>NC_043702.1:82956159-82974821 GCF_006229205.1 Suricata suricatta | reverse complement strand
CCTGATGAGTGGATCAAGAAGATTTGGTATATATACACAATGGAGTATTACATGGCAATGAGAAAGAATGAAATCTGGCCATTTGTAGGAAAGTGGATGGACCTTGAGGGTGTCATGCTAAGTGAAATAAGTCGGGCAGAGAAAGACAGATACCATATGTTTGTACTCATAGGTCTAACAGGAGAACAGAAGAAACCTAATGGAGAACCAGGGGGAAAGGAAGAGTGAAAGAGAGTTGGGGAGAGAGAGGGATGCAAAACTTGAGAGACTATTGAATACTGAAAACGAATTGAGGGCTGAAGGGGAAGGCGGGGGAAAGAGGTGGAGGTGATGGAGGAGGGCCCTTGTGGGGAAGAGCACTGGGTGTTGTATGGAAACTAATTTGACAATAAACTACTTAAAAAAAAAAGAAATGAAAGGATAAAAAAAAGAAATCAGGACAGTAAATTTTCATCTCTCTCCTTCTACTCTTAGAAATTACCCAAAAGCAATAAGGAGAACTAGAGATGGAGGGCCAATGTCACCTTCCACAACGATAAGACATCAAGAACCCCGAACCACATGATACATGGGAAAGCTGTCAAAAATAATGAAGACCAAACAGACATGTTGGTGGCCATGGATGTGGGTGGAGGATAGCCTCGGATTCTCAGAGAGGGCTGGCACAAGGTGCTTCTCCATGGTAAAGAGTGGGCCTGGAGTGCAAGGCCAAATATTTCTCCTTCAGCACAACATCAACAGGGTTTGGGGGCTGCCAGTGCTAAGAATTTCTCTGTGCTTGGTTCAGTCATGAGAAGCAGAGAATAAAGTGCTAAGTAAGAGATCAGACAGAGAAGGCATTTTTGCAAGAAGTGGTCTGTTGATAATGATCTTTTCTGGGAGCATTACAGAAATACATTGGCTGGTAGGTGAAGTAATTTTCTTCTGACTACATATTTCGTCCATTTTCATGGATGAGAATGGCACTGAAAGTTGAATTTCCTATACAACATTCTAAAATGAAAGGAACCTTTTCAAAAGGTAAGCATTAAAAAAAAGACCAGTTCCTTCTGTTTTACACTCAGATTTTATGAAAATCTCTCTCTCTCCTTCTAAGTGAGAAGTTACCAAACAATTAACTACTGTGTGTAATTCATTATGACACTATTTTCGACATAATTTAGAAAAAAAGTCCATCCATACCCTAAAGAGCCGTATGTATTTGAGGAGCAGAATTAAATAATTAATTTTCCATTTTACTGCATAGATTGTGTTTGGTATTTATTCCAATTTTGCTTTATATTCCTATAATTTTAATACTTTCTGACAGTTATTTAAGCTTAAAAGCTAATGTAATTAGTACATTTTAGATTTGGGAAGTATTGAAATGAATTAAAAATTTTCCCCTTTTAGGTCACAGAAAGAAATTAGTGGTTTGATGTCTTTGTTGCACTCATAGAACAGATACCTAATAAATGCTTCTTACTGTTTTCATCTGGAAATTGGGTTCGCAATATAACGTCACCAAGAAATTACAAAGGGGTCTTTTCTTTACTTGAGTATCAATTACCTTAGGACGTATGCCAGGCATACCAGTTTTATATTTAAAATGTTCTGTAACAAACACCATGCTATGGTTCTAGGACTGCTTAATTTATATTATTTTTATAGTGTATTATTTAAAATATAAAAACTCAAAACAACAATAAAATCTCTTATCCAGTATAGGTTTTTGGCCTGAAGATAAGAATATCCTTGTCTGAAGTCAGTAACTTATTCCGTGAAGGAGAACTGAGCAACCTTGTGTGGCAGACAGAACTTTTACAAGGCACTGGGAAACAAGTACGATTAATGAGAACACAAGACCCCAACCTTCGAGGAGTCCAGGTTCCAGGCAAGAAGAGAGGCTGATGCCCCTAACCTATGATTTTAGAGAAAAGAGGGAAAATCCATTGTCTTACAAATCTCATCCATGACTATCAAGAATGCCTGAGGTTCCTTCAAGTTGGAGCCTTTTACCCCTTAGCAGTACAAGTTTAGCAAGGTGCTGTAGCCATAGTAAATAAATACCTCTACGGAGTTAACACATTAAAATACCAGCATGAATTTATACGTTATTATGATTTAGTTTAAAAGTACGTCTCTCAGGGGCCCCTTGGTGGCTCAGTACGTTAAATGTCCAACTCTTGGTTTGGGCTCAGATCATGATTTCGTAGTTTCAAGTTCAAGTCCCTCATCCAGCTCTGTGCTGATAGTGCGGAGACCCCTTGGGATTCTCTCTCCCTCTCTCTGCCCCTTTTACACTCACACTCACTGTCTCTGTTTCTCTCAAAAGTAAATAAACTTAAAAAAAAAAAAGTAAAAGTACATCTGTGTACATGTGTGTAACTTGTATTCTTTGGGGATTAATATATGAAAGAGTTCACTAAGAGAATGTAAATTCTGATGCTTAAAGTAGGAAGGTCAAGAAGACAAGATTTTGAGATGTGAAGAGTGTCTAGGGAGGGTAAGAATTGTGTGGAATGTTAAACAAAAGCAAGTTTGGGGTGTTTGGGCAAGGACTAAAATACTCCTGCCGGGAAGTAGGCAAACAGTACAGTGCACATGTGGAAAAAACATCACCCATTTCACTTTAGTTGGAGGCTGGCTCTTAAAATAAGGATTAGGTCTGCAACAGGGTTTTTTTTTTTTTTAATGTTTATTTATTTTGAGAGAGAGAGATAGAGCACGAGTAGCAGAGGGGCAGAGAGAGGGAGACAGAGAATCCCAAGCTGGATCCTCAATGTTAGTGGAGAGCCCGACATGAGGCTCAAACTCACAAACTGTAAGATCATGACCTGAGCCGAAATCGAGTCGGATGCTCAGGTGCCCCCAGGTTAAGCTTTAATATGGCCTCCAGTTCAGCAGTTCCAAGCTCCGACACAGGTGAAGACCAGAGCTGTCTACCTGCCCAGGTAGGACTGGGGACATCATGCTGCCACCCGCCCTGATACCACTCCAACTTTGCTCCAGTCCAGGTGCCACCCCAAATACAGGGGAGGATGCCCACCCCCCAGACTGTTCACCTCAGTTTTAGAGTTACAGATGGAAATGTGAAGGAAAACACTGCTATCCGTTCCGGTGGAGTCTTTCTGGGCTCCCCGAGTACAGGTTCACATTCAGTGTAGTTTGGTGTTCTTTCCTGTAACATACGTGGTGCAGGAGCTGAGGAGGAATGTGTCTGATGGAATCCTCTTTCAATTAGCCTCACTTCCTCAGTGAAGCGTTGCCTGACTTTTCCAGGCAGAATTAGTTGGTTCCTCTTTTGGGTTTTCACTTATTATGTTGTACTGCAATTATCTGGGAGCTCTCTGTGGCAGGGGTCTCAAAAGAAGCCCTATCAATACATGAGTAGAAGAATAATATTTGAAGTATTAATCAATGTGCTTAATGGGTTTTCTCCCTCGGTATTTTCTAGTTTGCAAATCTACTCTTCCCCCATCCCCCTAGTCTTGAGAGCAAAGATATTCTATAATCTTTGCCGTTAAGGTAAGGTTATTAAACAGAAATGCAAAGAGAAGAGAAACAGTTAATTCTTGATTTTTATATGAAAATTCGGACACTGAAGTCTAAACAATAGTTTTGGAGAAAAATACTAAGTGGGTTTTTCTCAACACTTCCCCTAGCCATATCCTGTCTCTTAGTGTCTCCTCCTGCCTCCCCCCAAAAATCTGTGGGCTGAGGCAGGCAAGCTGGGGAGGCTAGAGGTACTCTTGAGGGCATGTCCAAGGTTGAAAACTGGACAACAGACGGGGGACACAGAGCTGGCTGGATGGGAGAGTGACCGTCTTGTGCCTTTGTCTTTGGAACCCAGGGAGGCAGCAACTTTGCAAAGGCGACTGTGGCCAGCATGGCATGGGATTAACTGAGGAGGACAAATTGCCCGGGTCAGCGAGGACCAAAAGCCAGGTTGTTGAGTTTTCCAAAGTCCACAAGTAACATGGGAGAGCGGCCATGTTTTGCAAAGGCGCTGAATAAGATAAAGAAGTCACCTGACAGAGCCAGCAGGATGCAGGTGGCACCGTGCCGTGAGGACAGGCATCTGTGGTGCACCCTGGCACGAACAACGCAGTGTGTGGGCAGATGGGAACATAACACAGTAGACACCAGTTCTTTGAGGTGATAACCGAGAATCAGACAGGACAGCATTCTTTTCAGGGGATGCCAATGTGGCTGAGTGCCAACTGAGACCACACCATCTCCTCTGATGCTACGAAGCATCCTTAGAATTTAAGTGCTACTCAAAGGAAAAATATGGCAAATTTGAAATTTACTGAATTACCATGAATTCACTGAGAGAACACCGAGGTTGAGTTATAAAGAAAGAAAGATTAATAATAACAGCAAAGGCATACATCGCGCTTAGGTGGATCAGGAACTGTTCCCAGACCACCGGACAGATTCAATCATTTCATCCTCACAACAACGGTGTGGGGTAAGTACCATTCTTCTACTTAATTTATAGGTGGAGAAAACGAAGTTTCGTGAGATTAAGGAACTTGCCCACGTTGCCCAAGTGGCCCAATGATAAGGTGCAGACCTGGGATTCACACTGGGCAATCTGGCCGTGGCCTGTGCTCAGACCTTCCGGCACATGTGGACACTGGGGAGTTCAGCTTCCTCACCTCGTGTAAGTATGTGTTGAATGTGTGAATAAATGAACGAATGATGTTTATATCGTGGATTCTTTGTACTTGGTACTATAGTTTGAGTTCATTTAACATGGTTCTTATGCTAAATTACGAATATAAGTTCTTACATCTCGAAGGGCAACATTATTCTACTAAATTTTTGAATAAATGCCTTGCGCATGAACATTTTCTGTTAAGGAATGAATGTAGCTTGTTGCCACTGTTACCGCATTTAAAACATTCCAGCTGATTCATCTTTCCCCAGCCCAAATCAGATTTTGAGATATTTTTATTCTTCCTTACCTCTTATTCATTTCATCCACTATAATTGCTCTTATCCAGTCTCAGTGCTTTTCAATCCTAACCTTTCTAAATAATCCACATGTTAAGACCCCTAGTTTCTAATATCTATCCTACTATCTTACATAAAGAATTCCTAACAGTTTATGATGGATTCCTTAATGTGTTAAATACCTATCACAGAACCATTTGATGGTAATTATAAAGCTAAAATACCAAACCATTTAGCCATTATAAAGCTTTTACTTAACTTCTTTTTTTAAAAGTTTATTTTATTTTTGAGAGAGAGAGTGAGTGGGGCAGGGGCAGAGAGAGAGGGGGACAGAGGATCGGAAGTGGGTCCCGTGCTGACAGCAGAAAGCCCGATGTGGAGCTCGAACTCACAAACCATGAGGTCATGACCTGAGCTGAAGTTGTATGCTTAGCTGACAGAGCCACCCAGGCACCCCTGTTTTACTTAACTTCCAAAGAAGTCCATGGCAAGTTAAATAAAGCCCAGAGGAGAGAGGTTTACATGAAACAGAAGGGGACATTCCTGGGAAGGGCCCCTCCCAAATACACATCTCTTCCAGTTATCAGCTCTCCATTGTCATGTCAGAGAAGGCAGGAATTGGTTCTCTGAGGGCAACTGATGATTGTAACAGATATGGAGGCGGGAAGAAAGCACTGCAGGTAGAGAATAACCCCGGGCAAAAGTACCGAATTGGGAAAAAAGGAAGACAGCCATACTTTCCAATGCCTGGTTGGAGCTGTGTGTCCACATATGTGTATGTGCACACACACAGATAGGTATATGTCTTAATTTTTCAAGTACTTTTGAGGTTTGACCGGAAAGATG
This sequence comes from Suricata suricatta, assembly GCF_006229205.1. Taxonomy (NCBI): domain Eukaryota; kingdom Metazoa; phylum Chordata; class Mammalia; order Carnivora; family Herpestidae; genus Suricata; species Suricata suricatta. The sequence goes on along the minus strand of NC_043702.1, from coordinate 82,969,034 downwards.
AAATGGCCTATGCTGTAGAGCAAGAGGTGCAAAGTGATGGCCATGTCCTGCAATCAGTAAGATTTGAGTAGGGCTTGCCTCAACTGGAGTGTGGTGTCCTCCAGTTTACCATAGTTCCCAGGTGGCCTTTCCACCCATTAATGCTACCAGCCTGGATGCCTGGGAATTTATGGTTCTAGAATAGTGGTTCTCAATCCTGCATGTTGCAAATGTTTTTTTTTTTTAATGTTTATTTATTTAGAAGAGAGAAAGCATGGTGGAGGGGCAGTGAGACAGGGAGGGAGAGAGAGAGAGAGAGAGAGAGAGAGAGAGAAAGAGAGAGAGAGAGAGAGAATCTCAAGCAGGCTCCACACTGAATGTGGAGAGGGTCGATCCCATGACCATGAGATCATGACCTGAGCAGAAATCAAGAGTCGGACACTTAACTGTCAGAGTCACCCTGGTGCCCCACATGTTGCAAATCTCAGGGAACTATTGAAAGTACCAACCAGATCTCCATCTTACTTCAATAGAATCAGAACCCCTCAGAGTTAGACTTGCACTTAGGTCTACATACCTAAGTATGTACAGCATGCAGCAGGGTTGAGCACCACTTTCTTGTGAGGTCTTAAGTGCTAGATGAAGACAATTCTGTGTTTATGCTTTTTCTTGGAGCCTACTAGTTCTCAATCTTGCCTGACATTAGAGTTGACTGGGATGACACAGGGCTCAACTCTCAGAAATTCTGGCTTGATTGGAATAAGGAGGATAGGCATTCCTTATTTAAAAACAAACAAACAAAACACCTTCTTTTTAATGGATAGCCAGATTGAGATAACTGATAAGGAGAGTGAAAGCCACAGGCCTCTGAGCAAAGTAACATGAAGATATTGGGTATTTACCCAAAATATGAACTAGAAGGCACTAAGGTCAGCAAAGAGAAAATGAGGAGACGATTACAGTAGTGTAGGTTTACATTTACAAGGATTAGAACCAGGGCCTTGGGCCCACAGTAAGAAGGAGTGGAAAGAATCCATGAGAGAGATGTAAAGATGTACGCTATTGTTACATATTAACCAAATTCCTCTGCAACTTCATCTCACATTGGCCCTCAAACAACTGTGAAGTTACCTCAGTGGTCAAACAAACAAATGAAACAAGAAAACAAACAACCTTGACTGAGAACTTAGTTTCAAGTAGTGCTGGGCTGGTGGCCTCCTTAAACACCTGATACAGGCAAACACACATCCCCTCTTGAGAAATCCAGATATAATTCAGGCCATTTTCAAAGAATTCCTCTTGGTAAAAGTTCCAAAAAATATGGACTCATGGTGAAAAATAAAAGACACATAGGAAACAAGCCACCAAGCTCAAAGAGAAGAAAGACAGTGGACCCAAAAAGGTTTCAGCTATTGGAAATATCAAACATGGAGTATAATAGTGTGTTTGAAGTATTTAAGAAAAGTAGAGACTATCTGAAGAGCAAGTGATGATTAAAACTGACCAAATGGTTTTGAAAGAGTAACTAAAAGAAGTTTGAGAGATGAAAAATATGATGGGAATTAAGAGAGAATTATATAAAACCCAAAGATAAACCCAAATAAAAAGATATAGAAAATATGAAAGGCAGGTTACAAAACATGAGATGGTAAGAACATCAAGACACAGAACGCTAAAAGGAGAGAATGAGTCAGAGGCAATATTTGTGGATATAATATTAGGAAATTTTGCAGAAGTGATGAAAGACACTCATTCAAAGAGTTAAGAAATCTCACAAATCCCAAGTAAGATAACAAAGAAAAATCCATTCCTGCATGTATCATGTGCCAGTGAAACACACTAAAGACAAAGACAAAGTCTTTAAAGTAGCCAGAGAGAAAAGCCTGATAAAGTAACTTTTCAGTAGCAAAATAAAGTGGAGAGAACGTAAACTCAACCTAGAATTGCATACTCAGAAAAAAGTTTCTCAAAGAATAATAGAGAAATGGGAGATGTTTCCAGATGAATTAGCCACCAAGAATCTCTCATTAAAAGCATTTTTTTTTAGCATGTTTTTAGGCACATGGAAGGTCTAATGTGCAAGAGGGGAGGATAAGCAAGAAAGGTATGAATATAGGATAAGCCCATATATTAAAACCACGAGGGTAATCACTTCAAAAAAACAAAATAGTGCATAAGTTTCAAACTAGTAGATAGACATATGGGAGGAAAGAAATATCAGGAAGGGGAATTACTTAGATGTGACAGACTGTGCTGTGAGTTTTTAAAACTCCTAATTTGTGCTTTTCAGTATTGCTTAACGCATTTATAATGAATGTGTAATATGTTTAGAAAAAAGTTACATATCATTCCATTTCTCCTTTGTAACACTTATCTCAGGCAAATTTTACTTGATTAATGTATGTTGTAAGCTCCACACAGGCAAGGACTATGTGTGATAATTTTTCCTTATACTGTATCCTCAAGTCTTAATTCATTACCTGGCAATGTAATATCATGCTCAAGAAGTATTAAGTGAATGGATGAATGAATAATGAATGACTTCATACTGACTGCATATGCAGTTTATATGAGGTTAAATAATGTCCCTCCTGTCACCAAAGATGTCCACATCCTAATCCTTACAAGTGTTAATGTTCCCTTATATGGCAAAAAAGGACTCTGCAGATGTGGTTAAGAACTTTGAGATAGGGAGATTACCCTGGAATATCTGGGTTGGCCCTAACTGCATCACTTGTACCCTTTCTTATGAGACAGGAGGCACAGGGAGATTTGATAGACAGGATCGGAAGAGGCAGTGTGACCTCAGGGAACGAGGACAGAGTGAGGCCACCTCAATCTGAACATTATTGACAGTTGTCAGGAGCTGAAAACGGTAATGACTGGTTTCTTTTCTAGACCTTCTGGAGGGGGTGAGGCCCCACTGACATCTTGACTTTAGTTAGCCAGGTGATGCTGAATTTGGAGTTCTGGCTTCCAGAACTATGAGAGAATAAAATGTCTGTTGTTTTCAGGTGTCAAGTGTGTAATTTGTTGTTACAGTAGCCATAAGAAGCTAACAGAGTTAAAGTGAAAAGAAATCAAAGAAGATAATCATTTGCTGCCCAGAGTGAAGGGCATTAGTGTGCTATTCATAAATAGGAGCGCAAAAAAGTTTGGGAGGGGAAAGAAGGAGTCGGAATTAGACACACTATATTTTTGAAAATGGCAAGGACACTGAGAATATATGTAGCTATTATAAACTTCCTGGACTGTGGGCCCCTAAGGCCAGAGATTTATGCCTTTCTTCTTTGAATTCCTGGTAACTACCGATCATAATAGCCATTTGTATAGGTTTGGAATAACAGGCCTAGTGAGAACATAGAATTTTGCTGAAGACACTTGAAAGAATGCCCAACTTGAGGTTTGTGAATAAGGAGGAGATTTTAATCATCTAGACTACATTTCGTACCACTTACAGTGAATAATACAGAGTTGCCTATATGTAGTACTTAGTATAGTGCCTAGCTTTAGAGAAAACTCAATAATGTTGTGATTTTTATCTTTTTAAAAATTTTTATTATTTTTTGACGGGGAGGGGGGGTGAAGACACTGAGTCAGGGAAGGCAGAAGGAGAGGGAGAGAGAGAAGCAGGCTCCATGTCCAGTAGTGAGAGACACAGGGCTCAATCTCACAGCAGTGAGCTCATGACCTGAGCCAAAATCAAGAGTCAGACATGCAACCTACTGATTCACCCAGGTGCTCCTCAGTAACATTTTTAAATGGGTGAATGAATCTAAGAAGGAGGAGTTATTAGATGCTGTCCTTTAAAATGATATGCTTGTTTCTTAAAAACTTAAACATAAATTTATCAAACAACTCAGCAATCCTACTCCTAGGTATCTACCCAAGAAAAATGCTAAGTATGTCCACACAAAAATTTCCATGAAAATGTCCAAAAGAATATTATTCACAGTAATCAAAAATTAGAAACAATCCAAATATCAAATGATGAATGAATAAACAAAATGTGTATTTATCTATACCATGGAGTATTATTCAGCACTATAAAGAAGAGACCACTGATAGATGCTGTAACACAATGAACCTCAAGAACACTGTTCTAAGTGAGAGAAACCAGATGCCAATGACCACCTACTGTATGGCTCCATTTATACGAAATGTCCGGGAAAGGCAAATTTAGGAAGAGAGAGAAAGCAGACCAGTGATCTTGTGGGGCTGGGGGTGGACACAGGAATGACTGGAAAGGGGCAAAAGAACTCTTTCTGGAGTGATGGAGACGTTCTGGATTGTGGTGTTGCTTGTGTGCAAGTCTACAAATTTCCCACAAACTATTAAATTGTATATTTAAAATGGGTGAATTTTGTGATACATAAATTATATCTCATTAAAGCTGTCCTTTTAATAAAAAGTGATGTGCTTAAAAATGTGACAATTATAAAGGTAGAAAGTGCTTTTATACCAAGTCACATCTTTAAAACTATAGAACTTCTGCTAAAATAGCACTGCCATTCCTAAGGGAAGATGCATGGCAGCCATCTTGTAAAAAACGGAAATAATTTGTGATATTGACAGTGTGGGTGCTTGATGTAAGAGCCTCAAAAAACATTTTTCCATCCAGGTTTAGTAATACCCTAACAATCATAAAAATGTGAAGGGACATTTGGTAGCCTTTTATAGACTTCATTTACAAGGCAGATGCTGCTCCTTAGAAGTGTGTGCTCTGTAGCTTAGAATTCCATTTTTCTGTACAGTATGTACTTGTTTTGGGTAGGCTGAAAATGAAGACAAAAAAAGACGACTTTATTTAGCTGTTTCTTTTCTTTCCTTTTTCTAGGAGAGTTAAGAAAAAATTGATTTTAACCAATAAGAGACAGTGGTCAGAAGTGACAGTGCTTTGTGAGGTAATGAGGCACTCTGCATTATTTACTAATAATAATAGCTAATGTTTATTAAGTGTTTACTCTCTGCCAGGAACTGTGCTAACTCATTTACATATATGATCCCCTCTAACCCTCAGAGCAACTATGTAATATAGTTAACGTATTAGCAAGAGGAGAACTGAAGCTAGAGACGAGGTAACTTGGCTGAAGGCACCAGGCGGGTAAGTGGCCAGGACTTCTAGAGAGACCAGACTCTACTCTGCTAGAAGCGTAACCAAGCTGTCCTTACTGCCCACAGAATTAGTGTAGATTTGATGTTTAAAATTAGGAAACGTAAAAGTGTAGCTTATAAGATTTAAAATCCAATATTTTTAAATGTTGTATAGGAATTGAACATTTCCATGCTGATAAACTCCCCCATTTCTGTCTTCAGTCCTGACTCTTTATCTGAATAAGAGACATGCATATCTGTCTTCCAACTTGAAATTTCCACTTGCATTCTAAAAGATATCTCTAATTTAATACATTCAAAGGCAACCTTCTCCTCCCCAAGTGTTCTCCATGTCAGTCAAAGTACCTGCCTACATCCACATCTCAGTAAATAGCACCTATATATATCCACCTAGGCCAAAATCTTTAAAATATATCCTGTCCACTCCTTACATCCTCGATGGTTACTACCCCAGTCCAACCACTGCCATGTTTGTCTGGATTGTCAACGCTCATTAAGATACATTGGGTGCATTAAAAATGACTTAAAAATATGTAATAGGTGAAGAGGATATTATAAAACAAGTATAATGACTCATTATAAAGTCAAATTGACAGATCAAAAGGGCAGCCTTCTTCAGGTTATTCAAGGCCCAGCCCAAACGAGGCACTACCATCTTCAAGTGCCTTATATGGCTGCCCCTTCCAAGGGAGAGTTCATGGGGAATGTGAGTGGAACATTTTTATGCCCCATCTGTAAGTGGGGCCCTCAAGTATCCCACATCACTTCTGTTTACATTTGTTGGCCAAGGCCCAGTCATATAGCCACACCAAATTGCAATGGAGCCTGGAAAATGTGGTCCAACTGTCCCCAAGAAAAAGGGAAAGAAATTTGGGGAATAGCTAACAGTCTCTTCCATATCCCCTCATTCTAAAACTCTAACTTGCACATGGTGATTCTGAAATGAAGAAACAATTTCTTCTTTAAGAGAGCTCTCAGGAAAACCAAGGACTGGGCAGGGTAGGTGAAAAGAGGCAGTTGTGTTAGATGCACATCTAATTTCAGGGTAGAAATGCTTTTCTGAAGGAAGCAGTCCAGTCAGGTGCCGCCTAAAACACAAATTTTATGCTAAATCAGATGATAAGTGGAATTATACAGAGGTTCACTAGAATGGTGTTTTCTAAAGACATATCTGAGGGCCTGGTCTCACTTAGATGACAAAAGAACAATTTTGGGGAGGAGGTGAAAATAGACACTGAGTCACTGCGAGCTAATCAATTAAAGGAGAATTGTGCATTTTTTCGATGCGGGGGTAATGACAATGAGAGTTCTATGCTAAGTCTCTGGAAATCAGTTGACTAGATGTCAATCAATCGACCATTTATAGTGTATGGGCAGAGGGAGAAGAATTACTGTGATTTAGATTCTTCTGTTGAAGCGACAAAGTAGTTTAGGCCATACAACAGGTAAAAGTACCTTTGTGTTTGGTTTATGTCCCATGGAGAAAGTTCTCGGAAGCAAAAGGATTGGTCAGAAGTGGCTGCAATGGAGGCACAGAACAGAAATGAAGATAAAAGAGGATTCTGGGCAATAAATCTTTTTCAACTCTGTAAATACCCCCCTTTCAACATAAAGGCTCTTTAAAGAAATAAGAAAACAAAGCTTTGAGAAGGGGCTTGATACATTATTTATGAACTTATCAAGTGGAAAAAAACACCCACTCAGACATTTTAATAAAAACTTTCAACTAATGTATCTAATTTTATTGGTATTAAAAAAAGCCAATTATGAACTGGAAAGTTATTGTTTGTTAAACTGCTACATGCTTTCTGCAAATAGAATGTTTACAAACCACTTGGAATCACTTTTCCAAAGTTTCAGTTTCTGAAGGTCAAATAACTATGTAACTGCTTAATAAAGAAGCAAAGAAGTACCTCTAAATATCTCCCAGCTCTGATGGGCTTATATTCTGCTCCTTAGGTGAGGTATTAGCAAAGCTTATTTATTTTCATTTCCAAGGCTTTTATTTGCTCATTCCCTTGTGGTAAAGCTGATTTCCATGATGATTCCCTTCTTAATTTTAATACCCTTTTTACTCATCATATAGACATAAGAATTTTCCATAAAATAATGAAATCCTTGCAAAGGAAATGAAGACAACTCAGAGAGTAAAGTAAACTAGCTCTTTTTTCAATTAATTGATCCACTGTCATGTGCATATAAGATTTTTTTAAACCTAGGAAAATAAGGTTAATTAACATAAAAAAGCCTCACTCGTCTAGATGCTGAATTTTGTATTTTACCCATGCTGCCTTAAGTGCCTTGATTTCCCAGTAATGACCTAGTTCTCCTAATGAGGAACATTAACCCCTGGCTGTAGCTGTCCAGGACTTAATTGTCAACTGAGCTGAAATAGGGGAGTTTGCCGATCAGCAGGTATGCGGTATATTAACTCATGTCATTTCAACCCCTAATAAATAAATCTGTTGCTAAGGCAACAGGAAGATCAGCTCTATCAGTATTCTCCCCTCCCGGTAACCAGCTCCCTCTATCCCCCCTCCCACCCCTCTTTTGGAGGAAACTGCCTTTCACACCAAGCTTAGGAAAAAGAAGGAAATTAACTACATGTAACCATAATTAGAAGTAACATCATTTCTCATCCTAGAAACATACCTAAATTAATAAAAAAGGACAGCAAAGAGAGAAATGCTTTTGACTAAGATCATGATAAATTATTTCCTTCAACAGGAGATAGGCACTCTGAGGTACACATCTGAGTAAGAACAAATCTCAAACATTTCGGCTCTTTGTGTTTCTGAAATTTCCCCTTCTTTTGTTTAATCAACAAATGATGCTAGCCTGAATAGTGCTGAAATAGCTAATTAGTTGCATAGCCAATAAAGATGATACAAGGGGGAAAAACCCTTACATATTTTATAATAGTTATTGCTATTATTGCTATTCTAACTTAGAATTCTTTGGTGTGATTGAATGAAAGAGAGAAAGAAAGAAAAAAAGAAAGAAAGAAAGGGAAAAATCTGGACTCTGAACCTTAGTTTGGAAAACTTAGAAAAGCCATAGAGTCTCATTCACTTGGGGTTGTAAAGAGGAGTTTGCAAAGTAATTTCAACAAATTGTTTTACAATGGTTTACGCATCTGGATTATGGCGGAGGGGTAGGTGAAAAAAAAACCAACAAGCGGCTTCCCTTCTGGATTTATTTTTCAGTGATAATTAAGAAATTATTTTGGTTTTAACCAGTTTGAGCCTTTCTTCCCAAACACTATAATTATACATTTTCTATTACCCTTCTGTTGAAATGAATGATTCCAGGTTAACAAACGCTTTAGGGATTTTTATTTATAACCCCTATAAAGGCATTTCACAGACACACACAAAACACCCAAAACTCAAAACAAACAAAAGATATGTTTTTGTAAAAGCAATTCTCATCTCATGACCATCTCCACCTGCTGTTTGGTTAATTGAAGTCTTTCATATTTTCATTTATTTCTTTTCAGGATGAATAACTTGTCCTCCACTTGGCTTACTGAACAGGTAAGAGTCAATCACCAAAGAGTCACCCTATAACTGATCATAATCAACATTAAGTAACATCAGTGAAATAACTGACATATCCTACAGGTATTCCGGCTAGATGCTATTGAGAAAAACCTATCCTCTCCCGCCAAACACACGAAGTTTCTGTCTCTATCCTGGAGAACCTTAGGATCTAAAGCAAATGATACAACTGAAAACATGGAAGGAGTAGTGCTGGGAGGTAGTGTGGATGTGCAGTTTTGTTACACGTTTATGCGGTGCAGTGGACTGAACAGTGCCCGTGGTGCATGGAATTCACAGTCAGGGGAATTCACATATTACTGGAATTTAAATCAGGATACATGTCTGTGGAAGGCAGATTTCTGGGCACTTCTAAAAAAGTATAATGGTAATGACCATCATGAAAAGACAGAAAACACCATACATTAAGAGCAACAGGAGCCATACTGGTTCCTGGAAAAAAAAGAGGAAAGAGTGGGCTAAAAAGAGATTAGGTCAACAGGGGTCATATGAAGAAAGGTTTAGTGACTTGAAAGAAGAAATATACTTAAACACACAACCACCACCCCTCACACTCACATAACATACATGACATAAATATATGCAACAAAGAAATAAGTGATTTATATGCCTACCTATCGATTCATCCACTCATTCATCTATCCACATCACCTAGCCATCTACTTCCCAACTCACTCACTCCTGACCTGTGGTGTTAAGTAAATCAGTCTGGTACAAAGATTTTATCAAAAGATTTGTGATAGAACGAAGCAAAAGCAGGCATGGGTCTTGAGTGGACAAGGACTACTCCATACAGCATACCATAGTCAAATAGCATCTTTTGCAGCGATTAGTGTGTTTAAGAAGCAAGTCAAGTTTAGAGAACTTTTTAACACTGTTAGGAAGAAAAAGGTAATGAAAGCTTTAGTTTATGATATTCTAGAGATAATATACCAAGTCAGTAATGACTACAGGTGAACTTTCTTCATGCTGACGTGGTGTGTCAGAAAGTTAAAAACAGCCTAAGAGGCAATGAGAAGACAAAGTTGAATCTGTAATCTTTTTCATACCATCAATAGCTTGGAAAATAGGAAGGCAGTTAGCAATGGAATTTTGGGAAATATAAATGGAATTCTGTTAAGACTATGCATACACAGATATAGCTCTATATATGTAGATGTAGACATACATATAGATAGAGACATATACAATTAGGTGATAAAATACATTGTAATCTAAGCTGGGTATTTGATTACTCCTTTTCAAAGACTATAATAAAATTCTCTAGAGAGCTCTTTGTTTTTTAAATGCTGGAGTTCATTTTGAAACTTTTTAAGGACAAAAACCAACCAACCAGTCAACAAACACTATCAAACAAACAAACAAACAAACAAAAACACCTGTCGGCAAATAAACATAATTGAAGAAAGTTTGGCACTGAATTGAGAATGACTATAATCAATTCCTTACATCAAACATATTTAACTGTGAAAATGGACAGTGCTACTAGAAGAAAGCATGTATGGCATCATCTTTTCTAGAGATCAGGACAAGGAAGATGGTCTCACTTTGGTGGAGTATGCTGAAAGGCAGATGGCCAGACCACATGATCAGCTTTTCCAGAACTAGAATTCTGTAAGCATCGTTTCTTCCTAAGAAAAACAGATTTATACATAACACCGAAATAGAAAAGGAACACTGGTGCCCAAAATCTAACACTTTGCTTCTCAGTTCCTGCTGTGGTACCTGAAAGACTGTCCTCCCAAAGTAGCCTATTCCTAGCTAATAGCCAGTGAAACCTGAAAGATTTAGGGCAATCTAGTTGCTAAACTTTCCTCATGTTATCTGGACAACAGAAAAACCAAGGTAAGTTACCTTGTTCTGAAAAGCAAAACATCCAATCATTCAACATACATCTTTTCAAAAGGTAGTCATCAATTTTGTTTTCAAAGATATAATTTTAAACCTCAGAGAGTCAAAGGAGGGAAAAGAAAAGTTATTTAACTCTCAAGTAATAAAGTATATTTTTCCATTTTATATCAATCATTTGTTTCAAGTTAGAAGCTGCCAAAGTTTCTAAAAATATAGTATGTCAAATTCTTTCAATATTACAGTACATGATTTACCTAAGTATGCTTCAAATCTGTTTTTATTTCTCAATGACTGGGACTTTTCCTTTCCAAATTTACACACTTAACCACAATCAACGTTGCATAAATTGTTTTATCGTTACTTTATGGAAAATATTGCAAATATCATATAGCTCATAAAAAGTCACTCCATGAGGTGCCTCGGCAGCTTAGTCGGTTAAGTATCTGACTCTTTATTTCAAGTCAGGTCACGATGTCACGATTCATGTGTTCAAGCCCCACATTGGGCTCTATGCTGACATCACAGAGTTTGCTTGGGATTCTGTCTCCTCCTCTCTCTGCCCCTCCATTGCTCTCTCTCTGTCTCTCTCTATAAATATATTTAAAAAAAAAATAACAAAAGACCAAAAAAAGTCACTCCACTTTAAGTGAAAAGCTCTGACAATTTCCCCATAGTCCAAGAAATGAGGTCATGGTGAAATTTATTCTATAGCTACTCTTAACAATTTCAAACTTCTTAACATGCCTTGTAGCCCACTCCCACCTTATCTTTCTTAACCAGAACACACCCACTTATGTACCATTCAGAGGGGCTTTAAGATCACAACAGAATTTCTTGTGTCACAGATCTCTCTTCAACTACTGAGACCAATGTTGACACGAATTTTGTTTGATCTGAGAAAATTCTTGAACATAAGATGAACGTGTTTGCTATCAAATGTGAAATCTAGATGTCAATATGCCATTTAAACCTAAATGTTAATATATTAGCATTCAGGGCAACAAAATTAGCCTATGAACACTACACATTACACAATTCCAATGGCTGATGGCAGACATATTTTTACATACGTCATTAACGGTTCTGTTTGACAGTGATTCTCAAAGTATAGTTTGGTCAAGTCCTTTCGTGGGGTCTGCAAAATCTAACTATTTTTACAATAATCCCAAGATATAATTTATCTTCTTTACTATGTGGACATGCCTTGATAGAGAAAAAGCACTAAAGGATAAGGGGGGTACCTGAGCATGATTCAAGGCAGAACAGAACTGAACAGAACTAGTAGCCACTGTATTTTAAACTACCTGCATGTGCTGTAAAGGAAAAAAGTCAGTTTCACTTAAAATTCCCTTAAAGAAGCATTAAAATTACTAATTCTATTAAATTTCATCCCTTCATGAGACTTCTTTTAATATTCTGTGTGATAAATTGGGGAAATACACATCATGCATCTTTGTGTACCATGGCACAATGGCTGTTTTGAAAAAAAGGATTTATATGATTGCTTGAGTTATGAGCTAACTAGTTGCTTTTTTCACGAAACACTAATTTTGTTTCTAAGAACAACTTATAGACAAACCTTGGTTAATCAGACTTGGGTATTTGGCAGACATTTTCTCAAATATGAGCTATGGGAACATATCCCTTCAATGAAAACAAATGATAATATTTGTTGCAATGAAAAACTCAAGATTTTAATTGAAAAGTGGAATTCTGGAAAAACTATCTATGTTGTGAGCTTGACAACTTCCCAATAATCAAAACTTCCTCTCATGCTAGCATTGTGATTCTTTGAAATAATGAATTCTGTCATGACTTGAAAATCTGCACTATTCATAAAACCTATATTTTCCAAGTAACCAATGCATGATGTTACAAAATCCATTTAAATGGCAAGTAAGAAAGTATGAAGACTCATTGAGTGGCTTCATACTAACCTTTGAGAAATTCCTACTTGCCAAGTTCAGGCGTCCCAGCAAAGAATACCTACAATACTCTGAATGGGTCATTAAAACAGTCTTTGCTTTTCCAACTCTCTCTCTCTTAGTGAGGCAGAATTTTCTTCAGAAATTTCCACCAAAACAACATATTGCAACAGATTGAATACTCAAGCAGATATAAAAATTCAACTCTCTTCTACTTAGACATTATAGATTTACAAAACTGAAAAATAATGTCACTCTTCTCACTAATTTTTTTGCTCTCTAAAACATAGCTATTTTCATAAAATACTTTAATATTAACACGTATGTGATTATTGTTACTTTTTGATGATTTAATGTGGCTTTTGAAAGGTTTTCCTTAGTTTTGATTTCTGATACACTTAATATTGATAGGTATAAATCCAATAAAAAAAAAGAGCTCTATGGT
>NC_043702.1:82896159-82953659 GCF_006229205.1 Suricata suricatta | reverse complement strand
AAATATACAAAGGAAGAGAGGGAATTATTCAATTTAATATTGTTAATTTTATTAACATAGCTCTGCCTTATTTTGTGCAAAGTATTGGATAATGTGGCTCTCATTCTTCCCCCCGTATCAGTATGCTGTTTTTCAGTAGGAGTCTACAAATTTAATTTTGCATTTCCATGATAACCCAGAACCAAACTTTTTAGAACTGATCTGCTTGCAAGAAATAATACTTCAGAGACAACCAGAGGTTAGCGGAATAAGAGGAAAAGCTTTCCAGAAGGGAGTAGACGATGACATCTATTTTACCTCAAAACAGGTTAATCCCATCCAGGCCCACCGCATTTAAAAATAACAGGAAACAATGCTGAACACTGTCACATTTTAAGTAAAATACGATTTCCAAACAGAAGTCACTCCCCTAGAAAGGGTACGCTAGAAGTGTGAAGTTGAATAGACAAATCCAAAAACACATTCCACATCAACTTTCAGTCCCTAAATTTTACATTCGTGCATTCAGAGTCAAAGATGAAAATCCCTTTAGGTACCAGATGCTGCAGATCAACTGGGAGAGCTTCTGGAGTTTTAATGTGCTGGAAGTCAAATCCCCGGCAAAGGCGCTTTGCCTGGCCGGTGTGCTGTGCTTATTACTTCACCTGTAAACAGTGGCTCTCAGAAAATCGGACCTAATGATCAGCCCAGCATCTCTGCAATAAAGAGACCATAATCTGTGGGGGAAGTGAACTCTAATCAGGCCACATGCAGATTAAACTAACCGGGAGGAATAAAAACTAGATTAAAATGTTCGTGCCTAATACCAGAAGATTATCGGGACATTTTACCTCTTTATATCCTAATTTATAGGAGCCAGGGTTAAGTTTATGAGTTTATATTTGGTTGCGATTACATGCTGCAGTTGATTTTCTTCTGTTTAGAGGAGATTTCGCTAGAAAGTATTTTGCTTAAGCCCAAATACAGAGGCATGTGGGAGCGGGGAAACAGTTGCAAGAGTACTGATCGGTTTCATGACAAGTGAAATAAAGGCACCCAGGTGGAACTGGTCAAATTAGGAAATAACGAAAATCGTTTTTGTTTTAATGGTAATATTGTCTTAACAACGTATAGGTATGAAATAGTTATATGATAACAGTATATATATGTAGATTTGGAATCCTGTTCTGATACTTTGGAAACTTCTTGAACAAGATTTGATTTTCTAGAAGCATCTACGTGCTGTTTTTAGTTGAGTGAATCACTGCAAATAATTACCTGTAATTCAAATTTAATCTAAACACACCACTCTTTATATAAAAGATACCAATAATACCACCTTGGTACCACATTAGTGGTACTGCTACTCTAATATGATCTTTTCCTAAAGCCACAGGGACAATAAATTACTAAGTTAACCATTACACTGTATTTGCTATTACCAGTCTGCAACTCTTACTAAACTTAAACTTACCACCTGTGAGGCCACACAATGTGCAGTGGTCTTTGTGGATCATCAATTCCATCCCGAATGTCACAAGGATGAAAAGTCATATTTTGTTTTTCTTCCTCAGGATGGGAGCTTGAATTATCTGATGAGCGGCATGTTCTCAAGTCTGGCTCCTGTGTTGATGGGGTGCCCAGGTTTTCTTGTGCGGCATTACAGGGTCCAGACTCCGAATTTAAATTCTTCAGCAAATTCTCAGAACCTTTCTGCTCCTGTTGGAAAGCAAGGGTCTTGGATGAAGCAGCGCCACCATTTCCTTTAAGGCCGAGAATCTTCTGTAAATGGGTTGTTTTGTGCTGGGGCATGAATCTGTTACAAAAGTGAAATGCAATACACTTTCAGTGAAAATACTATTTAAAGCTTCTCTTTTACCTTTCTGTAAGGACATGAGAATAATGTATAAAACTGATAAAAAAATAAACTAAATATATAACATACTAGTAGGAAAAGTACAAAAAATAGTAGCCATCGACCAGAAAGTTGAAAAGTTCGAAATTAGACCATATTGTTTCCAAACTATAAAACCTGCACAGTACACACCATGAAAAATCTGAGTAGAGAGAGGATTTATTACTCTCTCCTCACTCATCTTGCTGGAGTTGCATTTTGCATTTTCTGGTAGTCATTACCCAACAAAATGCTCAAAACTTCCTTAATACTGGTCATTGCTGCTCACATGACTATTCTGCATGTCTGGGAACCTGGCATACACATTTTTGTTACATTGGCCTTGAGACTATTCCTTGAATATTCCTTGAATTCTTTTTCAGTGCCTTTTCTCCCATCTTCCAGTAATGCTTTGCCATACCGAGTTTGATATCCATTGCTTACTGCTAGGAGTATTTAAATAAAATGAAATCAAGAAGCTCACCATCTATCGGGGAGCAAACCAGTAGTGCTTAGAACAGACACAGACCAACTAACCTGTGGTGGAACATATAAAGAATGGACATTCCAATGTTTAAAACAGAACTAGAGATTAATTCTGACTTGGGTGATCAGTAAAGGCTTTAGTTGAAGGAGTCTGAAAGGCAGAGAGGGGATTAGTCCTGAACTGAGGTAACGTTGTGATCAAAGGAAAGGGATGTGAAAGAACATAAATTCTTCAGGGAATAACAAGCAATCCAAAAAGGCTGAGGCCAAGTCCCAGAGTCTGAGGTGTAGAGAGGTAGACTGAGGCCCGACAAGTGCTTTCTCAGAGTCCCTGCGGTCCATTTTGAGACTTGACCCCTTCCTTGGACTGTTGAGTAAGTGAAGAAATGGAGAGTATATGCACTTAAGAGGTAGGCGAGGAAGAAGAACCACTGAGGAGACCAATAAGGAACATCTGGAAGAGTAAAAGCAAAAAATCTGAGAGTAATATCACCCTACTGAAGTGAATTAAGAGTCTCAAAACAATGTGTAAGGAAGGACTCAAGAAACCTTAAAAATGCATAGAGGGGGGTATAAGACACTCCATAGGTACAGACCAGATAAAACAAAGAGGTTTTGGATCTCTTGCCACTCAAAGGGGAGTCCCTGTGGAGAGGCAGAAATGAGTCTGCAGGTAACAGCATGCACATCAAAGAGGGAGAGGCAGAGAAAGAGAGGTTGTGAGGAGAACGAGGAAGGAAGGTCAGGTTTCCTTAACGGGGCACATGTACAGAGAGGTAGTCACTAGGGTGTTCACTTGGAGACATTTGCTAGGGACAGTGCAGCTGGATGCTGAAGAAAGAGGAAAGTCTTGCAAGACTTTTAGGAGAACAGCGCAGCATGTAGGATTCTTGGCCGGGGGAAAGTAAGTAGGTTTTATGAAACAGAATAGACCAAGTTCTCTTACAAGGGAAGAAGGAGAAGAAAAGTGTGCTGAGCGACCAGAACAGGAGAGAGGAGTCAGGGACGTTCACTGGGTCTGAAGCCAAGGCCTGATGGACAACGCTACTGACCGGGGTGGGTTCTGCTGTAGGCTGGAAACAAGGCCTTTGGCTGGAGGGTGCCGGGTACGTTACAGAACTGAAACACATGTTTGGGGGCTTCTGTGCTTGTCTCATAAAGCCCTTTGAGATAAATTACCTTCTATATAAGAACATTCAAGGAATAAATATATGATTATATACAGATAAAAGACAAAAAGGGCGTTAATTCCTTTGGTGTATCCTAATAAGGTAATAAATTAATTCTTGATTTAAAAATAAAGAAACGGGCATATACAGATCAGAGTTTCATTATCTCACATTATTGAACTATTATGCTATTATAGGAACTAACCAACTTGATTCCTTTCTTTTAAATTTATTTACTTTTGAGAGATAGAGAGAAACAGTGTGAGCAGGGGAGGGTCAGAGAAAGAGGGAGACACAGGATCTGAATCAGGCTTCAGGCTCTGAGTTAGCTGTCAGCACAGAGCCCAACGCAGGGCTTGAACCCACAAACCGTGAGATTATGACCTGAGCCGAAGCCAGATGCTTAACCGACTGAGCCACCCAGGTGCCCCATAACCAACTTTATTCCTGAAACAAATTCAAAGACACTGAGGAGATTCAAGGAACTAAATTCCAATGAAAAAGTTCCCATTGATCGCCACAAAAGGAAAAAAAAAAAGTAAACAATGACAGTATCTTAACTTTTTTTAAAGATTGTATTTTTAATCTCTACACCCAACGTGGGGCTCAAACTCACAACCCTGAGATCAAGAGTCGGATGCTCCATCAACTGAGCCAGCCAGTGGCCCTGACAATATCTCAACTTTCAAACAAATGAAACAAATAGCAAGAGAAGGAACATCTGTACATATCTGGAAAACAACAATAAAGCGTGTGAAGAAACCTATTTGTTTATGTTGGATAAAGGACGCCAGGCAAGCTTAAAAAGGATTTTAACAGAATTACAAATTTAGTGCAGGAAGGATTCACAAAAAGACAAACAAAGAAACAAGGAAAAAGAAAAAAAACAAACAAAAAACCCACAAAAAACAAAAAAACAAAACTCGATCTATATATCAATCTTTATGTCTCAGCAGGCATTGAAACAACATAACTTTATCTTAGAAAACAGTATCATGACCCAACTTACTCTTAAAATCCATATATATTGGCCAGCATATGAGTAAAATTGCCAATTAAAAGGGTTGTAAGCAACAGGAAGTGGTGAGGGACACGGAATTTAGCTATGGGCAGGGTGCTAGGCCTGCTTCCTAAATGTTCACAAGGATGAACAGAATCTGCGCTAACACAGGCTGTGGATGGCTGACTTGATAGGAGACGGTCAGCGGGGACATGGAAAGGTGCAGAATGTAAATATGGACTGTAAGCAAAAAGTCAGCTTATAAATGTTTTGAAACTCAGAAAGAAAATCCTGAATGCAAGCGGGGCACACAGAAAACACTGCTGAGAGTGTCTGCGGTCTGACAAGATGAGCCTGCGCTGATCTGACCAGCAAAGCGATGCCACTCTGCTATGGATCGTGGTGTGCAGGGAAGGAAGACACCGAGTCTGTGGGGACAGAGGGCTGTGCCGAAGCTGGTTTCATCTGGGGCACCTGTAACTGTACATGTTTGAGAATTAGAGAGTTCTTAGAAGAGCAATAATGATGATTAAGGCAATGGAAGAGTGGATTTATGAGGACAGATGAAAGGAGCTAAACATGTGTAGCCTGGTTACATGACCAGCGGAGGGGTATACACTAGGGGTCTCCAAGGAGAGAGAACAGTTATTTAGCCGGGTACAAGGCGCATAACTACGAGTAATGAGACGAAATTAAGAATGGGAACATTTAAGCTGAATTTCAAAAAACCCCTCCCTGATGGTATAATTTATTAGCTCTTGGAGTAAATTCCCTATGGAAATGTTATACTGAGGGAAACTTAATAATAGGACTGGACAAAATACCAATAAATAATACAGATAATAATCCAGGATTTGAAAGAAGGTGGTTACATGCTATGCACTCCTTGCTTAAAATATCTTCCCATATTTTTCTTCGATAGTCTGTTTATATATGGTGATTGTTACTCAGAGAAGTATTTAGGCAGTTAGCTAAATCAAACAGGAAATATGTCCTTTAGGTGAGGGAAGTTAAAATCATTTTACTTTTCATATACTCTGTAGTAGCTACCTGAAATAATTTCATACTACTTTCCTCTAATAGGGCTGGTCGGGGAGCAATCTGGACAAATGTATTCATATTTCTAAAAAAACAAAAGAAAACAAAACAAAACAATCCACATCTAGCATCCCACACAGTCTATTCTGATTCTCTGTGCCATGAAACTCATATTTTCATAGATATGTTTAATATAAACAATTTATTGCCATAATAGAAATCAAAAAACTTTATTCCAGCTTTTCTAAATGTAGCTCTATGGTCAATTACTTCACATCAATACTAAGATCAAATAGGCATAATACTAACAAGCAGTTTGCTTTATAATAGTCACCACACTAATTAGCCCATCCAGAACATTCTTAATCAGACGCTATTTGTAATGTACAGTTAAGAGAAGCTTGGCAATAAACTGTCTATGCTAAAAAATAAAATAATACCTTACCAATGGGGTGAAACTGCTTCTCTTATTGAACTGGACAGAATGTGCTGTCCTGGCATTAACTCAAGAGACTGACTATGCAAATAGGCACATGTCTGAACACTTCCTTTCTCTTCCCCAGCTCCAACTCTGGTGGAGGTGTTAATGAGAAGAGGTCCTGAGATAAGGAGTGAAAGAGAGAAAGAGTCAGAAGAAAACCAGTGAGCTGAGTTTTAGAGCTTACGCCAGATCTGTCCATTAATAATCGCCCAATTTTTCTTAAGGAAGTGCTACTGTCCACCTTAGAGAACATCTTTCCCGGCTGCTGAGTCTCTCAGCTCTATCAGGACCTGTTTTTACTTTTAGGAATATTCTGATTACTGTAATCATTTCCAGTCTATTATTAGCCACGCCCCCCCAACCATTTTCCTCAACCAATAGCTAATCTGTGAAACAGAAGTAGAGCCTCCCCCACCCCCCGTCCTCACAATCACCTCTCCTTCCTCACCACCTCTGTCCGCAACATGGTCGAGAGGCACTGCCACAAAACCCCAGGACTATGGTGGGCAGTGTTCAAAGACACAGCTGGTGCATTACTTTCTAGACCTAAATTTGATTGCTTCTCACCACCCCCCACATCCACACACACAAACTTAGAGCTGGCCCTATAGGAATGGCCTTATTCAGATCAATCTGGAAAGGCTAGATTTGAGAGTGGCCTTAAATGATGTTAAGACTG
Source organism: Suricata suricatta (assembly GCF_006229205.1). NCBI lineage: Eukaryota > Metazoa > Chordata > Mammalia > Carnivora > Herpestidae > Suricata > Suricata suricatta. Next base: position 82,946,933 of record NC_043702.1, on the reverse strand, counting down.
ATGGCAAATGCACGAAATGCTCTAGGTACCTTAGCTTACTTCTGCTAAAGTTGAGAGGCTAGAGTATGTTTAGTTGACTAATGGAGGTAGTGAAAAGGAAGGTGATAAAATAAAGCAAGTCAAGTAGACTTAGGACATGAATATTGAGTCATGTGCTGCGGAAGAAAATAGCATGGCTGACATGTGTGTCATGGTGGAAGACACTGCTTACAAATGTCCTTTTGAGAGATTTCAGTGAAAAGTACTTAATATAGTGAGTTCAACCTATAGAATCTCATAAATGCGCACAGATAAGAATCCACAAGACAACATGATCAGCGGTCTTGCTTCTCAAAACAGATTCAAAAGACAACACAAGAAAAATGATGCAAATGAGTGGATGATTAAAGAGAAAGGCAGCATAACTGGTCAAAGAGCTGAGGCAGAAAGAGGTGCGCCTTAGCAACTGGAATAAGGAAAGTGGCCCGCCCGTGGGGTGAGCACGAAGAGGGAGCTGACGAAGCCTGCCTCCTGTGGACATGAGCTTGGGTTTGAGGGCGGGAGAGTGGTACGGCCACCGTGTTGTATCATCTAGGCTGCAGTTTTCCCAAGGCGTGTTTTATGAAAGGTGTTGTGAGAAAACACATTTGGTAAATGCTGGGTTAAACAGAGCTAACCATTTCTTCACTCAAGAACTTCCTAAAGTACATGCTAGTGTACGTTCACTCATTCGTTCTTTTGTTTTTTCAAAACATGTTTATTGAGCACCTATTACACAATAGGAATATTATGTTGATCATTTCTCAAAATTAATACTTCATGAAATAAGGACTGCACCAATCCCTAAGATGTGGCTTAAGACTAACAAAGGATAGTGTAACGAAGGATATTCTGGAAAATACTACTTGAGACCCTGGAGATGCACAGAGACCGAGAAGATGGGCGGCTGCATATTTACGTAGCAGGCATGGCAGAGGGAGCGGGAAGCGCACTGACAAGACAAAACGATGACACTCAAACAAAAGGCCACGCACCAAGCCACATAACAGCAGACAAAAGGAAGTGTGAAAGAGTCGAGAAGAAGCTGTGAAAAAAGTGACGGAAGATATGGTTCAAGGCTAATATGGATGACAACGGCAAAAAACATCATTTGATTTTATCACAGCAATTTCTGTGGATTCTTCGATATAAACCATACTGAGAATTGAGCAGAAAGGAAATAGGAATCAAAGATAAATAACTTCTCCAAAACCAACTGGGGAGACACATCCAGGCGGTTTAGTGATCTAAGTCCTGGGGTGATTTATAACAAAAACTATTTACTGTTTCCAAACAATGTGCTGGAAATTAATTACAAAATTAACATTTTTAGAATTTAGCCACATAAGCAAATATCAAAGATAATTAAAAAATCATGCTAGCCCACATGTGTACAATATATCACTTATATGGTAAGCAGATTTATAGAAAACTGTAAAGTATAAAAGTAAAAATCTTGGTCTAGCATTCTTACGTGTACACATATACCCCCTGTATCTCTTGCCACACTATCTTCACTAAATAAAGGAATCACAAGCAACAAAATCCATCATAATTAAAACTAGATGTTTGGAGACGACAGCATTAAACAGAAAGACAGTCTTATGCTTGGTTGGTTGGTTGTAAGATGCCTGTTCTTTCCTGGAGATGGCTAAGGGCTAATACTCATAAAATAGATGGCACATGTCTATGAAGTCTGTTTCAATAAGAAACTCCTGGCGGAACAAAATATGAACAAATTCAAATCACAGATGAGTCAATCACACTCTGCATGCCCATAGCACAGATGCTTTGGGGAACTGCCATCCAACACCGCTGTGGCTGGTGAGGCCATGTTGTTTAGACGTTCAGGGTTTGGTGCCTGAACCACATTTCATCTCCCGTGGTGTAAACTTGCAAAGTCAACATGAAATATTGACAGTAGCCTGTGAGAGGGCACTGGGCAAGAGAGTCTTACTTAAACTATGAAGAATCTGTTTGTGACAAGATAGAAAGAAAAAAAAAAAAACAACGAATCCAGAGAAACTAGCTGCAGTTAAAATTAACAAGCAAACCCTACTTATTAGCCTGAGAAGTGCATGCTGAGACTGAAAGCAAATTTGTGGTTATCAGGCTGGCCTCATTAGCCATGCTTGGACCAGAGATGACACACTTAGCGATGACAGCACCTTCTCTTAAAGGCTGCCCAAAAGATACACCGAAGCTTCCCCCCTCCCCCGCCCCATTTCAGCTCCATCATTTTTTGATGGTGTCCTTTAAAGACCTGGGACGCGCGGCTCTCAAAGGAAAAGGTGGTCCTGGGCTCATGAACCTACCGCTTTTTATTTTTACTTCCCACCACGACTCCTAAGAATCATTTCTGAAAATCCGACACTTTCGCATACTTCACTTACACCATTTGTTTGCATGACCTCTTCTGACAACACATGTATGCGGCTAGTATTATTTAACTTAAGCAGTTATTTCTCAAGTCCCCAGTCTCTCTTGATTTCAAAGCGTTTTAGATTGTATATATCGCTAATTTAACTGCTTACCGCTATGAGCAGTTTGTCCTGTGCAATTTTACAAAATCCCTTGAGAATAAATACATTGTTCTCACAGAAAATTTAAGGGCCTTATAAATGTGTGAGAAGAAGAAAAGCTACCTTGCACGTTGACAGAACAAACGTTTATCAAATTCGGAGCCATCTTTGTAAGCTTACTTCTCATGATCTGCACTCCTCCCCAAAAAGAGCTCTCTTAGAACAATAAAACTCCCTAGTTTACACAAGCTTTCCTAGAGCCATTCAACATAGTCAGGCAGGTCTGTAGGCTAAACTGAAAACTGGGAAGCTTTATTTTTCTACCTCCATTTCCAGCATTCTCCACCCCTGGGTAAGTAATTCCCTAAGATCTTCAGGCTACTTTCTGGTTGCCTGCGTCCTCCTGCCATCCCCCACACCTACCACGCGTCTCCTCGGAGCCTGTACCTTGGAACTAAGCCCCACTTTGGATCTAGCCCTGACGCCTGCCCTGCTCTCCATTGCTGGTCTTTTTGGAAATCAATCTTAAACTTCCTCCCACAATCTGTTAATCACCTTTCACGCTCAATGTGTTATACCCTTCCGAGGGGCAAGTGCCGCAACTCAAGGGAACTCACCACAAATGGAGTCATTTCAAATACCATAGGGAACCTATGCGAAAGATTACTTGGGGAAGACAGGTGGAGAGAAATCTCCATGAAGCAGAGTCAGTCAGTCCACTCAAGCAACGGGCACGTTGAATAGAGGATAATCCAGGTTGCATCAGTACACTGGCACTTCCTGTGCTTGTGAATTTATTCAAATTACTTAATTTCTCTGAACCTTTGTTTCCTGGTCTATAAAATGGGATAGTATCTGTTTCTGCAAATTTCTTGAAAGGATTAAAAGAGAATTGTGATGTGTAGAGGAGCACAAGTGAGTAAACTTCCCACAACTTTGCTCATTCAGGTTAACGCCCATACTTAAGGAGTGAGCCCTAAGGCCATTTTGGGTGACACCAAATCTCCCAGTGAGTCAGTGAATGAGAAACTGCAATCCATCAACAAATATTCATTTAACAAATATTTAGGCTCCTCCGATGTTACATCTGTAATTATAAAACCTTTAGTGCATGCGTAGTAACATTCCATACTCACTTATTTTGGTCTCTTAGCCCCCAAAAGTGTAAATTATCCACATCACCTTTAAACTAAACTGTGTTTACTGATTCTGTTATTAAAATAATCTAACTTTTAAATTCAAACTTAAATTCAAATTCTAACTTGCTCATTATTTGTTTCATTAATAACTCAAGAAGCAAAATTTCAGTATCTTCTATCCTTTCACCTTACTTAATTTTTTTTAAACTTTAAAAAAATGTCTTTTATTTATTTTTGAGAGACAGAGAGAGACAGCATGAGCAGGGGAGGGTCAGAGAGAGAGGGAGACACAGAATCTGAAGCAGGCTCTCGGCTCTGAGCTGTCAGCACAGAGCTCAACACGAACCCACGAACCGTGAGATCATGACCTGAGCTGAAGCTGGATGCTTAACAGACTGAGCCGCCCAGGCACCCCAATCACCTTACTTAATTTAAAATAAAAAATGAAAAGGTTCCCAAATGTGGATATGAAGTAATCTCTTTCATACACGAGGAAGTAGCTGTTTCACATGTACACTGACAGCAAGCAGCTTTGCTAGGCTATACCTTGTTGGCAGTAACTATTCTCACTACTCAGAGAATCCTGTGACTTCTATAGCATCGATAAAGCATTGAAGAAAAGTCTAAAAACTTATTCATGTGTTTTATCCCATGATTATTTTTGTTTGAGAAGCCATTATTTAGAAGTTAAAAGCAGGATAGGAAAAATGTGTTGATATTTTTAAAAAGGTCACTTTCTTCTTTCCAAACAAATATAAGAATTCCCCTTCGGAAGCGTTTCCAGTTGGAGACTCCTTTTTGAGCATGACATCATTGTTCCTGGTGCTATGGATTGAACGGTGTTCCCTCAAAATTCGTATGTTGAAGCCGTAACCCCTAATGTGACTGGAGATGGGGTCTTTGGGAGGTAAGAAGGGTTAAATGAAGTCATAAAGATTGGGCCCTAATATGGTAGGACTGTGGCCCTGAAAGAGGCAGAAGAGATCTCTGTGTGAGGACACAGCCAGAAGGCAGCTGTCTGCAAGCACGGAAGAGAGCCGCACTCAAAACCAACCAGACGGAGAGCCTGATCTCAGGTGTCCAGCCAGCAGAGTTGTGAGAAAGTACATGTCAGTTCTTTAAACCACCAAGTCCGTGGAATTTTGTTCCGGCAGCCTGAGCTGACCAACACAAACGGATACTGCTGTGGAAGGAGGGAGCAAGGGCCAACACTGTGATGTGTGAATTTCCTGAACAGAGTATCAGGAAACGAATGGAGCAGGAGCCGCTGTGTTTACGTTGACAGACAGTGACAAGAGAATACTGTCAAAGAAGACAGAGTTGACTATCAAACCTGACAAAAGAAAGAATCTGGAGAATCAAGAGGAGAAAATGTTTGTGAATTTTATTGTAAGGCACAAAATGTTACTTGTTGATTAAGAATAAGAAAAAAGAATAGAGAATTGAGTGTTAGGAAAGACATTTTTCCTAAAAACCTGTTTGGTTGTGAATAAAGTCACTTAATCTTTCTAAACCCGGGTTTTCTCATCTGAGAAATAAGAACACTGCCGGTGGGAGACTTCTCACAGAAGAATGAGGATCAACATATCCTATCAAATCTACTGATTTGATGCTATTGTCCCTACTCACGGGCAAAATGGCATACTGGGTCAGCAGGGCTCTAGGCACTTTGTCTGGTTTCAAATTCAGCTCTGCCGCCTACTAGCTGACCTGGGGAAAGAGTTTTTTCTTTAAGGATCAGTGATCTCATCTGTAAAATGGGGATGATATTAATGCTGCCTTGCAGAATAAGGTTTTCCATGTTGCTTGACACAGAGTAAGAGCTCAGTAAATATTATTTTTTTTATTAGCGATAATAATGGTGAAGATTATCATTATGTGGTTATTGTTACTAAAGAGATACTCAGTATTTAAAAAATTCTGGTCTCTGGCTCCACCACAATTTCATAGTTAAGCCTACTTTCTAAATAAGAATGATACCTTTTTAAAGATATATTTTTCTTGTTAACTCTTACCAGTAACACATTAGCTATTTACGTAAGACAAGCATTTTAATACGTTACCTTATTTTCATCTGTATACTAATCAAAGATTTGTATTCACGCCCAGAGGCACATGAATTACAAAAAGGCCCAATGTTATAAATCAAACAAATATATTACTCCCTTTCTATTATTTGTTTCCTTTGGAAGTTTTTCCCCACCTTTCACTTTTTCTTGTCTTCGCTTCTATTCTTTTCATTTTTCTGAGAGTTTCTATCTTTTCTCTTCCTAAAGCTGCATAAACCAAGAAAGTAAAACCAGGAAATTTAAAACATCAGTTTCCAGGTCTCTGAAGCATGAACAGATGGGCATCAAAAAATCTAGTCCTTTTTTTTCCCTCCCCTTTTTCATTTGCCTATCCACAACCTGAATCAATCAAAATCACCAGCAAATCTAACTTCCAGCACAACCCGCTTTCTTTTTCCTACTACCACATTAAATGCTACGGCACTAACCATTGATTCACTTCAAGTCTGGATTCTATTGCTGCTTAATGGTTGTGCCACCGAACCTGACTTTATTCTGAACGGGTATTATTGGAAGATACAGTTTTGTTACTATTACCTTTGAAATAAAGCCTTCGCGTATACAAAGTGAGTGTACAAACACTTCCACTTACTTCAGGTTTTCTCCAGTTTCCAGGATGGAAAGTTTGGGAAACAGGGGTAAAAATATAACAGATGGGTAAATTGCTAGGCTCTTGCTAGAATATGGCCAAGACTTGATGGTAAAGAAAGGTTCAGAGAAAAAAACCATTTAATCACCATTCTACAAAAGCTGGGAGTGCCCACTCGGTGCCGAGCAGAGGACCACGTTGTCCTCGTGGAACAGAAGATGAGACAGATGCTCTGATCAGGGAAGAGGAAGTGTTAGGATGAAGGGAACCCAGTCCTCGAGGCAGGGCTGGGGCCGAGGAAGGCTCGCTAGAGAAGGGGATCTTTCAGTTGAGGCCGTAGTGGTAACTTGAATTTAGCCAGTTGTGAGAGGTGGGCTGTGCTAAGAGTAGTAGCATGTGCAAAGGGCCTGGGGGGAAAACATAGTCCAGGTGTAAAAAGCAAAATATGGCCAGAGTGTTGACTGGGTGTGATAGGAATATAGGTGGGGGAGGGGAGGGTCAAAAATGAGGTTCAAGGTATAACCAGGTGAAGGCTTTACTGCCTTTAAAATATACAGGAAGCAGTTTTGGGCCATTTGAGAAGTTTACAGGCAGACTAGGGCTAAATAAACACTCTGCTGGGGAGTGAAGAATGAACTGGGGACAGCACGGCAGACCAAACACCAATTTTAAATCCCTCTTGCCTTTTGAATGGCCACTACAATAATGGTATAAGGATTTTTAAAAACAGCATTGACTTTCAGGGACGAAGAAGAAAACTGAGAAAGATGATGACAGAAAAGAAATGGCAACTAAATTTCAGAAAATGGAAAGCACAGGAATGAGTGGTGTTTGAGCAAAGAGAAGGCGGCAGAACATGTCTCTGCGTGCAGATGATTTTGCTTGTGCATCTGTTAGCCAAGAAGCAGCAGCTCATTTGCTGCAGAGAAACTCTAAAGGCTCAGGTATCAGACATGGCAGGTACCCTGGGCGGTGCAGGTGCGGAGCAGAGCTGAGAACAGAAGTGGTAGCAATCCTATATGAAGTGAGCACACACCCCTCCGATACGACAGCCTCCCCGAGCCCAGTGCAGCCAGGCATCTGCCTCTGGTCTTTCCTCTCTCCCCACCTCCCACCTTCTACCTCACCAGCAGAAAGGAGGCTTCCTCACGTGAGGGGCTTTAAAGCTAAAGGCAAGAGTCAGGGAAACTCAGAGGAAGTGTGGTCGCCCCTCTCCAGTGCCCTTCCCTGACCATTTGGTTCTCAGACAGCAAGGGATTCCCCATCCAAGCAACTGGAGGAGGCTTTCTCTGGAAACTAACTGGACTGTCCTGTCAGCCATGCCATGTGAGGATGCCACAAGCGAATCCCTTATTTGCTCATTTTATGGAAAAGGTAACTAGTCCATCGGCCCCTTCTCTGAAATTCTAAACATTTCTCAGGGTCTCACTCTCAAACCTGAATGGAGAGCCAGGGACTGGCTCTGAAAACTTTAAAAAAATCTTATCATATCCACAATGATAAAATAAGATTTTGCATTCATGGTGAGAAAAATAGAATAAGAGAGAACATCCAGGAACAGAAAAAAGTGCTTGAAAATAAAGATATCATAACTAAAAAATCAGAAGAATTGGAAGATAAAGTTGAGAAAATTTTACAGACAGCAGAAAAGCAAAAATGAAAAGAACAGAGTAGGAGAAGTGAAAGCAAAATCAGGTCCATCTAAGGTTCAATATTGGCGAATAGGAGTTGAAGAAAGGAGTTGGAGAAAATCATGGGGGAGAAAATCCAAGGAAAAATATAAGAAGATCCTCGTGCTGAAAGGAATGAGTGACCAGCATAAGCAAGGAACAAAAATCCAATCTAAGCAGGATTATGGAATTTCAGAACACCATGCCTGAAAAAGAAAATCTAACACCTTTTGGGAGAGCAAACAGGAAGTCACATGCAAGGGATCAGAAATAGACAAGAACCCAACTTCTCAATAGGAAGTTCAAAAAGTAGAAAACAATAGAACATTACCTCAAACATAAGAGGAAAATGATTTTCAATAAGAGCTCGAAACTCAGTTGAATATCAATCAAATATGAGACAGGATAAAGTCGTTTTCAGACATGCAAAATCCTAAGAAATCTTAGTTCCCATGTACCTACCTTACAGGTAGATATACTGCACTAGGATGAGAATGTAAACCAAAGAAGAGAGAAACATGGGATCCAGGAAATAGTTGGTTCAAGGGTCCAGAAAGCAACTAGAAGGAAAGGGTGGGGTGGGGGGGCAAAAGGGAGTTATCCAGGAAGGAGGCATTCAAGAACAAAAACAAAAATGATAGGGTTTTTTTGATGTGACTGACCATATCAAAATGATGACTTAGCAACAGCAACAAAGCCAAAGCAATAATTAGCCCCAGAAAAAAGGAAATGAGTTGTTCAAGGAAAAAAACCTAAAAACAGATTACAACAATGCTCAGCTGGGAACATATTTTACATAGCAATAATGTTATAAACACAGAATATTTAATCAGAAGTTGAAATATAGCCATATTGGAAGGATAGAGTGAGGGAAAGTATGTGTGTGCATGTGCGTTCACAGGTGCGCATGCACATACATACTCATATTGTAAGAGAGATAATTAAGTCATTTCTATTCGTAGGAAGACAATAGATAATATCTTTTTTAAAAATCAAGAAATAGCAAGGGAAGAAAATTTAAACATTTTGTCAGCGGTAGACTCGATGGGTGGGAGAGTTTTGGGGTGGGAAGGACTAGGGAAAGGGATTTTGCTTTGTTTTACAGACTTCTTTGTACTCTCTGACCTTTTAAAACTAAATATATGTATTATATTGAGAATTCATGACTTTAATAATCTCTGGAAATTTCTTTCCCAAATCTCTTTGAATATTGCTTTAACTCTTTCTCTAAGTTTTCCTTCTGGAAGTCCCATTAGACACATGCTGGATTCTTATCTTTTTTATTTTTTAATATCTAGCTTCTAGGTCACTAATTCTCTCTTCACACATGTCTAATACTTAACATATCCATGGAGTTCATTTTAATGAATATATAAAAATTCTACTTAGTCTTTTAAACAATATGCATTCATTTTTATAGTACCTTTTATTTCTCATGTTATAATTTTTATGCTAATTGTTTTAAAACCTTACTCATCTTTTCTTTAAGAAGTTTTAGTATTTGAAATTCTTAAGGGCCTAATCCCACAGTAGGCTGTTATAGCCAGTTTCTGACTTGCTAAACTATAAGAGATAATAGACAGGAAATATCCATAAAGAGGGTTTTGAGGAGATGACACATGTAGGTACCCATCACTATGCCTGGAAAAGCTACAGATTCATCAAAGGAAGGCAAAAGAGAGATTTGTATCTAAGTTTTGTCCTTCATTAAAATCTTACCAATTTTTGAAACTCTAAGACATTTCCTTAAACTCTTAGGCAATCAGCAGGTATTTATGGAATGCGCACTCAAACTGAAATCTCTGCTGTCATAAGAAAAACAAGTAGAAGAAAAACCAGACGTTTTGAACATGTGATTGAGTTTTCCTCTTCCAAACTTTTTACAGACATAGTATGTTGGTTGTTTCAAGATCACAACAATCCATTATTTTGAGGTTCAACATTATTTGCAGAAAAGTTTATGTATTTTGAGGGAGAAAGAGAAAGTATGTGGGCATGAGTGGTGAAAGGGCAGAGAGAGAGAGAGAGAGAGAGAGAGAGAGAATCCCAAGCAGACTCCATGCTGTCAATATAGAGCCCGACATGGGGCTCGACCCCACAAACTGTGAGATCATGATTTGAGTTGCAATCAAGAGTTGAACGCTTAACCAAGTGAGCTACCCAGTGCCCCTTTTTGCAGAAAGTTGTTTACTTTCCACCTTATAATAGCCTTTCTTTGAATAGTTGGTTCTTGAATCGGAGCAAATTTTTTTAGTAAAGGATATACACATTCACAGTTTATATCATTGTGAGTCATAAGCACAGAGAGATAAAAATATATTTTATTACTACATTGGATATGAGTGGAAATTATATATACTTTTAACTAAATATTAATAATGATAAATAGCCTGGAAAAGTAACTGTTTGATGGAGTTCTCATATAAAACAAACATAAAAATTCATGTAATCTTAAAAATGTACTTATTCCATAATTTAGCTGTCTTGATTGAGTCTGCATCTTGTTAGCATGGACTACGTTAAAATATTACATATACTACCTGAACTGTCAGTATGTGCCATAATGTATACACATCTAACATTTCAATAATATATGCTAGGGTATAACGAAGTTCTAAGGGTGTGAAAAGCCTGATTATTGTAAAATTGAATGTAAGTTTAGGAGTAGAGAGAGCAAACAGCCAGATGGGCTTGTAGCGATCTGCCGAAGGCCATTTAAAACCAATCCATGTGTAGTAGATGTATTCTGGTAGAGAATTATAGACAACAAACCGAGAGATACTCAAGTCTTACTATGATATTATCTTTGTTAAGCCAGAAATACATTTTGATTTTATAGAACTGGAGTTAAAACAAATCTCATTCTTTACTCCCTGTAGTAAATAAATGAGCAAAATCAACTCTACGGCCTCACGGGTTTACAGCCCACAGTAGATGTTCAATATGTACTTGCTGAATGAATGACTGCCTGGGTACAAGGAAGTAGAAAGGGTTATGCATACACTATGTTATGCCTTTCTGGGTCCTGATTGTTTTTGTATACTGATGCGTGGGTTGGGTGTTTGAGTATGCTTTATTTAGGTGGTTTGCATATGTGAAGTAGAAAGAGGTAAGGTTGGTTGAAGGGTAATTATTTCTTGATAGAAGAATATAAAAAGTATAAACAGCTCAGCTCTTGCTTAAGCAAACTCAGCTCTCCATTCCTGATCTACAATGCAAATAGTATACAAAATAAGGTTTCATTAAAGAGTGACTGTCACATCAACAGGAAAGAGAATGAAGACCTGCTATGCAGTATTAGATATATTGAATTTATTGTCACCATGATCAACAAAATACTGCTTGAAGGACTATACACTGTGACATAGAAATGGCTTTGCAATACAGAGCACTCCTCTGATATAATTTTTTCATTTTATTGTAATAGAGTTATACCTCTGCAAGAAATGAATATGAATTTATTGATGGTGTGGGTCAGGATTAAAGAGTGATAAACAAATGAGAAAAAACTCATTAGTGATGACGATGCATTTTGGAAAAAAAGAAACTTTTTATCATGTGATATGTTCATAACACAAAATAACTCTACATCATATGATGTAAAATGGAACTTTCCTACTCTCCTGGGATTTCAGCTGAGGCCCTAACCCTGAGGATTAGCACCTACAAAGGCTAAATAAAACACATCTCTGCAGGACTTGCTAAAGGTAGAAATATTGGCCCTGTGACTCTTACTCATCACTCTCACAGCCTAAATCTGAGGAGGAAATTCACAGGAGTAGATGGGCTCCATGGGAACCTCTTGTAGAGATTTGGGATGTTTGCCAGAAGGGCAGGCTGGCATCTCTTTCCCCAAACTGGATGACTACTACGCTGCTGAAACTCAAAACCCTGCCCTCTCCTCCTGCTCCTAGAAAAGAGCTCAGAGTGTTCTTGGGAGCACCTACTGTGTGCCCCCCTAAAATACAGGGCATAGATCCCAACGATAGCCTTGACTTCAAGATTCCGAAGGTAGGAGGCTAACTGAGGTTGTCCACTGGCAGGGCAAGGAGAAAGGGCAGCCGTGGAAGCAGCCTCCATTTCTGCCATTTGAAAGGGAAAGCACTCTTGATTCCCTCCTGCCCCCACCCCATGACCCTTGTGGAGGGGAGTTGTGCATGCACCATATTGAAAGGACTATGCTCAAGAAGGTTGAATTCAGGCAAGGAGGATACCCTTGGGGCAGGATCTGAGCAAAGGAAGCGATTAGAGGTCACTCAGAGAGGGTTTCATTCATGCTGGGGAGGATCTCTATGTGCAAGATCTTCCCAGGAGCACCTCAAAACAACGTACCTCAGCACCACACAAAAGAGCTGACATTTGCCTATTGCTGACAGAAGGCATTTGACACACATGAGAGACCCTCCAAGAGTTCCAGCTAGGTACAAGCCCTCCTCTCTTTTCCTCCAATCCTTTCTTCATCCAGAGCCTGCTGTAGGACCCTGAAGGGGAGAATAGGAGGGAAGAATGGAAGTGCATGTACTTGGTTTATTGAATACGTTGCCCTCGATGGATATAAGGGAACAGTTTCATTTTCCCCTTTTGCCACTGCCCTCAGACACATCTCAGATATCCTTTCTCTTCCTGTTTGTGACAACTTTGGCACTTTGAGTTTCTGGCTTGTGATTATTTTCTTCTGATACTGTTAGTATTTCTTTTTTGTTTCGTTCGTCCTCTCATGTTATAATCTAGAAATAGGAAAGGTCTTTTTAACCACGAGACTGAAGATAGAAACCATAAAAGTAAAGAATAGGTTCCTTTGTGTAAAAATAAAATGTTTTAATGTATCAAAAGCTTCATAAATATGAAGGGTAACATGCAAAAGTGAAAAGAATATTAGAAATCTACACAACAGATGAAGAGTTAATCAGCTAACTCTTAGCAATCAATGGGGCTAGCAGGCAATCCCAGGTTCAATAAAGTCAGCTACTAGCTGTATGATTCAGCTAATTCATTTCACATCTCTGAGCTTCAGTGTCCTCAGCCACAAAAGGAGGTTAAAACCATTACTGGCATCAGTGCATTGTGGGAGAACTGAATAAACTAACTTGTGTACAGCATTTAGAACAGTGTTCAGCAAAGAGTATGCACTCAAATGAACATCAGTTTTGTATCCTCATCACCATCATTAAATCTCCACGTGGCTAGTTATGGGTAGTAAAAATCAATTTATAAGCATTCTTCCTCTTTATTTTTGTCTGTATTGCCACAGTTTTTGATGATGAGCATGTGTGACTTTGGTCGGGAGAATCCGAGAACTATTTTAATTAAGAAAGAATATAAGAATAAAGGCATGTGTGAGCCTTGGCCAACTATAGAGTAGAGAAAGGCTGCTGGGTGTTTCTCACTCGGGCTAGAGTCAGTCATCCTATATAGTTTGTTATACAGAATGTCCCTCAATTACTGAGCAGGGAAAATGGTTCTCTTCCAACAGAGGCAAGAACCTTCTGGTCATTCACTGATGGAAGTAAATATCCGAACACGAATTATGTCTCCACCGATCAGTATATATACACAAAAGACATGCAAAAGACATCATAAAAGCCTTAGAAAACATTCACAGGAATAGAATCAAACATTTTGTATCACAGCTTTGTGCCATGTTGTCATGTCAGGGTTTACTTTTTTACCGTATCACTTCATTTACTCTAATGAACAATCACTCCTAGGACTCAGTTTCCTTTACTGGCATCGCCACTCATTCTGGGCACAATTTTATAAAAACAAGGCAAATGGAAATGTACTGATGTCATTGTCAGAGGAAGCAAAACCATATGAGGGGCCCTGGCTCTGGTGTTCATTTAGGTTAGAAGTGAGGGTAGGAAGTTCCGGGACGTATGTGTCACAGCACTGGAAATGGCTGTCCTCCACACACAAGGCCAATTTACAAGAGAAGAACAGAGAAGGTAGAAGGGGGTTCCAATTTTTAAACTATGTTACTAAGTACACATTTGCTCCTAAACTTTAAAGCATTGCTGAATCGCATTTGGACAGAGTTATAGCATTGCTTTAAACACACACACACACCCCGACACAAACACACACACCATGGAGGTAATCCAGTTACTCCTGCAATGCAGATGTGCACAAGAATGCTCCAAGTGATGAAGATAGGGCTTTAAAGTTAGCTAATTAGAAACATTTTTCCTTACAGGATCAACAGTGATACTAGCTTTGAGTTCTGATTGGCCAAATTTAAATTTAAATGTTAAGACGCACGAAACATCCTTTGGCCTTGTTCTCATATTGAACTGCCCTAGAGCAAGAGCCTTCAATCTTCAAACTTCTCTGGTTCAGATCTAACTTCTTAAAAACCAGAATTCTGCTCATCTGATATTATTAAACTGAACTTCTCATAAATAGCACTTATCCTTGCTTGGAAGGAAAAGAGAACAAAAGTTGTATAAGTGTACTATTTTAGAACATATATTGAAAAGGAGAAATCACTGTTATTAAAACAAAAACCACACTGCTCTTCCCAGATTATTGGCATGATCCTTTTTAAAAAGGCCATAGGACCACTGAGAGGGTAAGATACAATAGTTTATGGGGAACTGTTCAGCATCAGTGCTTGGCACAAGCAGTTGCTTAATAAACTTTCAGTTTTACAGAGGTAAAAGTGATTGTTAGAAAAGTGGGCCTAGAAGGGCACCTGGATAGCTAGGTCATTTGAGTGGCTGACTTCAGCCGAGGTCATGATCTCGCGCTCTGTGGGTCTGAGTCCGGAATAGAGCTCTATGCTGACAGCTTGGAGCCTGGAGCCTGCTTCAGATTCTCCTTCTCTCTCTGCTTCACCCTCATTCATGCTCCATCTCTCTTGCCCTCTCAAAAATAAATAAAAACATTAAAAAAACAGAAGTGAACCTAGAGAGCTATAATAAACATGTTTTATTTTTTAAAAATATAATGCTTATTTATTTTTGAGAGAGACAGAGCACGAGTGGGGGAGGGGCAGAGAGGGAGGAAGACACAGAATCCAAAGTAGGCTTCATGTTCTGAGCTGTCAGCACAGAGCTGGACGTGGGGCTCAAACCCACAACCATGAGATCATGACCTGAGCTGAAGTCGGACACTTAACCAACTGAGCCACCCCAGGCACCCCAACATGTACCTAATTTTTAAGTTCAAATTTTATTTTCACAAGACTTAATAAATATCAAACTCCCAATCTACATGTTATATGTGGGGGGGCATTTTTGTCACTGGATATTTTAAAGTCACGGTCATATGAAGCTCTCAAAGGTCAAATGAGGCTACTTCCCCATTGGCCTCATATTCCTTGACCCAAGGCCACAACCACAGAGAATACAAGGTCACTCCCAGTCTCCTGGGAACATGTTGACAAGACCATTCATCCACAGATTAGCAGAACAACCCAACTTCAGTAGTTTATTAAAGAATAGACCAATTTAGGTCATCTTCAACAATTATATGTTACTCTTCTGTTGGAAAACAGTATATTTGAAAGAGATATCCTTAAAGGAGATATACTTGATCATTTCTTCCTGCGAGGATTAAAGTTGCTGCTGGCATTAATGGCAAAGGAGTTTATGTGCAAAACTTTGGAACTCCCATCTTGCTTTATTTGTACTTTGTTCCAACCTCCAAAGAGGTTGATAACAATCCAATTAAATTTTGTCCTCACTGAAGTGCCACATATGTCCTAGAAACAGAACTGGGAGGGAAGAGAGGGTGTTGTGAGTAAAAATTCTTCATTAGAAGGGGAAACATTGCAAGGCACCTTTAGAAGCCAATTGCCTTGGACTCAAACTTCAGGGTTATCAACTAACAGGTAAGTAGCCCTGGGCCAACAAGATAACCTAGTTGAGTCGTTGGTTTTTCACTTATTAAATGGGAACAACTTCTTAGAGTTATTTTAGGGATTAGCTGAAATGGTATATGTATGACTGATGTATAACAGAGACTATTCATCAATAAATCCACTTCACACTGAGGCCATTTGCTCTAGAAAGAAAACACACCTGCTTAGACTAGATAAACTGGTTGCTGATGTTTTGAGCACGATTATTAGAGAGGTTCTCCTAAAAATGTTCCAGAGCTAGTTGATAAATTCAGATATTATATTTATTTTTATTTCTGCTCTAAATAGCTACTTTTGAATCCCTTGCCTTGCATGGGTGATTATCAGTGGTATTACTGGTTAAAAAATTCCCAGACACTAAAGGAGTGAGAATGGAAAACTATGATGGAACTACAACCTGCCATCCCTTGTCATTACCTTCTTTCTACTATTTCGGATTAGTGCAGTTGCAAAAGGCACTCAGAGAAAACCACGAATAGAGGCAAGAAAACTGAGAAATAGATTTCAAGCATGGTGTTAAGTGCAGAGATTTGGGAATGGGCCAATAAAAAACATGATAGCAAAGCTCAGAGAAAGTGGTAATGAACAGGAAAGAATCCCATACCTAGATTATAATATCAAAATCTTCATCCAAAAATATTTTCCCCTTGGGGCACCTGGGTGTCTGAGTTGGTTAAGCGTCTGACTTCAGCTCAGGTCATGATCTCATGGTCCGTGGGTTCAAGTCCCACATCAAACTCTGTGCTGACGGTCCAGAGCCTGCTTCAGATTCTGTGTCTCCCTCTTCCTTTGCTCCTCCCCTACTCATTTTCTGTCTCTCTCCATCTCTCAAAAATGAACAAACATTAACAAAAAATTAAAAAAAACTGTTTTCCCCTCTTCAACTTCCTCTTAGTCAAAACATTATCTAGTTGTACCTTGTACTCAAGTTTGAATAGTTTTAACAGATAGGCAGATATTAAGTGCCTGTTGTGTTATTGCTCACGTTTAACTGAAGGCTATTCTTGCCATACCTCATAGACAGTAAAAGAAAACTGTTGGATACATTGTCTCTTTGACACAATTCAAAGTCATTGTCACGACTCTTCATTTTTCTCTAACTGTATAAGGTCACACCGGTAAACTACAAAAGCAACTCAGTGTTATTGTGGGATAACATTATGATTTTATTGAAGAATGCTTTGTGTAAAAATAGTAATGCATTCATTTGTTTTTCAAAACCAGTTAGAGTTATGGGAATGAATTGGTAGATAAAGCTGCCTAGAGTAGACTTTGTACTATGTTCATAGAGATAGTGTCTTCACAACAATAAAATCTACCCATAATGCCTTTTTAAAGAACTTTTCTACAACTACTAAAACTTGATGGAACAGTTCCTTGTAAGTTTAAATCAGGAGAGAGTCTAAATAATATTCAAGACATAAATCATGTGTCACACATCTCCTAATCACCAATTATTAACCTGGAGACTCTGAATGGGCTCCAGGGAGTCCTTGAGCCCCTTGAAATTATATCGGAAACTGTGTTTGTGTGTGTGTGTGTGTGTGGTTCTTACTTGCATTTTTCTAAAGACTAGGGCCCATTCAGTTCACCTGACTTTGAAAGGGATTATAATACCCTCATGAGGTTGAGAATTTCTTCATTTCTAAATATATTTTATATGATTGCTCTTTGTTAGGCACTAGACTAAGCACAGGGGTTCATTGAAGATGCTGTGTTTGACCTCTACATTTTAGAGTCTAGCAATTGTTGTGAATATGGGCATGGAAGTGGAGGAAGGGTGGAATCAGTTGTCTTACTATCCTGCTAATTATCTTTCTCTCCTAATTCAACCCCATCCCATCTTATATTCTTCCCCAGATCTCACACTCTTCTTGGGACAAATTCTCCTTCAGAGAATCCATACTGAATTCCACCACCACACCTTCACTAATGTTGTTCGATCAAGCTGAGATGTCCTCTCTAGTCTTATGTCGAAAGTTCAAGACTTACTTTCCTCAAGATGCTCTCTCTGAGACTCCAGAAGGTTGATCCTTCATGTAATTTCATTTTTCCTTCTTTAAAACTTTTTTAATGTTTATTTATTTTTGAGAGAGAGAAACAGCAGGGGAGGGGCAGAGAGAGAGAGAGAGGGAGACACAGAATCTGAAGCAGGCTCAAAACTCTGAGCTGTCAGCACAGAACTAATGTGGGGCTCATACTCACAGACTGTGAGATCATGACCTGAGCCGAAGTTGTATATTTAACCAACAGAGGCACCCAGGCACCCCACTTCATTTTTCCTTCTGGACTAAAAGTAAGGTCTAGAAAGTAGGAGTTACATCTTACAGATAATATTTTTCTCTGTGTCCCTGCCTCGGTTGAGTCTACTCTAAATGGTAGTTTGTTTCCTGCTCGAGAAATTGAATAGACTTAAGGATATCTCTCTGACCTAGATTTTAACAGAAGCATAAAACGATCTTCTTAGAAGGGGATCCGAAAGAAAAAGATATTAAGAAAGTAGACGAAAACAAATGACAAGAGAAGAGTCAGCAAAAGAATACGTGCCAAGAGAGACAGAAGAAAATGTGCCATTGGAAGGACACCAAAGGTACTGTGCTCTCCATGGAGGGTGATTGCAGATACACCACAAAGCTCTAGGAGTATTCTCAGACCTTAGGAGGTAGGCACAATGCTGTTACTAATTGCAGGCAGAAGAGAATCCTCATGGAACTTGCTCATGTCTGTGAACAAAGCTGTAGCCAAGCTAGGAGGAGCGTTGTCTTCCTACAGCATGAATCTTAGTAGGAGATGAAGCCTGCCAAGATTCATGAAATGTACCCACTTCTGTTCATTCCAGTGGGAATGAATGCTACTGCCAGACAAAGTTCATAATGCTGTGGGTCTTAACCGGGGTGCACATCAGAAGTTTTAAAATACTGAGGAAGTTTTAAAATACTAATGATGTCTAGGACCCATCTCTGGCAATTCTGACTCAATTGATTTGGGGGAGGCCCCTGGGCACTGGTATTTGTTTATATCAGGTGATTCTAATGTGCCACCAGAATGAAGAACTGCTCTAACTGCCATCTAGGAAGACAGTTCAAGGACTTGGGGAGAAGGGTATAGCTGGGAGGATGGGGGTGGGTGTTTATAAACATCAGTGATGTTTATCTCTTTTTTGAAAGGAAGGTTATAACTGTAGAAGCAAAAATAGGATATAAGAAGGAAACAGCTGGCTACATGGAGAGTGCTAAAGTTGGTTTTATAGACAACAAAGGAAAGAATACATTAGAAAAAGTATTCTTGAATGAAACTAGGAAAGAATATCCCTATTTGCTAGTATCTCCTTGAAGCTAAATTTTGGAGGAGGGAGAGGGAGAAAAATCCCTCAGACACAATTGTAAAACATGAAACCATGGGGGATAAAACAAAGGAGCAAGTGGTAAAAATGCCTGGCAAGTTTCAGGGAAAACAAATGAAAAATAAAGGGAAACCAACTAGGATGAAAACTTTGAGCCTAAGAGGTCCATAAACAATGCACAAAGTTGAACGCTAAGAGGTTGATTTAACTTGGAATTTTTATTTCTAAGGTATTGCAAGGCTACAGGGGAGGGGAAGCAGGTAGTGAGTAAGAATGTAAGTATTGACTTTCTGCCACCCAAGGAAGGCCATGCAGGTGGCAAGCACTGCTTTTACTTTCCTGTCCCATGCCCACTCCACTTCTCCTGGGATGACAGGCCCCGCCCTCCGCCCTGGTCATGGCCATGTTCCTGGTCTAGCCTGAAGCCCAAGTCAAGGTGGATGTGTCCCATGAAAAACTGTGTATCAAGACAAAGAGCCTGCTGGGTGCTACCTCCCTCAAAAGACTTCTGAGTTGGATGAATTTTTAAAGGAGCCAGCTTTCAATGAAGCCAACCTGAGCAATCAGAAGGCCTGGTTGGACATCCAAGTATTTTGTCCAGTGAAGGAGAAAGAGGAGAGGTGGAAGAAACAGCAGAAGAAAGAAGACAAAGATGAAAACAAGAAAGGGGAAGATGAAGATAAAGGTCCTCCTTGTGGTCCAATGAACAGCAATGAGTTCCTGGTCCTCCATCAGTGGTTAAAGCCTGAGATCAAGGATGCCATTGAGCCACTCAACCTGGTCACCACCTGCAGGTACCTGAGATCTAGGATGGGAACAGTTCTGGACTGGCTGTCTAGGAGAAAGTGTTTGAATTGATGACCACTCTTCACACCAAGCTAGAAGGCTTCCACACTCAAATCCCCAAGTATTTCTCTGAGCAGGGCGATGTTGTGACCAAAGCAGCCAAGCAGCCCCATGTAGGTGACTATCAGTAGCAGGTGTGTAAACCAGATGAGGCAGAGTACTGGAACATCCAGTTAATGGTCATGAAATCTGCCATGCTTATGCCATGTTATAGGATATCATCCTGAAGAATTCTGAGAAGCTCAAGAAGCCCAGGGAAGAAACAAAAGGAATGATCTATTGAGACCCTCCTCTGATTCTGTAATGAACCAACAGAGACCTTCCTCTCACTTACATAGGACTCCAGACTTTCCCCCACCTTCAGCCTTTTGAGGTTACTCCCTTCCCTTGTCTCTTGGGCATAATACATAGTCTTCAAAAAATATGCAAGTATTGAAGTATCACTTATTATGGTATAGCCTTGGGGCAAGTTACTTACTTTCCCTAAGCATCAGTTTCTTCCTAGATAAAATGAAATAATTTTATCTATATTCTAAGAATTACTATTAGTATATTTTCTATCAAATAAAGTTACAGATGTTAGTAACCTAGTATGGAATGTGGCACATAGTCATCCCTCAATACTAGCTTTTTAGTATCAGTGCTATTATTTAGAATAAACCCTGGCCAAAAAAAAAAAAAAAAAAAAAAAAAACTTCATCCAAAAGAAAAAGATTAGCTCAAAGTAGAGTGCTATGGACATTACAAAGTTCATAATACCTGTCTTGTAAATTATGAAACCCAAGCATGAAAATACTTTGGAGAAAAGAGAAAAAAATGGTGGTGACATATACAGATATTTCTTCTGTGAGGTGCACTGCAGACTGCTGAGCCAGGTAGAGGACACGGTTTGGGAACAGAGACAACAAAGCAGGGACAGAAGTAACATAAATTAGTAATGGGAGACTTCAACCAGGAGGACACCATCCGGAAGGCTTGCTCGGCAAAAACACAATACTGGATAAATTCTTGACTTACTTTTACTAAGAAGGCAGCTGAAGCAAGTAGGGAAACCACTTTTCTGGACTTAAAACAGACAATTTCAGATGGAGAGGTGAGTAGGGGATGTGAAAATGATTCGGAACTTGGAAGAAAGTGGCCACTTAGCATCATGAAGCTGTTAGCAACAGAGGAAAAATATGGAGAGGAAACAGAATTCGCTATATGCTTAGGTTAGAGATACATTTCAAAAACCTGAGAACAGATAGGTATCGTGCCGTGGAAAAGACGGTGCAGGAAGTGTGGCATGAGTGCAACCGTGTGGATGCAGAGCAGAACTGAGGAGAGCACGTGTTCGGACACCAGGGTTCTTACACGGTCCAGGAGTCCGCTTGTTTTCTGCTGCGTGGTCTCTGTTCAAGACGGTAGTATTAGGGTTGATGGATATAGTGAGGAAATCTCACTTTGGATCTTTCCAAGGTAAAATGTATGAACAACCAGACTGTCCCCTTGGATACATGGAGAAGTAAGATACCCACCAATGAAAGATTCTAGGATTATTGATTAAATCTCTCCCTGAGTTAGAATAGAGGCCTGGACATAGCAATGCAAGTCCAGCTTCCAGGCTTTGGATTACATCGCCCCAGCAAGGGCGGGCGTTTCATCCAGGTGCACGCACACCCCTCCACAGCCCTTGCCCGCTGTGTGCCTAGGTGCCAGCCTCTGAGCCCCGGGGATGATTTCGCCCTGCTCACTTTTGTAGCGAGGCCCCTGGCACTGAGTTAACCATTTGTTTTCAGTTGCAATTTAGCGTGTTTAGTGGCCCGTCTTAGGTCATACTTTGCTGTTAACATTGCACGACAATGAGAGGTGGTGGATGTTGGATGCCACTCTACCTTCAGTCCCATCTCCTGGCCATTTCCTCGGAAAATTCGACTTGGAAATGGAAAAATGTCCTATTAGTTTAATTGAAGTTGCTGACGGTCCTCATTCCACCCTACTGAAAGAACACGGCTTCATTTTGAAGGGGAGTTCAATTAAAGTCCGTGTTGTTCTCTGGTTTCCTCTTTTTCCTTTAAATTGCCTGCTGTTGGAGCCACTGTTTTGTTCTGTGTCATTTTTGTTTGTAGGGGAGGGGGTTGGAAATGACCATTTCAGTGACAGCCTGAAACAAATTCCCTTTTCTTGAGGTTCGTCTCTCAAGTACTTTCCCAATGTTCACTGACAAGGAAATTTATTTATTCTGATGTATAGCTTGGCCATAGCCTCTAGTCATCCGTAATAATAGATAACACTGCAACCCTTAACAGAATTGGTTGTTAAGCTCTAATATAACAAAAATATTCTATACTTAAGAGCACACATGAAATAGTTTTCATTTCCTTATTCAAAGATTATACACCCTAAAAAAGCATTACATTTTAATCTCTGTTACAATTTAAACTTATGTAAAGGCTATAGTTATTTTATAATAAGAAACAATCACCAGTGAGTATCTATACGTCAAATGCAAAGAACATAATGGTTATCAATTCACAGGGGAACTTAATTTAAGTTAACACTTGACAGATGTTTAGAACCTTTGAGGCACATATCTGTCAAGTTTCAAAGAGGCCAATAATAATGGTGTAAGAAAAGTTTAACTATTTTCTTCATCACAAGTTTTGAGAAAAGTATCGGCTTATAATCTGGGTAGAAATGTTCCTTAAAAATTAGATCAATTTAGTTAAAGTATTTATACTCTGAAAATTCAGGTCCTTTTCCAACCATTCCAGAAAGTTTGATGTAGTTTTGCTAAGTGAAGCTGCCAAGACATGGGTATTTGAAAGCACAAGAGACACCTTGAATCACCTGGCCTTTCCTTATTTTGCTGTATCTTTGTATTAAACGAATACCAGGATTCCAGAGCATGTAATTTCCCGGTTAGTGGAAATCCCTCTAATCAGGATATTTAGAATCGCTGTCTCCTTTAGCTGGACTCCTTTTGCATTGTATACAACACAGAGGGAAATGCTATCATAACACTTCAATAGTTAAGTGACTTTATGAGAAAAACAGTTCCAAATGTTTCCTAAAACCCTCCAAACCGCACCAAAGAACATTATCGTAATATTATGTTTCCCCATTGCCTCCATTATTTAAACTTGCCTCTCTTGAAATGATACTTGGATGAGAAACTTAGGTTTATGTAATGTATAAATCGTTTCAAAAGGAAAAGCTTTGGCTGCATAATTATTATATATGTAGACATGCCAGATAATTTAATGTTTTCAATAGCTTTTTTTTTTTATTAATTGACAAAAGAGTATACTTAATGCTTTAGGGAGAACTTATTTTTGTGTCTCTAACCTAAGCTCTCCAAAGAGGCAATGTGTAATTCTGTTAAATTTAGTACTGAACACAAACAACAATACCATAAATAGTTACGTATTCCATCTAAAAGATATTTATTTTTTGGTACAGTACATATCACCCACATATACTGTATATCACTTATCAAAGTAGTATAACAACACAGTTTAGTGAGTGAGTTCAGCATCAAAAAGAACCTTAATGGCAGGTGAAGACCAGACGCAGCCCTACCAGGCTCCCTCTGTATCTGGAAGCTGCCCATGTGAAGTACTGACAGGCTTTTGGAGGTGTGGGAGGGAGAGGGGTGGGGGCAATTACAAGTAGTATGTTCAATAAATAGTCTGGAAGTACAAACGGCCCAAATGCCCACCAATCAATAAATGAACACACAAATGGGAGGATATACATACTATGGGATATTATTCAGCCATAAAAAGGAATGAAGTGCTGATACATGTTGGAAGATGGATGAACTTGGAAAACATTCTGCTAAAGGAAAGTAGCCAGACACGAAATCACATGTTGCACAATTTCAATTAGGTGACTAGATAATTCCATAAGGACAGAGCATAGATTGGTGGTTGTCAAGGTTGGGGAGAGAGAAATAGGAGAGAAAGTGCTTAATGGGTGAGGGGTTTTACTTTGGTGATGAAAATGTTTTGGAAGTAGATAGAAGTGGTGGTTCTATTCTATTTTAATGTTCTATTGCACATTTGTGAATGACCTAAATGCCAATGAATTGTTCATTTTAAAGTGGTTATATTTTATGTTATTTGAATTTTATCTCAACATATTTTTGCAAAATATTAAATGGAAAATATTTACTGTCTACCAATGAGAAGCTGTCGCTCCTTCAGAGTGGAGTGGAACAAAAGTCACATGGACACACTCTGTGTGCAGGTGTCCCCTCACCCCTCACTGGAGGCTGGCGGTCTCCAGGCCTGGGGCAGGGGGGTGCACCCAAAGCTGAGGGATCACACCAGCCAGAGGAGACGCTTGGGGCTGCAGGGGGCACAGCGGCAGGAAACAAACAAACAAATACCCTAGCGCCACTCGGTTCTGTTTTAAACCTCCAAGAACAACCTTTCTGAAATTTTACATACAGTATTCCACAGACACGTGTTTCAGATAACCGTCTCAAAAGGTAACATAACACTCATCGGTGACTAAGACAAATAATTTTCTACTTATGATCAAACTCTTCGAGACATATGTAGTGCATTCCGGCAAAAAGAGAAAAGGATTCTGGATTTTTGGCCATTTGATAAAATGCAGGTAGAAATCTCAGAATAACTCAATGGTTCCGTTCTCATTAAAAATCTTCCTCTAACACAAACTTCAATCGGTGGATGATCTTAGGGGAAAAGATATGCTGCTGTTTCCATTTCAGAAAGAGTATGGACTTGAAATAAGAAGTACTTAGCTTAGATCTCAACTCTACCACTTACTGTGTGACTTCAGTAAAAAAAAAAAAAATCAGTTTCTCTGAGCCTCAGTTACTTTATTATAAGAATTTTGATAATACCTCCATGTGTGAATTAAATTACAATGACTATGCCTGACACATGGCAAGTGCTCAAGAACTGTTTTTTCTTAACCTCAGCGGCTTCTTTCCTCAGTAAGAAATATCTTTTCATAATCATTCATTCTTGTGAACATCATATTAACTCTATAACCTGGGATGCTTATCCTGTGATAAGAGTTTTTCCACCATTGAGACATTTCACAGCATTTGATATATACATAAAAACTGGGGAGTGGAGAAGGACATAATCAGATAGCAAACAGTCTGAAGAATGTCCTTAAAAGATTTTGTGCAGGGGTAACTGCAGAGTCTAAGAGTTACACCCCATAGTTATGATGACTTAGCTATGACTTAGCTGTCGTGACACAGGGACACAGCAACATACCCCATCCCAGGCAGACAGAGACCACGCAATTAAGTAGGTATTAGTTCTACAAAAGTTTTGCTTCTCCAGTAGTTTAAAAACAGGAATGTAACTGTCTTTAAACCTGTAGAACAGTTAAAAACATGAGAGACAGTGTTGTTTCCTTTTAAGCGATTTAGCCATTATTGGTACTTTCACAAAAATAAGAAGTGACTACAGAGTATCCAACATTGTGTGCAATGGAACACTCAGAAATAATTCAGAGAATACTGTTCATGCTCTCTGAGGAACTTCTGATGTGGGGGGAAGGTAATAACAACAAAAGCAATGAGATTTGAAAAATACAGATGTTCATAAAGATTTAAAAAATAATTCCATTTTTTTCCTGTGGCCTTACCATCCAGTTTTAAACTGATACCATATATAGGATAATATATACAAGTACATGCATGTATTTGTGTTTATGCGTATATATACATATATATGATACTATGTGTGGATTTTAAATTTTAATAGAAATTAAATTTAAATTAAGTTAAAAATTAAACATAAGGAATGGTGTGTGGATTTTACATTAATTTTTAAGAGTATGAAGGAGCTTAAGATGGAGAGAAAGATGTTGTGTGATAGTAAACACACATGTAAAAAAATTGTTTTCACTTACTTTCTGTGAAAAATCATCTTACTCCCTGGCACTTATGTAACTTCTGACTTTGGTGACTACAAAATTAAGTTTTATATAGCTACAGAATTAAGATTGGAGAGGAACCAGAGAAATTGTTTAATTTTAACCTCACATTTTTAAGGTAGAGAGCCAAAGGTCTAAAAAGCACCTTTTCCCAAAGCGTGTTGTGGAAAATACTAGTTCCTCAGGATTTTAGCAAATGCTCTATTAATTTAAAAAAAAAGTGGTTAAATATTAAGTTTTAAAATATTAGATTAAATAAATATTAGATTGAATCAAGTTAGACAGTTTTATTTACTTCAGGGATTCTCCGACTGGAATATGAATGTGCTTTGTGAATATTTATAGGGAGATAGAGCGTGTGGAGTTGTCCCCTGTACCTCCCTTCTTTTTTTTAAAGAAAGGCTCATTTCATGGATATATAGGTAGAGAACACATTTTAGGGAACACTACTCTAAGAAACTTAAATCAAAGATAAAACGAAGAGAGTTTTGACTCTCTCGAGGGATGAGAACCATGTCTTCAGGCTTCTGGGCTAAGGAGCTTTCTGCTATTATCACTCTGATACCCCCTGAAAGAGTGGAAACAAGTCTGAGGTTTCCTTCAAAATCAACAAATTTGGCAAGCTTTATTCTGAGGTACGTTCTTTATTCTGTTCCTTAATGGAAAATAAAAATGTATTTTCTGAGAAAGTCAAATATGCTATTTGCTTATCGTTGTGGGGAATAATGCCACCATGTCTTCGATGTCATCTCATGTAGCTGCAATCTTGGCCTGACTTGTGTCTGGTTCACTCCTGTTTGCAAGTGGAGGTTTACAGGGACTAGAAAGGCACAGGAGCAACAGTGAGTGCTGTAATACCCATTTCTAAGACGCTGACCAGCACTGGCCTTGACTTTCTTAAACTTTTTTTCAATTGACATGGTTTCTTTTTAAATTTGACCCAGTAGGCTGAAGTCTTGGAAATTCGTACTTTGGAAACCATTTGATGAAATGTCATTGCTGCTACATAGTTCTGGAAAACGATGGCTGACTTGCTGAGAACCTGGTCTCCTTTAAGAAATATATGCCATTCAGAGTGATAAAAATAGGGGCTATGTATTCTTGATTTCTAATAGCAAAGACTTATCCGAGAAATATGTTCCCTTTGTTTCCATGGACTTCTTTTTTTTCTTTAAATATTCCACAAAAGAAGGAAATAAAAGTTGACTTTTGGAATACTTTTAAGTTATTCTTAAAGTTCAAAGAAAATGTTCCGTACTCAGTTTCAACTTTACATGCCTGTGTGTGCAAATATGCATGCATATGAAAATGGCAGGGATGATAACTTTTAGAATACATAAATCCTCATGGTTATTGTTGTAAAGAAACTGTGCCCTCATGATTGTTCTATTTCATTATCTCTTGTTTCTGCAAGAGTTAACTTGCATTTGACATCGTTCACTTATTTCAAGTGACTTATGCCACTTTCTAAAAGAAGGAAAAATATTAAAAAAAATTTTTTTTCCTGTTTGTCCTACTTGGAGGTCTAGGACTCTAACTTGTTTTTTAAAGACACTCTCTTTTCATTGGCTGTATACACTAAAAGTATCTATGCCAGTGAGCTATATATGTCACTAAGACCCTAAAAGTTCATGGCCGTAAAGATAAGAGGATCTTGCAGTAAGGTGTCAGAAAATCCAATAACTGGAATGAAAGAAAAGAAACAGAAAGAAAGATGGGATGGAGCAAAATAAGAGTTTATGAGGCAAGAAGCTTAAGTAGGTGAACGTCTAGAATCTCAGGGGTGGGGGACTGAAAAGAAAGACTTCAAAGGAAGGACTCAGTTATCAGATGACGGATGAACTCAAACCCAAATACTGACACACCTGTCAGTGGCTCAAAGCTCCTTACCCATCACAGAAAATGCAGGGCATGACTCTTAGTGAGGCAGATTTATTATTATTTTTCATTTCACTGAAAGAAATACACTGACATAACTGATCTCTTCCAAAATGTACTCCAATTAGGTTGATATCACTGAAAATAAAGGAGTACATTTTTGGTATTCAGAGGTGGTCATATATGGTTTTCTTCCACTCAATCATTCATTTATTTATGTTCATCTTAAAGGAAGATTGTGCCAGATCCTCTCATTGCCCTTGGAAATGTCACAGACCATTATAACAAATATGCTCAAAATTACTAAATTTTTAACTCTTGACCAGAAGTCGGAGTTGAAAAGAGACTAACCGATGTCTAAGTTGAATAGTATCTTAGGTCATAATAAGTAATAAAGCTGGTTTGCTTGGGTGGTTCTTAAATTATCAGTGGAGGACACTTCCCAAAATATTCTAAGAAATAATATCAGCACTGAAATAACTGTAGGTTTGTGAGAGCCCAGTTTGAAGAGTAACACTCATCTGAATGAATAATTCAAGAGAAAAACATTCTGTAAATATCTGCCATATACAAATAGTACAATACACTCTACAAAGGAAACTGTATAAAGCATGACCCTGGCTGTTAGAACATTTATGTTCCAATAGAAAATAGTTAGGATGAACCATCATGTAAGACAGTATAAGATAGACTCCACGTGCCACATCTGCTCATATCTGTTCTTACTACTAGCAAAGCACTTTAGGGTCTTATATTTGGCATTGTTCTGTGGATACAGTGATAAACAAAAAATGTGGCCATGACTTTAAGGAGCTCACAATTCAGTGAAGTAAAAACACAAAAAAAGTGGAAAGAAGATTTATAGTTGTGTGTACTAGGGGCTGGGATCAGAGTGGGTCCAGTGCAAGTTGGAGCATGGAACCAGTTTACAGGAAGCTTCCTGGGGCTCTGACGGATAAGTGAGAGTGAGCCTCAGGGGGAGGAAGGGTACATTTGAGGCAGATGAGGGAATCTGAGGGAGGTGGAGCAAGGGAGAGTAGAATCAGTCAGGGAGTTTGGCTCCCCAAGGCAGGATTAGTATATGTATAGGGAGGTGGGACAAGAGTGCTGGGCAGAAAAGAGACTGCAGAGAGAATCACGAAGGCCCCATAGCATGCCCTGCTATGGAGGGTGGCACAAATGACTCTCTATGTGAGTTCCTAGAGGAGATGCCTTTCGGTTGGTGTGTTTTCTGCAGGGCAACTTTCAACAGTATGAATGACACTTCAGTTCAGTATAAGCAGGCCTGCTGGGTGTACAGTAAAAAGAAACAAAGGACTAGGCTGCATTCAGGCACTGGGGTCAGTATTTGTCACAGTACAGAGGAGGGAAGTCAGTCCAGCTAGAAGGAAAGACAATGGTTAGAAAGAAGTAAGATAACACTAGAGACTGTGGAAGGCCTTCAGGGCAAAGGCCTTCCTTATGGGCTGTGTTACTCCATAGCCCAGTGGGATGGCGTGAACCTGGATCAATAGAGAACAGTACCAACAAAGTAAAACAAAACAAAACCCAACAATGACTGCAAAAACAGAGGCAGAAAGAGGAGAAGCTGGTCTTAGAAAGAACGTGAAGAATTCTGTTCTGGTCTTGTGTCCTGGATTCATGGTACCTCCTAAGATCATAAGTACTGAAAAGGGAACTTGAACTTACCATCTCCTTTTGGTGTGTCTTGCATGGCCTGACAGTTTGCAGAAGAAGCCACTTGTCCACCAAAAGATCTACTCAAAACACCAAAGGGTTTCATAAAGGACTTGCAAGGGCTAACTTGGGTTACCAGTTTCCAGGCACAGTTAACCCATGTGAGCTAAGCCTTTTGAGTTCACCCACAGAAAGCATCTGTCCTCCCCTTCCCCTTTTTATTTTCCATAATGGAAAATATTTGAATATCTCATTTGTCCATTTTTGAAATGACCCCAGTTTGGAGTGGTTAGTTTCTACATTGATTAGAAGTAGTTTCTACATTGATTTGAAGTATGTGAATATGTATATGGGTGAATACATGTATGTGCCACCAAGCAGAAGATGAGTTCTTTTTGGAAGTAGCCCAGCAAGATAAAGTTCCCATGCCAGCATCTTTTTGCTGTCACTTTGTCACTAGCCAACCAACAGTCCTAATTTATCTACTTTGTTATCAGTTACCAGAGAAGCAAGTCATTTGAGAGAGATTGCTTAAAATTAATTGAACTTGCCTTCATTTTTATAGACGGTATAAAGCCACATTTCTACAGCACATCTGGGATGATATTGCTTCAGGAAAAAGGACAATGGCTATGAAAACCTGTCAAATCTGTAGACTGAGCCCCAGCATCATAACGGTTTTGTTAGAGCAGTGGTATTTGCTAAATTATAGCAGGAGACAGGCTTTTCAAATATTTTTCTTTTCCTTTTGGGTACTCAGATCAAAAGGAAGGTGTACATTTTATTTTTAATCTCATTACTTCACATGAACCCAGACAGAACATCAAAGACAAGGTATGCAGGTTTAACCATTAGCATCAACATAATCCAAAGTTGAAAATCTCTTCCAGATAGCTACCTCACTTTGAAATAGACCACATTTGTGTTATTCAGAGTTAATACTACTGTATTTTAATTTTCACTGTACTTAAGAAAAAATATCCAAGATATGTGATTGTGCCTTACAGCATCAAGCATAAGTTTGTAGAACAATCTAATATTATTAGAATAAAGGCAATTCACATCTACTTTTATTTTCTTTTTAGTTGGCACAGGTGTCCATCTCAATTTCATGAAAGGGAAGAACATGAATGAAATGCAGTTGCAAATCATACTTGAGGAGGGCAATGCTTCTTCACATCTGAAGTCTATTGAAAGCTCATGAGTAAGAATTCGGGCAAAAAATCCTTTCTGTTCAAAAGATGTGTCAGTGGAGAAATTCTCAGAAAATAGCACACAATTCATCAGAAATAACACATTTCTTTTCCAAACCAGATAATAAAAGAAAGTTGCAGTTTTGAATGCTTTCCAAGGGCAATTAAATTAAGTATATGAAGCAATTCATAAAGATTTTGGATTCGAAGATGTGCCATAAACAGTGGAGAGAGATAAAAAGTACTTAACAAATGGACAGTCTGAGCACCAACCATCAGATTATACAATGGCAAAGTAACTGAGACATATGTATTGGTATAGAGACCTGGCTTCAAAAATGCCCACAATTCATAGATGAAATGAAGATGATTTTGTGCAAATATTTGGTGGTTGACTTGATATTTCCTGGTAACATCATTATCATCATCACACCAGCAAGAGCAAATGTTCATTAAGTTTCTAATAATATTAGATCATTCTACAAACTATGAAGAGGAATATGTGTATGAGATGGTGCCTATGCCTTTATGATTCACCCACAAGGGAGACAAACTGTGGTGTATATCTAAATACATAAATAAATCACAAAGTAAGCCATGCTTAGGGCTTAAGACTGGCCACAAATGTCAGAGAAATTCTGAAGAGAAAACTCTAGCTCAGGACGAGGAGAAAATAAAGTCATCTCATGGAGAAAGGAGAAGCTGAGTGTGAAAGTGTGGTCTGATCTCAGATAAGAACTAAGAAGAAAAAAAGGAAAATCAGGAAAAATAGAATTGAATACCTACTACCAGAATTGTGTGTGTGTGAGTGTGTGTGTGTGTGTGTGTGTGTGTGTGTGTGTACATGTTTGAAATCCAATTACCCTCTCAATTTAATCTGATTCTCAGCACTTGTCTTTTATTTTACCAATGAGGAAATTGAGGCTCAGATCAAATAATTTATAATCATGCATCTATTAAGTGCTAGATTCAAGATTTTAATCCATTGCTAGTCCATCCAAAGTTCATGCTCTTTCCATAATACCAGAGTCTGACAGGAGGGTAGAGGGCTAAGAGGAGAATGCAAAGGTAAAAAGAAATGTGGATATACTTGAAGAACATGGATGTATTCACTGGAGTTCGCAGGGGTGAAAAGGGAGAGAGATGTACGGTGGCAGGCTGAGAAATGTGGCTTTCACTAGTAGGTAGTAGAAACTAAAGATTTTAATGTAACGGGTTTCTATTGGGCGATGTTTTAGAAAGGTTAATTCAGCCATAGAGGATAGGAAAGCTTAGATGTGGAGCCAAAGGTAAGAGGTTAAGGCTAGAAGCAGAGCAAAGTGCAAGAGAAGACTGTTATACTCCTGAGGCTTTACTATGTTATTTCCAGCAAGAATTGAAGAGAGAGCCAGATGTGAGACACACTTTCTAACCAGTTATGATACACAGTCACTGCTGATTTCACAACTTTGAAATCACCAAATCTGATAGTAGTATGAACAATTTTAACAAGTCCATATGGAATAACTAGAGGAGACCATATCCTGAACACAGAAATGGGGGGAGGGCTGTCCTCTGTATTATACATGGAGAATCATAACCAATTTCTAGGACCAGCCTCCCCATGTGGACTTCCACAGGCAACTGACTAACACTGTCAGATCAAAACAGTTTAAGATCAAGGATGAATGGACTTGATATTGAAAAATTAGAGATGATGCTAACATTATCAGGCCAAAATCCCATGTTAATTTTATCAATACATGGCAGTTTCATATTTGGACATAATAAAATATTATTAGCCAAACAAGAAATGGTAAAAGTTAACAAACTAAAGATGGTTTTGTTTTTCATTATTGTTATTTGTCATGTTTTCCATTATTGTTTTTAGTTGAAGGGCAGATAGATATGATCCACTATTGTGTAAAAATCTATTTCAAATCTTGCAGCAGAATTAAAGTAGATAAAACTTAAAACCATTTTTCTAAATATGAATGTTAAGATTGTATAATATGGTACAGCATACTTTAAGAAAAAAAGCCACCCAGAGAACTTCAATGAGTCTTCAACCCTGAGGTAAGTGATCTTGATTCTCCTTAAAACCTGTCAAGATCATAATATAGAAAAGTGAGTAGAAAAGGCTAAAGAGAGAAGGTTTTTCTTAGAAGGCTGACCAGTTAACTCTCATTAAATATTATTGAAAATAGTCAACTTGTAGGGTCCTCCACCATAATTATAGTAAAAGAGAGAGAAGGACACGGAGTGCGTTGGGAGGGGGACAACACAGAGAGAGAAGAACCAAGTATTTTCATATATTAATTTTCTTTTGTGGAATTTAACACTTTTCAAAAACACTCTAAAACACACCACTATTAGTCACTTAATATTGCTCTTGTCTGTCTGTCTGTCTCTCTCTCTGAGCAGGTTTAATCACAGAGGTAACCTCGCTCAGGATTATAAACCAAAAGCCTAGATCCTCTGGGAAAAGAAGAGATTTATCCAGATGGAGCTACTCAAAGGTAGTCAGGAGAGTGCCTAAATAGTCAGATTGAAGGTGAAGGACTCATGCAATTTGTAGAAAAGTCTTCCCTTTTTATTCTAAATATAAGCCACCCACAATATTTATGTCAATGTTGACCTCACCTTTCTGAAATTTATGATGAAATCATCATGCAAAGGTTTTAGAATCCTACAAAAGTCTCTAATTTGGACTAGAATGTATATGATTTGAAGATTTCTAGAATGCAATTGGCTTCTATTCCTCATTGAATAGAGTAGCTTTCTGACAACTGTTATCATGTCATCTGTATTCTATGACCTCACATAAAGATCCAGCTTGATCTTTTTTTTTTGGTCAAATACTCAATATGCATTTCATTATAAAAATTAAAGATAATTATGAAGAAAAGAAAAGCTTCAGAAAACTATGTGTGGAGCACCAATTACCTACATTTATCTGGCTTATGTATATTATAGTAGCTAACTGAATACTAAAGTGGCTTCCTGTCACTCTATTACAGTAAGATTAAGAATTTTGGTCTCCATTTGTAAAGCCATTCATCTGTTTGTCCCAAACTACCTTTTTTGGTAGAAAGACAATGAGGCACTTAATCCTTCTTTTTTTTGGTTAATGTTTTCTATTTGTTATTTTTGAGAGACTGAGAGAGATAATGTGAGCAGGGGAGGGCCAGAGAGAGAGAAAGACACAGAATCTGAAGCAGGCTCCAGGCTCTGAGCTAGCTGTCTGCACATACCCCGACGTGGGGCTTGAACCCATGAACTGTGAGATCATGATCTGAGCTGAAGCCAGACACTTAACCAACTGAGCCACCCAGGTACCTCGGCACTTAATCCTTCTATTCAAAGCATGGTATGAAAACTAAGACAAAAAGAAAAAAATTAACTACTTAACTGAAGACGGCAGTTCTTAGGGAACTTCTAGGATTTTAATGACAAGGCCTGTCAGCATTCCTTCCACATAGGGACTGTACTATCTCTATAAATGCCTGACTGAGTATCCATATTCAGAGGGGAAAGCAAGCAGTTATGCTTTGTAAATTAACTTTGACAGCAGTGTGTTCAAGTGGGTATTTGCAGCTATTTAATAATATTTTATGGTAGCACCCTTCCAGAGTTGTTTATTATAATCATTATTACTATTATTATTATTACTATTACCATCATCATCATTAGAAAGAGATCAATATAAGGAAATTGACACTTGCTTTTCATTTTGAAACATATTTCACATTCTTGAACTTAACCTGTTGTGCCATCAGGAGATGGAAAACCAATCCATCATTGCTCACTCAACAAGAGCAATTGTTAAGTTGGGGAAAGTTATCTCTTAACTAGTAAGGGAAATACCAAATCATTCTATGCCATTGGGTTAATTCTTGGGAAGTTCACTGAGTCTTTGAAGAATGAAATAGGTTGATTTTTCTGACCAGATGATAGAATGCTATTTCTCACACTGGTTTGAAATCTATTATAACACAGTGAAGACACAAAGTATGTACTAAATGCCCAGTGGATCCCTCATCAGATTAGTTGCTGAAAAGAAATAATACAAAGGCCCTAGAGAGTCAATAAACTAATGTGGAACTAGATGTTCATACCTCAAACAGCTAGGGAGTAACATAATATGTTATGCAGCCAAGTGATGAACTGAGTGATTAATATACATGGATTATAGGAATTCAGAGAAAGAAAAGAATAATGTAGGATGGTTATATGCTACATGTAGAAAGTGGGCCTTCCCTGGGCCTTCATTTTTTTCAAATATTCAGTCATTGAGCATATATTTGTTGAGTTCTGACTATATGTTAGGAACAGTGGCAAACAAGGGAGAGTCCTGTGGAGTCTTACAGACTATTTGGAGCTGTGTGAAGGGTCAGTAAACTAATAATTAAATAATCTATTATAATTAAGATTATTAAAAAATTAATTAAATTTCTAAACAGAACATAAATGCAGGTTTAAAGTATTCCATTGGTAATGTTATGCTTCTTTAAAAGAAATCAAATAGCCAAACGTCCCATGGTTTAACTTTATTTCATTAGTCGTTGGTCTGCGGTCCCCGTTCAACGGTACAAAGATGTGCCATGATCTCCTGGTTCCCCTCATCTAAGCCCTTCTATTACTGCCTCCCCGCCATCCTCAAATCCTGTTGCCCTCCGAGTGTGGGCGCTTACCCCCCTCCCTGCCCTGCACGTGCACGCGCGCGCACACACACACACACACACACACACACACACACACACACAGTTCTTAATTGTGATACACATTTTCACATGGAACATCTACTTTATAACTCATAGTTAAAGTGATGGGGTAGCTAAATCTTCCGAAGAAAGTGAAGAGACAGTTTGCCTACTGGTGTCAGCATTTGCTGTAGCTATTCCTGGCACTGGGCAACACATGTTTTTAATAAACTTGTAAAAACAGTGTAGATGTAGCTGTAAATATGTTTTGCTTGGTAATGTAGGCTGAATATAATGATTAGATTGACAGTTGTTGGGTTTTCCCCCTCTAAAAAAATCACAATAAAATACAAAGAGAAATAGTTTGAATGATGAGGCCCAAGACAGTATCATGATACCAACACTGTGTTGATAATTATTGTTTATGACAACAGTCAATTTACAGTAAAAACATGCTGCTGTTTTCCTTGTTCACACATTACACGTTTTGTTTAGTCTCTTAGAAATACCCAGCTCCATGTGAAGTAGCCTGTATCTATAATTAGAAGTAGGCCACACAATCAGATGCCTGTCAATATTGTGGTAAGCAGCTAAAACACAGAATAAAATTTGAAGATACTGATACATGACTTAGAGAAATTATTCTTTAAGGGTATATGTTTGATTTTCATTGTTATAAATAAAATGCAATGCCCACAAAAAGATATGTAAATAATCAGTAAAACTACATACATAATAGGAAAATAATAAGTCCTCTACTAAAAGGACATTAACCATCAGTGAGTTATATCCAACTTGATATAATGTCATTTAAAAACTTTACATAGATATTCAATAGAAACTTTATGAGATTTTAAACTTCATTTCTTAGGACTAAAACACATAGTCTATATAAATCCATTTATTTTCAATTACTTGTCAAAAAGGCTCTTTTTTAATAGCAAAGGAAATACTGTGGCATTCCCATTCAGAATACAGTCACATCAACTGTTAGCACCCTAATATTGTTGATGGTAAAATAGCAGAGACCCATATTTACTAGATTTGGAAGACCTGACCTAAAAATTATGCTTAGTATGTTTAAAGAAACATATTGTATACAGAGGTAGATACAATGAATTAATCCATTTATTTAATAAAGATATGGTCAGTATAAAATAAATTTATGGGTAATGTGAGAGGCAAGGAGGAAATAAAGATTTATAAAACAAAATGCTCTGCTCTACAAGACTGTCTACAATTTAGACAGAACATGTACAGAGAGCCACAGATCTAAATATCTTCTTACCAAATCCTAATAGTAATAATAATAATAATATCTAGATTTGGAATTAAGTCCTAATCAAAATTAATGCTGATTAATTTCCCTGTCATAATTTTGTTTTCCTGCTGATGAAACAGAACTGCTAGGAGATCTTTTTAAATTACCTATAGAAGGGCACTTGGGTGGCTCACTTGGTTAAGCATCTGACTTTGGCTCAGGTCATGATCTTGTAGTTTGTGGATTTGAGCCCTACATCGGCTCTGTGCTGACAGCTCAGAGTCCGGAGCCTGCTTCAGACTATGTGTCTATCTCTCTTTCTACCTCTCTCTCTGCCCACCCCCCCCAACCAGCTTGCACTCTGTCCCTCGCTGTATCAAAAATAAATTTTAAAACACTGAAAAATAATTAACTACACAGAGAGAGCAAGGTGAATTGTGAGAACACACACAATACAACTATCTACAGGTTTTATACAGGCTGTCAAGAGAAAAGCGTTCTGTATGTCCCCAAACGGAAGGATAAGAACAATGAAGGAAGCAATAAGGAGAAAGATTTTGGTTCAAGGGAAAAATGAATTCTAATAATCAGAGTTGTCCAAAAATAAGTCAACCACTTTACTGGATAATGAGTTCTCTACTACTGCATGGAAGCAAGTACTGGCTGTGCCTCTCCTTGGTAGGAATAGTATAGACGTATAGTATTACCATAGTTGAGAGGACACATCTGCATGATTCAATGGATTAAATGTTAGTAATAATGATGGTGGTAAGGGTGACAGACTTACAAAACGTACAACTTGAAATGTGAGACAAAAAGGCAATTGATTTTTTAAAAATCTACTTTTCCTTTAGTCTTCTTAAAATGATAGTAGCTGAGTTTTAACAGTTAACTTTAATTTTTACAGGAGTCTATAGATCTTTCCCCCAAATAGACTTACATTTTATTTTTTGTTGGTGAACCTGGTTCATTTTCCTTTCAGTCAGTGCAGCTGTGTGCCCCCCAACCAGTTTATTTTGTCTTCACTGTTTCAAAGCATACATACTGTTCTTCAGCTTTGTTTGTTTTTTTTCATGCAACTAGATCATGGACATCTTTCTGATCCATAAATATGAACCTATTCATTCTTTTTAATAGTGGTGTACATAGCAGTTCGCTGAATGTATATAATGTATATATCATAACTATATAAATAGATATTTAAATTGCTTCTAAAATACTACTTCAAAAATAATGAAAAAGATTACTGTCATACTTTTACATTCATCTTAAAGTCATCCTAGCATATCCTTGGGAAAGAGAATTATAAATAGGATTATTGGGTCATAAAGGATGCACATTACACATTTTGATAGAAACCACCAAGTTGCTTGATAATTGTCACAATGCTCTAACAACCAGATATGAAAACACCCATTTTCTCATACCCTTTCTGAAAACTGCATTTGTCCCGATCATTTCCATGCACGAGGTATCACGACGGACTCTGAATTGCACAAAAGAACATGCTGTTCTGACCCATAATCTAATGGGTGAGACTCAAAAAAAATATAAATATACATAATAATACAAAGTAGAATAAAAAAGCAGTTGAGACAGAAAATGCTGCACGAGGGAACAGGGGACTTGAGGAACGGGAG
This sequence comes from Suricata suricatta, assembly GCF_006229205.1. Classification (NCBI taxonomy): domain Eukaryota; kingdom Metazoa; phylum Chordata; class Mammalia; order Carnivora; family Herpestidae; genus Suricata; species Suricata suricatta. The sequence continues at coordinate 82,908,638 of NC_043702.1, read as the reverse complement.
GTACTGGCACTGAGCTGCGAACAACCAACAGCCTCTGAAGGGCAAAGTCAAGGTGGAGGCCCATCTCAGCGGAGGGCCTGCCTCTGGGCGCTGGTGTAAGATCGCTTAAGCTAAAGCAGAAGGTTTAAGGAGGTGAAACAGGTTCGCGCTGTATTTTCTTTCACATGCCTTCTTTCTCTTCCTATCACTTACAACTATCCCAAATCCCTGACAGTTACACATCATATAGTGATATACATCCTCGTGTCCTGCCGGCGCCCTCACTGCCTCCAAAGGGTGGCGGACTGCTGTGCTCACTGCTGACTCTCCCGAAGCTGAACGCTGCCAGAGCACAGCACCCCCAGGAAAAGAGTCTGCTGGGGCATGAGTGCCAACGTCATGCCGATGTCACTGAGACGAGTCAGAAATAGCAGGTTAAAGAGTGGATTTACAGGACTTACATAGCAATGGGAAAGTAACAACAGGATGAAAGGGAGTGTGAGGTGACGAAATGCAGTGGTGTTCGTGGACACTTCATCTGGTTTTGTTATGCAAGATGGACTGCTCTGGTGGCAGGACTGTAAGGCTGGCAAGGGGACTGTTTACTCACTAAAGGGTCAAGAAAACAAACCCGAGTGGATCGAAAGACTATCCTGAAGGGAGGGGCAAAGGTTTTGCGACAAAATGACTAATAATAGCTGCCATTTAAGCGAGTGTTTAAATCAAGCTTATTTTGCATTAAGCACCGCACACACACTTATTTAATCCAGTGAGATGGGTATCATTATCCAAGTTTTTTACAAGAGGAGATGGAGACACAGAAAGGTTAAGTACTTCACTCAAAATCACACAGCTAGTAAGAACCCCAGTCAGAATCACTCCTGATTCTGTCTGTAAAGCTTGTACTCATTCCCTTATTTTCAAAGAATACACATGGGCTCTCAGCATAGGGGAGATGATTCTGGTCATGCGATGATACTGCACATACATATTCATGTCTGAACTCTGGTATTCCCAAGGAAAAAGAAAATGATCAAGTGTGTGCTAGGTCAGTGTTTTCATGACCAAATCAATTTAGTGGGTCATGATCAGCATTTTAAAAAGAAATGAAGTAGATGGCAAAAAGAAAAAAACCCACTAAAACAAATTACTTGTAGTGTATTGTTTCATGAAACTTGTTTCAGATATATATGCATGTGTGTACTGTTTTGCTGAAAGCTTAATGACATTATCTTCATTGTGAAAGAGGCAACAAAATTTACGGTTCCTCACTGCACCATGGTGTTTCCACCCTTGTTTCTAGAATGAGGAGCCTGAGGTTCAGAATGGCAGGGACAGGAAATGAGAGAGAGAGTAGGGCTTCTGTCTCCAACCACAGCCCCCTCTTTCTAGCACAGTAGCTCTGTATCAGCAAAATGGGAATGTAAGTTCAACACAGGTGCTTTGTTTGGGCTTCATTTAGTCAAGGTCAGGCTGAGAGGGTCCATAAGCTTTTGGCCCATCAGTGTATGCAGGAACATTAGAGCTGTCCCATTTTATGTCAAGAAATTAGAAGAAAACCAACCATTTTAGTCAGAGCTATAGACAGTCGACCAAAAAAAGTTGTTAAAACAAAATGTCTCTGTCTGGGCTCAGGTCCTTAGAAGACATGAAGAAAGAAGCCCCACGATCTGAAGACTCAGCACAATGAAAGTTCTTTGCTTGTGTTCTGATAAATATATTTATGAAAGGAAAGTTATAAAGGGAATTCTATTTTCCCACTGACTCCTAGAGCCTCCCAGAATGTTAGAACTTGCAGGTACCTTAGAAATCATTTAGTCTACCCTCACATTATAAAAAAAAAAAATCTGTGCAATGGAAGCCCTGAGAGGTTAAGTCAGTGAACCCGACATCAGGCAGCTAATAAGTAGCAGCATCTCCAAGAACAAAAGCCTGCTAACATTCATATTCTTAGATAAATCACAGCTTGTTCATGAAATGTTAAAGAGGTGTAGATTTAGGGTCAAGAAGGAGTTGGGTGTTAGGGTTATTGCCTTTTGTTACTGGAAGACTGATGATCTCAGGAGGTCTGAGCTGGCCTGGACCATGGAGCTGACATAGCCTTTGAACCTCAACTAGTCGTGACTCCTACCCATGGGCACGGCACTGAGCTAGCAGTTCTGGGACTAGTACCCAGCTGCTGCCTGAGATGCATGCCCCCCTCTTCCCAAGAAGGACACCAGCCCTCACCCCCAGGTTGGCAGTGCCATTTACTACTGACCCTTCCTTGCTTGGTTCTCTTTAAAGCCAATTCCTTCATGAGCTCAAAATGTTGACAAGTATGGTATCCATTGATCAAACAAATTGAAAATAAGATGTTGTCTTATAATAAATATCTGTCTCTGGAGGCTATTGTTTAATAAGAGATATTAAAATAAAAAAAAACTTGGCCCCTAAAGGCTTAAAACTACATCCAACTTAATGTTTGATGTTCTGTAACTAAGAAACAACTTTTAAAAAGGAAGAAGATAAAAAATGAACTTAGGCTAGCAGAGCAGATGCCAAATTTCAGTCCCTTGAGTTGTGAAAACCTTCCAATCAGTCTGTAAATGAGGTAAAGGAGGATTCATGCACTGCTAAATATTTATTGTTGCTAAGTTCCATCACTTAATATATAGGTAATGGATGGCTTTTCGTCCTTTGAAGTCAAACATCACCATTTAAGTGGTGACAGGCATTCACCTCCCTGAAATGGACCCATGTGCACATACACATGCATGCAAACACACGGACAGAACCTTCTTAATGGTTTATTTTCTAAAACCTACGACTCAAATGGATTAAAAAAAAAGGAATTCAAAAAAAGGAAACGATTATTAGCTTTCATTTTTCATCCTGTGTTGGATATTTTACTCAGAAAACTGCATAGCTTTTGTGGCCCTTTTATCCTTATCTCAGGATTTGTGAGGAAGTCAAGGTAATTGTGTGAAGCAAATCAGGAAACATGGTGAGGCAGAAGGTCAGGGGCACTCACGGGAGCTGCCCACAAGGGCATGGGTTCACCTGCAGGAGGCAGACAAACGGGCACAACCCTGGCATGTATCAATGACAGTACTGCCCCCTGCCTTTGAACGAGGTATATAGTAAAAGCTAGAATTGGATTTGGGACCCAGACAATTCCAGGATTAACTACTGCTCCACCATTTACTATCTTTGTGACCCTGGGCAAGTTACCTCATTGTTCTGTACCCCAACTTAGCACTCACTTCAGAGGGTTGTTTAAAAGATTAAATTAGCCAATATATGTCAGATTCTTCAGGATAGCTTGTGACCCATAGTAAGTGCTATCTTGTGTAAGTATATTATACTTAGATCTACTTTACTGCACTCTAGTTTTATGATGCTGTGTTTAAAGGGAGCAGCCAGTACTGAATTTTAGCTGATGCTGGAATTCTGCCATATCTTCTGATTTTTCAGGCAAAGCCAGAAATTTGGACTTTTATGTGCAATGTCAAGTCTTTTAAATGTGGAGAACTAATTCAGGTTTGGTATTTTTTGAACAACTGTGTGGTCTAAATAAAACATTCTACAAATTGGATGAACCTCGAGACCTGCCAGTGAATGGTGGTAGCCAATCAGATCTTCACACTGAACTTCAGCATTGCTGACCCCTCTCCTACATTATTCTTTCTCATAACATTCCTCACTATCTCATAGACATTTTCCTGTTTATCTTCTGCCCTTCCCTCCAACCATCACACGAGAATGGAAACCCCTTGCGCTAAAGATTTGAGTTTGCTTTGTTTGCTGCTATATTCCTATATCCCAGCGGAAGAATGGTGCATAGTAAGTGCTCAAAAGGAGTTGAATGAATAAATGGTCATCTTTAAGTCCTCCCCCTTCCCCTCTAGGGCTGGCCCAGTCTGTTCATATTCCTTCCTTTCAACAGACCAAATCACGTGAAGATGAGGAGAGTAAAGTCTATGAGTTCAACTCCAGATTAAACTGAAGTTTTTCTAGAGGGAGTTCAGCAGGCCTGCCTTTGAGAATCCACAAAACACAGAGCAAGTAAAATGCCGGAGTGGCGGTGCTGAAGATTCCAAGGACTTCTCAAATGACTTAACAAAGCCATCCCTGTGACTTTCAATAAAACATTTTACAATGGCAAAATAACCTCAATTTCTCTCCATCTCTCTCAAGAAATTTTTGACAAGGTGAATTTCATATATTAAGATGCTTAACTTCCATCTGGAGATACATCCCAAACCATACCTTCGTGTAACACCTGAACAAAGGCAGTTAGAGTCAATTTCTAATAATGATCCTTAAAGCATCTACATTGCCTACAAATTGTTTTTAAATACCAACGTGAGCATGACGCTGAATTTCCTGTATGGCTAGAAAAACATAAAATGTACATGTGTGTCTGTTGCCACTTAAGGCAAATTAATTGGCTATATGATAACTAAACTGATAGAAATAACAAAATTGTAAAATTCACTTTCAATATGTTAGAAAAACTTCTTGGACATTCCATATCATGCATCCATTCTTTTAAAAAGTGCTGCCCTTCCTATTTTAAACTAACACTACCTGTTTTTCATCAACTAACACTACCTGAGAGACCTAAATGAGTAAGAGGCAAGGTGCCAAAGGTAAATAAGAGATAAGACATAAAAATTCTTGGCCTCCTGGAGCTTGTGGTCTTTTGTGGGGACCAGACATTAAATAAATGCTCAAAAGTACTGATTATCCTGACTCCTTGTGGCCCACATGGTCCAGTCCCAGTGCCTAGAGAAATGGCAATCTCACCTTCAACCAAGCAACCCTACGTGTCAGTGTTTCCTGCTATTTCAGTTTGACCATAGTGGGTTTCTTCTAACCAGGAATGGTGCTATGTTGACTTTTAAAGCTTTAATAACTGCAGGAGAATTATAGTATCTTCTCCAGATTTCTCAAATGATTTTTTTTCAGGATTCAGTGTTTGGAAAAACATAAATATCCCAGTAAGTGCTAGGAAGAAATTCCCACATGGCAACACTATTAATGGGCCACAGTGAATAGTGAAGACCTAGTGCTTAGGAAGAGCTTTTCGAACATGAACAAAATAGATTACACAGTCCAGAGAGAGCAGGTTACCAAAGGCCAGTGAGAAGGCTATAATAAGCAGTTCAGGGAGAAAACCTAGAAAGTAAAAGAAGAAATTTAAAAACTTTAGGAGAAGTACTTCTTCCCATTTTCTTTCCTAGGCTTTTCCTCTTCCAGTGTCCAGTCTTTCCTTGCACTTTGATCTCTGAACCTGTTCCTCTTTCATTCTATGTATTCCACCTGGAGTTTCAAACCCAAATGTCAATAAGGGCCAAGCAGGTGACATAAACAGGTGAAGTGAACAGGTTGGACACGCTGGTAAAAAAACAAAAAAGTTTTCTACTATCAACTGGTACAGTCCTTTGCATATTGTTGCCTGGAATGCAGGCCCAATATCATTAAGTGTAGATTACTATGTGAAAGGCACAGAGTTTTAAATATTGGTTCAAATGAAAAGAAAGAAAACACATTTTGGAGATCTATAGTCTAAATAACACCAATTTGTAGCTTCTATTTTATATTGTGACAAGTTTAGAAATTTTTACCTTTAGCTCTTACACACTCCAGAGCTCTACCACATGAATTCTACTTCTGACTGGGTATATCCGGAAGTGCTTCTGCCTCCTGGTCCTGACTCTTGAGCTCAAATCCATTTCCAAACATGCCACTCTCTTCTCCTGAAATCTGTATCCTGTTGAACAGCACCATCCGTACAGTCAGCTCCACTTACTCTCCCCTTTCCTCTCAGCCATCCCCATACAAACTGCCACCCAGCCTCAGGGCCCCCTCCAGTCCGTACCCTTGTCCCTTCATCTCTTCCAGTCCAGACAATTAGGACCTCATTTCAACTATAAGATAACTTTCTAAAGGTTTTCTCCAGTTCAACATAATCAGCTCCAACACATTCTGACATCTAACGAAGAAAGCCGGTATTGTTTCCACCTGGTCAAGTGTCTTGCTTGCTGGCTCTCGTATCCTACAGGATAAAACCTAGCTCCTTAGCACAGCAAACAGAGCCCTTACATTCTGGCCTCTGATGGCTCAGCTGGCCTCATCTGCACTCATTCTAGCCACATATCATAGCCTTGCAGGACTATTTATTTATCAGTGAACATGTCATAATTTTTTGTGTCTCAATTTTTCACACTTTCTCTCTCTTTTGCCTGAAATACTCTTCTCATAAGTTCCTTTGTCTATCTAGTCAGTTTCTACTCATCCTTTAAGACTTAGCTCAAGCCATTCCTGTCTTCCAAGAAGATTTAGGTACTCCTGTGATTCCAACTGTACTCAAGCAAACATAGACTGTCCATTGAGGATAGGAAAACAACAACAGCAACATATCATTCATCTTTATATCAGAGCATCTAGTACACCATCTGGCACACTCTGTTGGCTTCATAAATATTTGTTAAAATAAAGGAAGAGTGAGCTATGGGGTTTCAGAAGAAAGAAGGCATAGTTATGGAAGAGAAAGGAAGAAATAAAGGATTTGGATCTAGACTACTGCCAGTCTTCTATCTAGTCTACCAATTAATCAAATCATGCCTTGCCCTTACTCAACTTTCCAATGGCTTCCTGGTAAATTTAGAATGAATCTAAACCATCACTATTACAAGGCAATGTTCTACCTCACCAGCCTGGTTTCCTACACCTCTTCCTTTCTTACCTGGGCCTGTTACCATTCCTAGAACGTGTTCATTTGTTATTTCTTCTGCTGGAAGTGCTCTTCCCCCTACCGCTTTCTTGTCATTCAGTATTAGGGGAAATGTTAATAGCTTTGAGAGGTGTATCCAGATCATCTTCTGATCTAGCTACCACCCACCACCACAACCACCACTGCCCCCTGCCCCATCATGCTTTTCCCATTATCCTAGTTTCTTTACTTAATAGCTCTTAATAATATCAAACATTATTTTAAACTATTTTTAGTCTCCATCACCAGAATGTAAATTTTATTCACCATTCTGTGCCCATCCTCTTTTACTTATTTATTTGGAATAGTATCTTCATTTTATGATTTCTTATCTCATCAGTTTCCAAGGAGTAGTAGAAAAGAATTTCAGCAAACTCTTTGATCTATAGGAATTAGCTCCACTCCAAATAAACAACAACAACAACAACAACAACAACAATAACAGAAACTGAGTATAGTGAATATATGTAACGCATAAATATAGACCATGTAGGTATAAGACTTAATCTAAGCTTCTTCATCAAAGGGTGAAATTGTTATCAGATCTAGATATTCTCATAATCATGGCTTTCCCCACAACCAGAATTTGTAATCTCTTCAGGCAGGAGCTATTTTGCTAGGCTATAATTTTTACATCATTCTCACCAAACATCTCTGCATGGAGAAATTGTATGACTTGTCTGTTAAGAAAAGAAAATTATTGAAAATTAAGCTTTCAAAAATATTGTGTTTGACTCCAAAATAACTGTTAATGTCCAAGCATGTAAACAGAAAAATTAACAATTACCATTTCACAGCTTTCAAAATGTCTATAAATATAAAACCTATTTCTTTCTAAAAATATGAGTATCAAGACTTTTGTTTTCATTTTAATAATGGTTTGAAATACCTTTGTGTAAATTACTTCAAAATAATCTTAGAGAATCATATCATCATATAGTAAAGTAATATTATTTTAGAGAGTTGTTCTTTTGATAACCTTGAAGCTATAGTTCCCAATATAGCATCCTTGTTCAGTATCAATATTTAAAATTTAAATGTTTCTGTAATCTGGAAAAATAAGGTCAAAATATTTTAAAATCGTACCCTTTCATTTTTATAGTTGAGGAGTTTGAGACAACAAAGTATTTTGTTCCAAGAACTCAGTGTTTCTTTTATAATTCATGTGTTAGGCAATATGATTTTTATCAAAGTAAGAAAATTTGAATGATTAGACATCTACTGTGGTTTCCTTCTGAGCAAAGCTACTTTGGGAATCTATGAATTCCTTTGATTTCTGCATTTTCTTTGAATTGCCCTGCTAATTAGATGGCCTGAAATAAACGTATATAAATTTATATAAGGATTATATATGTTTATATGTTATTTATCTATATATTTACAATTAAAATCACCAATTATTTATTTATATATTTATAAATAAAATCACCAATCTGTAAAGCTATATACCTAAATCTTCAAAATAAATAAGTGACCACTGAATCATGTGGCTGAACCTACAAGTAGATCGCAATGGATGATGATGATGATGGAGGTAAGAACAAATTACGAAATCTCCTCTGCTAGCATTCACTGAGTGCTGCTGACGTCCCGGGTCTGATATGCTTCACTTCATTGTAAACTGTATGCAGTAGTTGCTATTAATGCTTTCACTGGGCAGATGAGGAAACTGAGGCATAAAGAGATTAAACAGTTGCCCTAGGTCCCATGACCTGAAAGCCATGGGGTGAAACCCATGCAATCTGACTCTAGAACCTGGCTAATAAAGACTACAGTTAATATATGGGACTCTTTTTTCAAATGAAACCTGCACAGGTTAAGCTCTAACTGTTAGCAGTTATTATATCGTTTCTATGCTAATTATCCATTTCACCTTTAGAGATATATCCTGTCAATAGTATCCTTCTTATGTATAAATATAGCAAAAAACTGTATTTTACTGAGTGTTTTCTATTTGTCTCTAAGAATCATAACAGCAATCTAAAACATTACAACAACATTTCAATGTAATAATAGGTAACTTTTTTTTTCGTTTTGAGATGGGTAGAACCAGTTATTATCCTCAATTCCAGTATAAAACTTAGAGTTAGAAAGTGGACTAACTTCCTCATAGTTTCACTCTTAATAATACAATCTCTCTTTCCTATGAGAAATTCATTCCATGTGGTTCAGAAATAGCCAACTCCTTGGCCAGAACTGGTTCCTACAACCTTTCCCCAAGATGTAGAAGGGGGACCCCGAAAGGACACGTGAGGCCAAATATTACCCATCTAGCCCTAGGCTGCTGTAATTGGTTCAGGGATGTTGTTTTAGCCAATCAGAGGTATTCTGGGGATATTTTGCCAGCCAGGGCTATTGGCCAACATATTGCTTTTCATTAGGATACCCTGCTGCCAGGATGTAAGACAGAACAACAAGAACAACAAGAGGTCATCTTAACCAACACATGGAACAAGCCAATCTGAAGGACATGGTCAAAGACACAACTCTGATTCACCCAGCCCTGAATGACCCCAGGAAAACCCTATACAACTCATAAGTCTGATCGAGTAAATTACCACCTCTCTTTAAAAATATGATTGAAACTAGTTGAAATTGGGTTTCTGTCACTTGTAAACTTCTACCACCAAAGATCCATATTTTTCCTCATGGTTGTTGCATTTTTAAAATAATTATGTGAAATGCCTTTATTACTTATACACTAACTTGATTTATCAAAAGGAAACATGGATTCATAAAATTCCTTGCAATTCTGATGTGCGAAATGAGTAAGCATATAATTTACATTAGTTAAGTATTGTTTTTGAATATTAAAATATCTCAGAGCAGCTTATTTTTATTACAAAAACCCCTCAAAATCTAAGAAACATTGATTAGTAACTGATGTTCAAAAGGCTGAGTAACAAAATAAAAACATGAAGAAAAATACTTGATAGCGCTTGAGAAGTTGAAACTATTTCCATACTTTTGAAAACTTCCTTGAATTCACCATTCCCTAATAATAAAACTTGTAGGAAGAGGATCAGTGTGCTTTAGTAATCTGAATAAAACATTCAAGTGCCATGAAAATTAACATCTAAGCCCTGAATTCAGGGTACTCCTAATGAAAATCAGGCAGAGAAGCTAATGGGAAATTTAACACAGGCCAAATGTCATTATTGTTGTAAGAAATATACTATAATTAAAACGTTTCTGAGTCCTGGCCAATGACCTACAGTAATAATGCTTTGTTGACCTTATTATAAAAATAATTTTTCATTACTAATTCAGTAAAAGAGTTCCTTTTTCAGTCTTCAAGCATAAATAAAAAAGAAAAAATCAGCAACTGATACTTCATTGAAACATAATACAAAAACACTGACTTGTCAAGGAAGAAAGAAACTTAATTCCAAAGACACAGTGAACAAAATGTGGAGAAAATAAAAAGAGATCCTTTAGAGAGGATGAAAAGCAATTGGCGTAGCTGATTCTGGCAAAAGATAAAGGAGATAAGGTAAAGGCATGGGGTCCCATTCACTCTATGTTTACCCACATTCTTAGTACAGGGGCTGTCGTCTGTACCTTAATGTTCTATTTTATTTTATTTTTTTGAGACAGAGAGAGACAGTGTGAGCAGGGGAGGGTCAGAGAGAGAGGCAGGCACAGAATCTGAAGCAGGCTCCAGGCTCTGAGCTGTCACCACAGAGCCCGATGCGGGGCTCAAACCCACAAACCGTGAGATCATGACCTGGGCCGAAGCCGGACGCTCAACTGACTGAGCCACCCAGGTGCCCCAGTACCTTAAAAGGCAGACTGATTACAGTCCATCTGTATAGAAAGAACATTTCTTTCGAATTATTATGGTATTAAACTATTCAAAAAAATTTTTAAATGTTTTTATTTTTGAGAGAGGGAGGGAGAGAGAGAGAGACAGAGACAGAGACAGAGCCAGCATGAGCAGGGGAGGGGCAGAGAGAGAGGGAGTCACAGAATCTGAAGACAGGCTCCAGGCTCTGAGCTGTCAGCACAGAACCTGATGCAGGGCTCAAACTCATGAACCGCGAGATCATGACCTGAGCCGAAGTCGGATGCTTAACCAACTGAGCCACCCAGGTGCCCCTGTATTAAACTATTTAGAGCCTTACTCTCTAGAATAATATATGAGTACTATAAGACAGTGTACTGTCTCATGGAGGTCCCTGTAATGGGATTTCACCTGTGAGCTCAGACTGCCATTTCTCTTATCCTCCAGCTAGTTATCCATAGGAACCTGCATTTGAGGAGAATTCTAAGTGTGCTGTTCTGTGGGAAAATGCACACGTTCTCGATATTTAGCAATATAGAGGTAGGAGACAGTCACAGTAACAGCCAAACAGAAATGATTAGGGCCAATTTTTCATGTAGAACACAAGTGTATTTTGTGCACTTTGTGAAACAAAAGAAAAAAAGTCACATCATTTGAAATTTGGGGGGACAGGATTGTGGCATGATGTCCATAAAGTCCCTTTTGAAATTCAAATATTCTACCCAAGGAAAGAGACACACTAAGCCCTCAATAATCATTTTCATAATAACATAGATTTATTAGATTCTCTAAGGAAAACGAAGTCCTTTGAAAATGGAGTCCAGAACAGATACATTTTGATGAGGAATTAGAGAAGGGAAGGGGACAGAATGCAGAGCAAGGGCCAACAACTCAAATGCCTTTAGGTCCAAGAGATAACATAAATGTGCTAACCTAATGCATGGACATAATGGAAAGTGGTGGGCTGATGCCAAAGTTGAGAGGCTTATATCCCAAAGATGCTCAGGTTTAATTTTTAAAGAGGAAACTTGCTTTGCTAGGCAAGCACGGTGGCCCCCATTTTATGACCACTGCTTAGATCAATATTCTAAACTGTGCCACACAGAATAAGTAAAATCCCTGGAGGTAGTTCTTAGGTGTCAAATCAGATCAGAAGAAAACAAACATACGAATGAACCAAAAGAGAGCTTTATTTAAAAAAACATTTGGGAAACCTGAAGTGTACTGCATCATCTTCTGGGTGGCCTTCTAGATTCACTCTCCACCTGTCCTGACCCTGCTCAGCGCCCCAGCAAGCTGACACCGCGGCCGCCTTAAAGGCCTCCCCTGCCCTCCAGTTCTGGTTGGCTTCAGCCAACTGGAAAACAGACAGGAGGCTTGTAGGTGTTTATCTGCTGTTCCTTCCCAGCCAGTTTGCAATCAGTTGGCTTTCTAAAGGCATAGTGAGTTGATGCTCTTCGGGTTCTAGTAATTACTCCTTCCACTTGCCCTATCAGGCCCACGGATGATAGCACTGTTACGAGATCCAGAATACTTCACTACACCTCAAGGCCTTCCTTAAACCCTGTCCAAGCCTTTATAAAAAGTCCTCCTATTAAAGTTTCCTCAGGTTACAAGTTTGAGTGAGCTATATGTTTCTTGCCAGGACTGTGACTGATACACTGGGTAAAAGAAAACAAAACTAGTTTCTTTTTTGCAAGACTTCTCAGAGTCTTTAAAAGGGTAATGCATACAGCACCTATTCAAGAGCATTTCAGAAAAGAGAGACATGTTGCAGTGGGTAGGGATTGAGAAGTCCCAAAAAGCAAAGTTTACAAGATGATGGTGATGACAATGTAGAGCAGAGAAGACAAACTTTCCTTAATACATAATTTATCAGGTTTTGTTTTGTTTAATTTTTATGTGATGTTTATTTTTGAGACAGAGAGACAGAGACAGAGCATGAGCAGGGGAGGG
>NC_043702.1:82735019-82892519 GCF_006229205.1 Suricata suricatta | reverse complement strand
ATTATGAAACACTCTTCGTGTGATGATGCACCTAAGACAGCAGTTTACATTTATATTAACAAACTCTATCTTCATTATAGTACAAGGACAAAGCAGGATTCCCTTCCCCAATTTAGATCCTACAGCGAAATACATAACGCAATGCAACATAAAATGAAATAAAAGGAGGAACATAAAATGCGGTGCATTAAATATTAGAAAAAATAGCAAGCACAAAACTGCAGGAGAGGCAGCAAGAGAGTGCGGTGTGAAAACAATGGACCATCTCAGTGGCAGCAAACGCAGTAAAAATGGTTGGGAAGTTGGATGATCAGTGTAGGAAAGTCAGTCATTTTACTTTTTTTTTCCCTATAAAATGTTTAACAGGCTTCTCCAAACAATTCTTTGCTTCTTAAAATTAAGGATTTTCCAGTATTATGATATTTCACTCACATATTAATCTGGAACTTATGTCAACCAATATAGTGGAAAGCCTCAGCCAAATAGAATCTCCTCTGCTCCAGCTCTCCTAGGAATATGTCACGAAATTGTATTAGTGAGAAAATAGTACCCTGACATGACACTAGAAAACAAAGCATTAATGAATAGGAACACAGATCAAAATATCATCTAATTAAGAGGTAGTCATGATGGGATGTCCTGCTGGCTTTAAATGAGAAGAGAGGGCAGTTATTTACAGGACTTTGTGAAAGTCCTTAGCTGAAAGCTCTACAGTTTGGTCTAATACAGGAAAACATAAAAAAAAAAATCTACAATTAAACAAACAGAACTTTTTCAAAAAGAACATAAAAGTTGCTGCATTGGAAAAAAACTTACTAAAATAAAATACATTTTTTTAATCTTCTGAAATAAAAACCTGGGAACATTTTGCCACTTGAAGGAATATCAATCTTAGGGGGAAATACATACAAACATACACACACACACACACACACACACACACACACACACACATATACATACATACATATATATAGTTGCAATAAAATGCTAATATTTAAAAAAGAAACCTGTTTTCTTTATTATGTGTATTATGAATTATTATTTAAAATTAATCCACATTATGCTAACATTTATAGGATTTTATATTTCATAACTACCAACCCTTTTTAGATTGGGCATATGTGTTCAGAAAAGGTTAAAGTTTATAGAAACGGATTCTGTCTTTCCTTTTCATGTAGTTTACAGACAATTCTGCCTAAATAAACTGATTTGACCTTGGGAATGGCTCACATTCCATGGAGCAGTCCTTCTGAATAATCTCCAAAACCTACACATTGAAGATGATTTTGGATCTCCTCCCAGAAAAAGCCTTCATCCTAACGGCCATCTAGGCAGGGTGAAAGGCCCAAGATTTTTTCCAAATTTCTGGGAGGTTGAATGCTGGCTATGCCAGACTCAGTACTCTGTCCTTCTTGGAGAGTGGGAAGTTAATAAAATGAATAATACAAGATAATATGGCATCATTTTCTGGACACACTTTCTCCTAATCAAACAAATCTTTCAACTTTTCAAGACATATCATAACTAAAAATGAATCCTAGAAGTTCACACACACACGTGCGTACGCACACATACAGACACACGAGAGTGCGCGCGCACACACACACTCACACACAAACGGGGGAGAAGGCGGGGGTGGGGAAGAATAGCAAGAATCTAGGCCCCTCATAGGCGAGAACACAGCCAACGCAGAAAACAAAGGCCAGAAAAAGTCTTTGCATCTGTTTGCCATTCTAAACCCAGCCCTAAAGTAAATCATTTCAGGGATTCTACTAAATCTACAATTTTCTACAACCTTTTTAGTCTGTTTACTTCTTTGCTCACACGAAATGCCATGCATCCAAAACTCTGGATCTGAGAGCAAACAACTCCAATCCAAGTTCAAGCTGTGGATGAAGAAGAATGAGACTTTGTATTTACTTTGCTGTATGCTTGATCAGTTTTATGGAGAAGAATAAGAAGAATCTGATGTCCAGAACAAAGAAGGGAAAGACCCATATTTCACATTTTCCCTATAGCCTGCTGTTCTAACCCTTCTGTCTCACTGTAGCCCATCCCTACATAAAGAGCTTTCAGTATGTGTGTGCGTGTGTGCATTTGCGTAAAAAGCATCTTACTTTCTCACCAACAAAACTCAAAAGAGAACACACATATTTTCAGTTATTTGCACTACCATAAAAACACACAGAATTTTAAAAATGAGTGTGATCACTTAATCCATCCTCTCATGTACAGAGACTCAGAGTTTAAGTGACTAACTTTGTCCAGGATCACTCAACTTTTTGAGAGCAGTTGCCAGGCAGAACACAGTTCTACACCAGGCAAGGCAACTCCACGCGAGGCTGTTCAGAAGCTAAGCAGGACTTGTTATTTCATTCCTCCAAGAAGGTGGCCTGTCCTCAAAACTTGTCAGTAAGCCACGACACGGGATCGGACATCAAAGAGAGTGGGGCCTAAAGTCTAACACAAGGCGTCTCACTGAACAGTCATTAGCGTGCACCTAACAGGTTTAGGGTCTTTGACTGGCTAAACAACAAGGCTTTTCTGCCCAGAAAAAAACTTTTTTAGAGTTTAAAAGACTCACAGATAAGACTTAAATTTATTGAGCACAGACTTCACTTTTATTAGTCCTACACATACTACCTTTGGTGGTTGGTAAAAACAGTTATTGATTATACACTCAGAACTACCTGTTATGTCCTCTTGCTTTCTGGGGGCGGTGGGAGGGGGGGGAATAATGCCAAAACCCTGACTCCCAAGGAGCTTAAAAATCAATTGCAACACCCTGACACAAACTCACAAGATTTCATAACATTACATGTTTTGCTCTGTGGCCACATTTCTCCACCTTTGCCTAGACTCAAACGACTAGCCATTAAAACTGATTTCCCCTGGTGAGATCCACCAAGAGGGATAACCTTTATTAACGTCAAACAACACTGCGTGCATAAATTATCTGATCTCTTTCAGCTAATTGGAAATTGCAACTTGATAACGACATGGCCAATGCAGACGGACAGCCATGTATTGTGACCCAATGTGCTTCAGACACACTATACAAATGCAGAATGCTAGACTCTAACCTTTAACAGTGAAGAAGAGGGTTATCTCTATAAACGGGATTCCTAGTAATTATAACTAAAACGCTGATTAACAGATTCAGCAAGCAATCTTTTCTACTTTTCTGTGAAAGAAAGGTGATGTATTGGAAACATCTTCCAGCCCAATTTCAAGGAAACCATTCTAAATAGTATGTCCTTCTGAATAAATGGTTTCAGTGCCCAATTATAGATGGACAATGGTTTTTAAACTCTGTAAGAGCCCAAGAAATTCTGGGCAGTCCTTTGTGGGTTCACAGAAAGGTATGAAGGTAGAAGAGGGCAGGAGAGAGCAACTGAGAAGGCTTGCCCTTCCTTCGCCAATGAAATCAGCTCAATTTCTAAGAGCATTATGTTTGAACAAACGTTTGCCTGCTACGTAAAGATTCAAAAGCTACTGCCTTGGTTGAATGGGAAAGGAAAGGTAACACATAAAGACAGCTAAATAATGACTTTACCTTAAATCCTATCTGTAACCCTCAAGAAAGATGATGTAGCCCTGCAGAAAACATGCAGAATAAGCAGAACTTAGGACAAGAATTCCATACCTCAGTTCTGTTGAGTTAATAAGCACATATTCATTAAATGCTTGGAATGTGTAAGGCACTGTGCCCTATGTGAGGAGAGGGGAGACCATCCCATTCTATTAATGAGGAGACTGAAGCTCTGGACTGGTTGAGACTTTGCTCAGTAACGTGAACCACTAATGGTAGTGGTGGTAGGTCCTGGCCACCTAATCAAGACTCCCTTCTGATTATCCGATGGTGGTAAGAGAACCTACCCTCTTTCATTTGCCGGAAAACCAATGATCATGAAATAATTATGAGCCTAGAGGGAATATAATGGTCTCTTCTTTGAATGTAAATATAAACAATAAAAACACTGAACAAATTTAAATAGTGGCATCATTGGTTATAAGAGTTTAGGAGCAGGGCTAGGTAGGAGGGGCTCTCTACCTTTAATTTTAGCTAGAGATAATATAAATAACTAATTACAAGATTTATTTTACACAATTACATATAGAACTATTTGTTTACAGACTCAGGGAGAAGCAAAAGCCAAGAATCACAGGACCCTGTGGCTGATTTTATTAAATCTCAGTCCTGACTTCTATTTGTTCCAGCAACGCAACCTGAAGAACACAGAGCACTTTCCAGTCTCATTGGAAAAATCATTTTTTCAAAACTGAAAAATACTTTAGCTTTACTGCTCAGGATGATGATGATTAAAGAGAAACAATAACTTGTGGAATTCGTGCATTTTTTTTTAATCTTACATAACTGTGACAGGACCAAACTTCTCATCAGAGATATAAAGTGACAGAATTTTTAAACTTCGAGGGACTTGAAATGCAATCTGGCTCAACGATTTCGTTTTACAGATGCAGACACTGAAGGTCGTGCAAGGTTAAATGACGGGCCTGACCACACACACAGCTAGTCAGCGACAGGCCTGCAACTCCAACCACCAGCCCGGAGTTCTTTTCACTGTGGCAAGCACTTTAAATCATATCCAGAGAGAATAAGTAATGCTCTCCAAAAATGTGTCAGAGGCTATAGATGGGCCCAGAACCAGCCATCACAAGCCATGATCATTACCTCAATAAAGGGGAAGTGTGACTCTCTCTGACACGACCAAATTATCCAATCATTTTTGCCTTAGTTTCCTCCTTGAAGTACAGATATTTTTGACATATGCTGCATTGCAAAGAGTAAAAAGCTCAAGTTTTGCCAACATTTGTGGTTGAAAAGTACAATTAACTTTTGAGGAGATAAGCAAGATGGAAAGGACACCGAATTTACCACATTGATTATAATTGGTAATTACAATTTGGAGCTTTCTCACAGCGTCTATCTGATTCTTCCAAGCGTAAAGAATTCTATATGAAACTTCTAAAATATACTACAATTCACACAACGCTAAATCACCAGCCAAAGATGATAGATATCCTGGCAGTCTGAACACGTGTATATAGTGGGAGAAACGCAGAGGAAATAGGAAAAGGGAATGCTACTCAGCCGACCGAAAAGTTGTAACGTGAATTCCCATGTTAAAAGCGTGGCTCTCTTTGATTAGATTGAAAAATATTCTCCCACCTCCCACCCATTCTACCTTACTCAAGCGTGGGGCTAACCACAACTTAGTGTTTCTTGCGAAGGTCTCAAGTACTGGCTCCTTACGTGTGTTTTGATCCCGGAAGTCACTTTCAGAAGTTTTATTTAATGATATGCTTTTTCAATAAGGAGGCTGTGGTGAAGAGAGAGGAACACAAAGGAAACCTGAGGTCACTGCCGCCTCACAAAGAAGTAGTGGTGGGACCGTATAAACTGTATTTAATGGCCCCCAATTGCATAGAACCGTGACTAATAGAGAAAAGTGCTGCTTTCACCTTTCACTCGACCCATGTGCACGTTTAATTCTGCTGCCAAAACTGTTGCTGTGTTTTATGTTTTTGCAATCAGCTAACAGTGGCATTTTAGATCTGAAGCCCAGAGGGCACTGTTCTCGGCAAGAGCCTTTCTTTCTGATATACGTAAAGTTTCCATAGGTAGCACCAATTTGGGGGAGATACGGAATGAACTCTAATGGATGGTCCCGAGGGCTGTGCATGCACCGCACAGCACTTCCTGTGCGCAAACAATCCCAAAGGGTTCTGTCACGATGCTGTGTTGTTCAAAGGGGCGTCTTGTGTGCACCCCGTTCGGGCACCACACAAATCACACTGCACTGGAAGATGAGCCCCTGGGTTCTACCTGTTTTTTTTTTTTTAATGTTTATTTACTTTGGGAGGGGAGAGAGGGAGGGATAGACAGAGACAGAGACACGTAATCTAAAGCAGGCTTGAGGCTCTGAGCTGTCAGCACAGAGCTCGATGTGGGGCTTGAACTCATGAAGTGCAAGATCATGACCTGAAGCAAAGTCAGACACCTAACCAACTGACCCACCCCTATGCCCCTGGGCTCTGCCTCCTTGAAATGGAAAAGAGGGCTCACCTGTGGTGTAGAGCCTCACACCGATGACATTTTTAAAATGGTCACTTAGAATGCAATTTCTACAATGTTCATAGCGGCACTTTCAACAATAGCCAAATCATGGAAAGAGCCTAAATGTCCATGTGGTTTATATACACAATGGAATACTACATGGCAATGAGAAAGAATGAAACCTGGCCATTCATAGCAAAGTGGATGGGCCTCGAGGGTGTCATGCTAAGCGAAATAAGTCAGGCAGACAAGGACAGATACCATATGTTTGCACTCATAGGTCTAACAGGAGAAATCTAACAGAGGACCATGGGGAGGGGAAGGAGGGAAAAAAAGTTAGGGAGAGGGAGGGAGGCAAATCACGAGAGACTCTGAAAATGAACTGAGGGCCGAAGGAGGAGGGGGAAAGGACAAGGGGGTGATGGTCATGGAAGAGGACACTTGTGGGGAAGAGCACTGGGTGTTATATAGAAACCAACTTGACAATAAACTACAATTAAAAAAATAAAAAATAAAAGAATGCAACTTCTACAAGGAATAGGAGCAAGCAAAGACCACGTATCTGGCCACTCTCGGGACACGTGGAATCATAAAGAGATGGCCACAGAAGAGTTAGAAAACGGTCATTCCAAGCTACAAACATGAGGTTTTGTATAGTATCCAGAATGTAAGTACCTTTTTGTATCACAACAACCATTTTGGTCACTTAATAGGCAAAACAGTAAGGAAGAATGCAAAATTTTCACATCATTTTGGGACATAGGAGATCTATCATTTGACACTGATTCTTAGAAAAAGTAAAAGAAAAACAATTAATAAAATTAAAAACAAATCCTAATTCTTCCTTGACATTATGTAAATGAACAACACTGTCATAACCCTTGAGTAATAGTGTGCTATGAAGACAGAAAGCTTGTTTTCTTTCAAGCAGCAAAACCAGGTGATATAAATAGCTAATTCAAAGATTAAGAATCCTCAAGTTTTATACAATTGCATCTTTATGCCTTGAGCCTTTTGGTATCTAAAAAGACCTTTTTTCCTTTCTAAAGAAAAGTAGTTCAAGCTACTTGGAACTGGTACATTGTGATGCAAAATGGAAATAAGTGGGTAGCTTGTGTGATATGAGATGACTAGCAAGGAAGTTTTCAATGAAAATAATACAGGTCAAAAGGGTGTCTGGGTGGCTTAGTCAGTTAAGCCTCCAACTTCAGCTCAGGTCATGATCTCACAGCTCGTGAGTTCGAGCCCCACGTCAGGCTCTGTGCTGACAGCTCAGAGCCTGGAGCCTGCTTCAGATTCTGTGTTTCCCTCTCTCTCTGCCCTTCCCTTATTCACGCTCTGTCTCTCCTTCTCTCTCAAAAATAAACACAGAAAATAAGTCTCTGCCCCAGTACCTGAAATTTCAATTCAACTCCAAAAGTTGGATAATCCCCAAATAAACTTATGAATAAGCCAAACAGATTTAATCTGTTGTGAAATCTAAAAAGAAATAGAAGTAATGAAGGCCAATAAATACTCAGCACCCATCGCACTCAAATAGTCCGAAATGCAGCCTCTCAGCAGAGTCTCCTCTGTACTCTATACCTCCAGATATTGACCTAAAAGTGTGTTTTTACCTTTCACATGACTCATGTTTGCTCATTTACTTGTTATTATGATGCATTATATTATTTACTGACCTCTAAATATTCTGCTTATAAAGCAATAGCAATTCTTCAATAATTTGCTTAATAACCTGAAAAATTAATATATATGCACATGAATATCTATACACACATGACTGCATATATATGTGTCTGTGTACATGTGTGTGCAGACACAGGTCAGATGAAAAGGCAAAATGGTTGACTCTGATCTCACTAGATGTTTTCCGACTGTTGTATTTTTAAACTGCTTAGGAAAATAAAATCTCAGACATTATTTAAATTTTTCCCACCACGTAGGCGATTTTAACAATCTCCTTTGCAAATTTTCCTCTACACGGGAAAATATTTTCTTTGATCATCTGTAATGTGCTTTATTGTTTTATGTAGCTGAAGTGCAACGGTTTGCACAACTGTAGGAAAAAAAGAATAAAACAATTTTAAGTGAAGGATAATGCATAAAAATCCTGTTGGACAAAAATTATTTAGATGTTTATTTTGAGATACTTTGCGGTGCAATTTGGCACTTCTGAATTTTAAAACTCGGGCTCAATTAGGCCCCCAAAGGAGAGCATGGTATAGCACTCTAAACAGCCTACTGCATTCATTTATTGTTCAGTTCACAGTCTCTGAATACAACACAATCCTGCAACAGAGTCAGCTTTCATAATTCAGCAGTACAAAGTCTGCAAACACATGTAACCTAGATCCATATTTCCCAGTGACAGCATATGATAGCAGAATGTGAAGTATTAATGCTGGTGTCACTACAGTCCTACACTCTACTGCACTTTAAGAGAAAGCAGCTGCTGAGATGAAATGTGCGCCAACTGTCTGAAGACAGAAACATAAGAAACATTCCTTCTGTTACAAAGGGAGAGACACACACAAACAGACTTGCTTTTAGACGCAACAAGCAGAAAGTTTCTTACTTTTGCCTTTTACGTTTCTCAAAAACACTCACTCATTCTGCATAAGCAGAGAGACATGCAATTACAAAAATTCTGACTTCCTTCTCAAGAACGTAAGCCCGAAAGGAGGTTATAATCATGCATCTACAAGTCCAAGTGTGGAAAAACTGCCTTTTACCATGCACACTATGTATCCAACCAGTTCCCACACCTATGGAAATAGACTTGCTCCCTATAGAGCGGCTAACATTGATCAGCGGTGGATTTTCATACTAACAGCATATGGTCCTCAGGCCTTCCAACGAACACTTTCTTTGGCATCTTTACAAAATTATTATCTTGAAATAATCATCTGAAGTCTTTGTTCTAACACATTCTCATAGAAACCAGCCTGGGTCTTCTAAAGTAGGAGCCTCGTAGGTTTGTCCCTTCAGTAAACCCTTCACAAGGGGTGAAGTTTACAAATCCGAACGTGGCATTTCTCTTTCCTCTTGATATAAAGATTGGCACTTTGGTGGAGCCCCATGGTATCTTGATTTGTCCAGGATACCTTCTTGATGTAACAGGGCAGAATGGACCAAAGTGCTGCACTGCTATCTTTTAAACACAGCTCTACAATAACAATAAGTGTGTGACATAATCTGAACTGTTTGGTTATAATTCACTTAAAAACTAGTACAACCTCATTGACCCCCTTATCAAACAATTTATTGTGCATTTGCAGACTGGACAATGAAATAGAGGAGGTAAAGTATTAACGGTGACACTATTTGGCAAGCTCATAGAGCAGTTCATTCAAAAGGCAATTTTAAAATTGAATGAAGAGGTTTGACTAGGCAATAAAAACAGCCACAATGCCAGTGAACAGTACTTAGAAGGAAAGCCTCTAATTATCCTATTTATAAATCAACAGCAATTTTACTGAGGACTTCTTCTCAAAGTTGATTAAAATAACTTCAAAAAAATTTTTTAACTAGATCATATGCATTTTATTAAAGTATAATTTAAAATATTATCGATTGAAAATGATAAAAACTTGAGAGCAAGAATGAGACAGCATTTCTGAAGAGAAACATTCATTCGATGCTCTGCAACATAATTATAGCACTGCCCTTGGGGAAGGGGATTTTATTTTATAATGAGAATGTTTACACTGCTATGGGGTTCAATCTATCTGGGAGGGAAGGTTAAACTTCTTTCCATTAAAGACAGCCTTATAATGAAAAGCTCTGAAAGCAGAATGGAGTCTAATATAGTAGATGTAATGGCCTATTAAATGATTCACACACAAAAAAATGAATCAAATTCATTGTATCTTACTGCTGTTTTATGACAAAATTGTTGAAAAATAAAACTATTGTCAAGATAATTGCATATTCCATAGGCTGTATTACTGTAAGCAGTCCTCTTATTGGATGACCTAGAGTCTAATTTTTAGGTACATTAACAGGACATTACATTTTAAATACTTTACATTATTGGAATGTTTTAAAAGAATCCACTTTTACTCAGTTGGCAAAATCAATTTAGACTTAAAGTCATGCTGCAATTGTGCATCATTCTTTTTCAATTAAAATTTTCCATACATCCTTTATGATGTCATTCTGACATTCCTGCAACAGATGCCTGTTTATATCCCAATTTACTAAATGGTGGCTGTACTGGTATTTTGCTATTGTACATGTCATCTCTCTGTCTAGTTCACCCTTCCAGGTCCCTTCTCAATAAATGTGCATTTTCAAACTAATTTGCCTCTTCACCAATAATCTCTAATTACCAAATAATCCCCTTGATTGAAAACAACAAAAGCAAACTGTCTCTACATTTTTAGAGAGTACAATTAAATACACATTTCTGGAAAGGATGACATTCTTAAAATTTTAAGAAAGGGGTATTTCCATGAGTGAGTTCAAACAAAATTTTAAAATGCATTCTAGGAGGTATAAATACAAAACCAAATTATTAATCTGCTTTCTGAGGAGCCAGTAAGAGATCTCTCAGACTGGCTGTTTATTAACCGGAGCCTGAGCAATATATGACATCATATCCATTTTTAAAGCAATACTATAACAATGTTAATCAAGCCATATGCAAAATCTATCAGCATTGTTATTATGTCTCTTCAAGGTTTCGTAATAGAACCATCAAAGCCTCCTACGGATTAAAATTTAGCTCACTGAAGGAAAGAAATCCACCCATTTGGGAAAAAAAATTAAAAATATATATTGATTTCATATTTCAGTCTGTGGATGAACACAGACTGAAAAACTACTTTTTGCATATCATCAGTACTTAATTTGAGTTCAGCGATGCTGTGATTCTGTTAAAAGAAGCTCTTCATTTTAAAAACATTTATCTCTGAATATATATGTGTGAAATTCTGGCACTGAAACTTTCATAAGGATCTTGAAGGAAAATTGTCATGTTGGATCAAACACTAAGCAGTATCACCTCTTTTTCAAAAATAATTTTCTGTTACAACTGAAAAATATTTTTGTCCCACATATAAACAAATTACTTCTAATTTTACAACCTCACATATATCAGGGGATTGCCTGTCGTTAGCAAATTTTGCACCATCAAGTTACTGAAAGTTACAAAATATTTTGCTTTAAAAGGAAAAATACCTTTAATGCAAAACTTTAACTGGTTACTTTTGCCATTTATGTTGAACACTTGGTTCGCCTCTTTCTCTGGTCTAAGTCAGGCTTTCTAAAATCTGCAAAAGGAAGTATTTGTGAGTTTCTTGTCTTCCCTTTTCTTCCTTCTTTCAAAAGAGCACTGGATAAAAAGTTGTTGAACTTTCTAGAGAGGGTGTCCTAAGGTTCAAGGTAAAGCAAGAAAAGAAAACCAAGGTAAATATATGAGTGCAATGTCATTAAAAAAAACTTTAATAAATTACTGTCAAGGAATAAAATCTAGAAATAGTAAGTGAGGAAACAAATTTCTTCTAACACGCGGTGCTGTCGCAATTGTGTGACTTTGGATTTTTATAGAAAAGGAAACATTATTTTATTTGGGCATCAAAACAGTCCAAAGAAGTTCTGAAACAGGCAATGGCCCAAATGAGTACAGTTGTTGTGGGTGGGACACCAAAATGCCAGGGAAATCGGAGAGAAGTTCTGGAGAAAACCTTCTGGAGGAAATGCAGACCAATTCAGAGGACTCTGATGCTCATGAAGCCTGGGGCCTCTGCGTCCCTCACCACCTGGTGAAGTAGGAAGGAAAGGGGAAGCAGGAGGGGGGTGTGGAGGGGGTAGTGGGGAGAGAAGATGAAGAGAGGGGAAGGATAAGGAAGGAGGGCTGGTGAAGCATGGTGGTGAGAGGGAGAAGTAAGCAGTGTTGGTCACAGACACCCAAACTCTCCCAAAACAATCTCTCTGCAAGAAGCCTGAGCCACTGTGGCAGTATTATCCCGGGCTGGGGCTTCAAGGGGGCGGAAGAAGCCTGTCACTGTCATTTATGGGTTACTGTTAATGGACTTTAAGGGTTACTCAAAGACAGATTTCTAAAACAAAGCAAAAAGCCTCTTCTCCTGCTATCATATTTCTTTATGGAAGGAGACTTACCAAAAGGGGGAAAAAAAAGAGCAAACATATTATGGAGCTCAGTGTTGGTGTGGATACATTTTTACAATGCGAAACAAACACAAATATCTAGGTAATTTGATAAATTTACTACCAAGTGCCTGATGTCACTTAAGGAAAGATGGCAACAAAAAGCAATACTACCACTGTCATTAGATAAAGCAGTAAATTTTTGTCTTAAGAATCTTATTAAGAAATAGAGTCGTTAGGTGGGGTATGCGACTTTGTCAAGTAAGGATGAGATTTGTGGTTGTGTTTGCACCCTTCCTCTGCCTTTACAATGTTCTTGGTTACGAGGTGGTAGGAAGTAGGAACAGAAGTATAAGAAAGACTGTGGACACCCAAACAGTTTAAAAGTATGATTGTAGGTATATAGACCATAGCCCTTAGAAATAATTTTGTATAACCATCTCATTTACAGATAAAGAAATTAAGTCTTAGAGAAACTGACCTATCCAAGACACCACACAGCAAATAATGGCAGAGCTGGGAACTGGGCCCAGGTTTTTTACTCCTAGTCATGGGTTCTGTAGACTTCACCACCCAGCCTTTAGCTGAAAAATATTTACATCTGAGTATTATCTGAAGTGAATTACCCCTGAGGGGTTATAATTATATAAAAGGAATTAAAAGGAGGGTTCAAGACAGCAGCGTAGGAAGATCCTGAACTCACTTCCTCCCAGGAACACAACAACAAAACTAAAGTTACATATGCAAAAATTTCCCTCTGGAAAGGACCTGCAAGCTAGCTGAGCAGTGCCTCATCAATAACAGACAGAAGGGCCACGTGCAGACTGGTAAGGAGAGGCGGAGATGCAGTCTTGCAGGAAACCCCACCCCAGGCATGGTGACCCCCAGTGGGGAAGGCTCTCATAAGATGGAAACTGTCCTTGAGGAGCAAAGCATTTGTCCCTCACAAGAGGAACCTCAATCCGTGGAACCTACATTGGAAAGAGAGGAAAGATCCCAGTGTACCTGGCTTTGATGTCCCATAGGGCTTGCTTCAATCACAGAGCTACAGCGAGAACAAAATCTACTATTAAATGGCTTCTGCACAGACTCATTCAACCCAGGGCCCAGTGTAAATGCAACGGTTTGAAAGGCACATGCACCTTCTTCAAAGGAGACTTGTTTGCTAATCTCAAAGGATCTGCAAGAGAGTCAGGAACCTGGTGGAACTCTCTCCAAATATGAAGGGGGTGACAGGCATCATTTTTTTGCATTTTCCTTCTGCCTCTTTGGTGCCTGGACTGAGAGGCACCCTTTCCACACAGCCCTCAGGCCTGGTAGCTCCAAGCAGAACATGAGGCTGTGCACGGCAGCCCTAGCTGCTCCACCACAGCCAACAGGCATGCACAGCCCACACAGAGGATGACCCATAAGTGTCTGCGTCTGGTGGCCAGGGGGGATTGCTTTTCTATGTCTCATGAGTCTGAAATAATCAGAGAGGCATTCCTTGGCAGGCTACCAGTCCCAGGACACTGCACAAACAGGGGACTAAAATAGGACCTTAGTCTTCATATGAAAAAATGTCTTTTTTTTCCCCTGGAGCTCAGCCTAAGGGACAGGCATCAGGTCTGCCACACACCCAGAGACTACAGAAGTGATTTGAGGGAATGTGGCCAAGGAGACACCATATTCGTACCCTCTTTTGGCTTTGCCACAGCTCATGGAACCTCCCAGAAAGGATTCTATATGCACATCTAAATCCATGACTTTTGCAACTGTTGCCCAGGGGACACCTCCAAATCTCCTGGTCTGAGAGTAAACGTGAGTATAGATTTTCATACCTTAAAAGCTGCTGGCTAAGGATCTGACTTACAATCACCCTGAAACTATGCATTGTTTGTGATCCCTCCCTTTGGAACACCAACAGTCTTGACATACTCTTAACAACTGGGACCTAGCAGGAACAAATCATGCTACTTATGCAGTCATAAAGGTCCAAGAAACAAGCAGACACTAGAGTTGTTCATGTGTGTGTGTATACATATTGCTCATATATATATGTTATACACGTTATTCACATATATATCGTTGTTCATACACATACACACACACGCACACACACACACCACAGATAGTCAAGCAAAATGAGGAGACAGAGGAACGTGTTCCAAACAAATGATCAAGACAAAACCTCAAAAAAGACTATAATGAAGTGAAGATAAGTATTCTACCTGAAAAAGAATTCAAAGTAAGGGTCTTAAAGATGCTCACAAACTCAGGAGAAGAATGGATAAATATAGTGAAAATTTCAATAAAGAAATAGAAAACCTAAAAAGCATCAAACAGAAGTCACAGAGCTGAAGAAGACAATAACTTAACTGAACACTACACTAGAGATGTTCAACTGTAGACTGGATAAAGTAGAAACATAAATGAGAACTTGGAAGGCAGGCCAGTGAAAAATCATCCAATCAGAGAAGCAAGAAGGAAGAAGACTTTCAAAACGGAAGACCACTTAAGGGATGTATAGGACAGTATCAAGGAGAATATCATACACCTTATAGGGATCCCAGAAGGAGAAGAGCGACAGAAGAAGAGTCAGAAAATTTATTTGAAGAAATAATCACTTCCCAAACTTGGAGAAGGAAACAGACATCCAACTCCAGCCAAGAGTTCCAAATAAGATGAACTCAAAAGACCTACACCAAGATACATTCTAATTAAAAGGTCAGAAGTTAGAGAACATTAAAAGCAGCAAGAAAAAAAAACTTGTCACAACTTGTCACATATCACTATCAGCTGAATTTTTCAGCACAAAATTTGCAACCCAATAGGAAGTGGCATGATATATTCAAAATACTGAAAAGAAAAAACCTCCATCCAAGAATGTCCTACTAATAAGTTTATCATTCAGAACTGAAGGAGAGACAAAAAGTTTTCCATACAAGCAAAAATTAAAGATCATCACCACTAAACTGGACTTACAAGAAATGCTAAAGGGATTTTTTTTAAGCTGAAAAGAAAAGTCAATACCTAGTAACAAGAAAATATATGAAAATAAAAATCTTACATCTAAAGGCAAATATAGTAAAGGTGGTGGATTAACCACTTATAAACTTAATATGATGTTAAAAGACAAAACCTGTTAACTATAACTATAACAATTAGTTAAAGGATACACAAAATAAAAAGGTGTAAAATATAACATCAAAAATATAATATGTAGGGCAGGGGCAGTAAAAGTGTAGACTTTTTACTCCACATTTTGAATGTAGAATGTATTCAAACTTAAGATGCTATCAACTTAAAATGGATGTTTTTATTTATTTCGGATATTATATGTGAATGACATGGGAACTATAAAACAAAAATTGCAGTAGCTACACAAGAGACAATAAGAAAGAAATCTAAACATAACACTAAAGAAAACCACCAAATCACAAGAGAAGAGAGCAAGAGAAGAAAAAAGGAACATAAAGGAACTATAAAAACAGAAAGCAATCAACAAAATGACAATAAGTACATACATATAAATAACTGCTTTAAGTGTAAACAGACTAAATTCTTTAATCAAAAGATATAGGGTGGCTGAATGGAGAAAGAAAGAAAGGAAGAAAGGAAGAAAGAAAGAAAGAAAGAAAGAAAGAAAGAAAGAAAGAAAGAAAGAAAGAAAGAAAGAAAACCCATCTATATATATATTGCCTACAAGAGACTCACTTCACATATAAAGATACACACAGATTGAAAGTGAAAAAATGGAAAAAGATATTCCATGCAAATGGAAACAAAAAGAAAACTGGTAAAGCTATACTTCTATCAGATAAAATAGACTTTAAAATAAAAACCAAAGAAGGATATTATGTAATGATAAAAGGGTCAATCCAACAATAGGATAAAACATTTGTAAATATTTATGCATACAACATAGGAGTACCAAAATATACAAAGCAAATATTATATTTGCTAAAAGGAGAAATTGACAAAAATGAGTAATAGTAGGAGACTCTAACACCCCACTTATGTCAAATGGATAGATAATCCAGACAAAAAAATCAATAAGGAAACATTAGCCTTAAATGACACAGACCACATTGACCTAATAGAGATATACACAACATTCCATTCAAAAGCAACAGAATACATATTTTTCTCTAGTGCATATGGAACCTTCTCCAGGTTAGATGATAGGCCACAAAACAAGTCTCAATAAATTTAAGAACATTGAAATCATCCAAGCATCTTTACCAATCACAATGGTATGAACCTAGAAATACATTATGTGAAGAAAACAAGAAAAATATCACCAACATGTGGAGATGAAACAACATGCTATTAGACAACAAATGGGTCAGTGAGGAAATTAAAGGAGAAATTCTTAAAAATCTGAAGAAAATTAAAATGGAAATACAATAGTCCAAAATCTTTGGGATCTAGCAAAACCAGTTTTAAGAAGGAAGTCAACAGTGACATAAGCCTATGTCAAGATACAAGAAAAATCCCAAATAGTCAATCTAACACTATACCTAAAGGAACTAAAAAATGAAGAATAAAGCTAAAAGCTAGTCAGAGGAAGATAATACTAAAGATCAGAGTGGAAATAAATAAAATAGAGACTAAAAAACAACAGTAATGATTGATGAAACTAAGAGTTGGATATTTGACAAGATAAAGAAAATTGTAACTCTTGCTACACTTATTCAAAGAGAGACATAGAGATAGAAAGACAGAGAGAGACAGAGAGCTCAAATAAAATCATAAATGAAGTTACAACTGATACCTCAGAAATACAAAGAATCATAAGAAACTATGAGCAATCATATGCTGACAAACTGGACAAATCAGGAGAAATAAATTCCCGAAACATTATACAATCTTCCAAGACAATCTTAATAGATGAATTGCTAGCAAAAAGATAGAATCAGTAATCAAAATCCTCTCAACAAACAGAAAGTCCA
This sequence comes from Suricata suricatta, assembly GCF_006229205.1. Taxonomy (NCBI): domain Eukaryota; kingdom Metazoa; phylum Chordata; class Mammalia; order Carnivora; family Herpestidae; genus Suricata; species Suricata suricatta. The sequence goes on along the minus strand of NC_043702.1, from coordinate 82,875,389 downwards.
GGACCAGAAGGCTTCACTGGTGATTTCTACCATTCAAATACATAATGCTTGTCCTTCTCAAACTCCTCCCAAAAACTGAAGAGGAGGGAAAGCTTCCAAATTCATTTTACAAGGCCAGCATCAGCCTGATACCAAAACATGACAAGGACATTCGAAGAAAGAAAGAAAGAAAGAAGAAAGAAAGAAAGAAAGAAAGAAACAAAGAAACAAAGAAAGAAAGAAAGAAAGAAAGAAAGAAAGAAAGAAGGACATTCGAAGAAAGAAAGAAAGAAAGAAAGAAAGAAAGAAAGAAAGAAAGAAAGAAAGAAAGAGAAAGAAAGAGAGAGAGAGAGAGAGAGAAAGAAAGAAAGAAAGAAAGAAAGAAAGAAAAGAAAGAAAGAAGGAAAGAAAGAAAGAAGGAAGGAAGGGAGGAAGGAAGGAAGGGAGGAAGGAAAGTAAGAAAGAAAGAAAGAAAGAAAGAAAGAAAGAAAGAAAGAAAGAAAGAAAGAGAAAGAAAGAAAGAAAGAAAGAAAGAAAGAAAGAAAGAAAGAAAGAAAAAGAGAAAATTACAGACCAATATCCATACTAGACATAGACATAAAGACTCTCAAGAGAATAAAGTAAACTGAACTCAACAATATATAAAGGGATCATATACCATGGGGTTGCAAGGATGCTTCAACATTCACAATACATCACATTAGAAAAATGAAGGATAAAAATCATATGATCATTTCAACAGATGCAGAAAAAACAGTTAACAAAATGCAGCATCTATTCACTTAACTGATTTTTTTTAAGTTTACTTGTTTATTTTGAGATAGAGTATGTGGTGTGCACAAATGGGGGCGGGGCAGAGAGAGGGAGAGGAGAGAATCCCAAGCAGGCTCCATGCTATCAGCACAGAGCTTGACACAAGGCTCAAATCCATGAACTGTGAGATCATGACCTGAGCTGAAGCCAAGAGCCAAACGCGTAATCTACTGAGCCACTCAGGTTCCCCTCAACATCCATTTATGACCAAAACCTTTCAATAAATAGTTATAGAGGAAACACACTCCAATATAATAAAGGCCATATATGGCAAACCCACAGCTAACATCACACTCAATGGAAAAAAGGTGACCACTTTTCCTCTAAGATCAGGAAAAAGACAAGGATGCCCATCATTGCCACTTTTATTCAACATGGTATGGGAAACCTAGTGACAGCAATTAGGCAAGAAAAAGAAGTAAAAGGCATCTAATTAGAAAGGAATTAAAAATTGTAACTATTTAGAGATGGTATAATATTATATATATAGAAAGCCTCAAAGACTTCACAATAAAACTGTTAGAACTAATAAATTCAGTAAAGTTGCAAGATAAAAAATTTATATACTGAAATTTGTTACATTTCTATACACTAACAATGAAATTAAGGAAAAATCCCATTCACAACTGCATAAAAAATAATAAAATGCCTAGGAATAAATGTAACCAAGGAGGTAAAAGATTATAAACTAAATGTTAAAAGACATTGATTAAAAAATAAATAAATAACAAGACACAAATAAATGGAAAAACATTCCATGCACATGAATTGAAAGAAAAAATATTGTTAAAATGTCTGTACTACCCAAAGCAATCTAGACATTTATTGCAATCTTTATCAAAATACCTATAACATTCTTCACAGCACTGGAACAAACAATCCTAATATTGGTATAGAACTACAAAAGATCCCAAAGAGCCAAAGTAATCTTGAAAAAGAAAAGCAAAGCTGGAGGCATCACAATTCGGGACTTTAAACTATATTTCAAAGCTATGGTCATCAAGACAGTATGGTACTGGCACAAAAATAGATACATAGATCAATTGAACAGAACAGAAAACCCAGAAATGGACCCATGACTGTATGGTCAACTAATCCTTGACCAAGCAGGAGTGACTATCCAATGGGAAAGGCGGGAAAACTGCCTCTTTGCCAAATGGTGTTGGGAAAACTGGATGGCAACATGCAGAAGAATGAAACTAGACCACAAAAATAAATTAAAAATGGATGAAACAACTAACTGCGAGACAGGAAACCATCAAAATCCTAGAAAAGAACACAGATTGCAACTTTTTTGGCATGGAGCCACTTCTTACTAGACAAGTCCTGAGGCAAGGGAAACAAAATTGAACATGAACTGTCAGAACCTCATCAAGATAAAAAGCTTCTGCACAGCAAAGAAAAAGAGAATGAGAGAAGATATTTGCAAATGACATATCTGATAAAAGTTTACTATCCACAATCTAGAAAGAACTTAACAAACTCAATAACCATAAAACAAATTACCCAGTTAGGAAATAGGGAGAAGATATTAATAGACATTTCTCTAAAGGAGACATCCAGATGACTAATAAACACATGAAAAGTTGCTCAATATCACTTATTATCAGGGAAATACTAACCAAAACCATGATGAGATACCACCTCACATCTGTCAGAATCATTAAAATTAACAACTCAGACAACAAGAGATGTTGGTGAGAATGTTGAGAAACTAGAATGCTCTTACGCTGTTGGTGGGAATGCAAACTGGTGCAGCCACTCTGAAAAACAATATGGAGGTTCCTCAAAAAGTTAAAAATAGAACTACCCTATGATCCAGCATTTGCACTACTAGGTATTTATCCAAAGGATATAAAAATACTGATTTGAATGGGCACATGAAAACTAATGTTTATAGCAGCATTATCAACAATAGCTGAATTACGGAAAGAGCCCAAATCTATCGACAGATGAATGGATAAAGAAGATGTAGTATGTACACACAATGGGATATTACTCAGCCACCAAAAGGAATGAAATCTTGCCATTTGCAATGATATGGACGGAGCTAGAGTGTATTATGCTAAGCAAAATAAGTCAGAGAAAAACAAATACTACATGATTTCATTCATACGTGGAATTTAAGAAACAAAACGATAAACATGGGGGAGGGGGAAAAAAGAGAGAGGGGGGAAGCAAAACATAAAAAAAGACTCTTAATTATAGAGAACAAACCGAAGGTTCCTGGCAGGGAGGTGAGTGGGAGGGTGGGCTCAATAGGTGATGGGTATTAATTAACGAGGGCACTTGTGATGAGCACAGGATGTTATACATAAGTGACGAATCACTACATTTTACTCCTGAAACCCATATTACACTAAATGTTAATTAGCTAGAATTTAAATAAAGAATAAAAATAAATACAAAAACAAACAATACCTAAATAAATGCAAAGATATGGGTTAAAAAAATAAAATTGTTAAAATGTCCACACTGCCCAAAGAAATCTACAGATTCAGTGCAATCCCTGTCAAAATACCAATGGCATTTTTCACAGAACTAGAACAACTAATTCTAAAATTTATATGTTACCACAAAAGACTGCAAATAACCAAAGTGATCTTAAAAAAGAGCGAAGCTGGAAGGATCATGCTCTCTGATATCAAACTATACTACAATGCTATAGTAATCAAAACAGTATGTTATGTCATAAAAACAGACAGATTAATGGAACAGCACAGAGAGCCTAGAAATAAACCCACACATGTATGGTCAATTAATTTATGACAAAAGAGCAAAGCATATACATTGGAAGTAGAAGAGTCTCTTCAATAAATGGTGTTGGGAGTTCTGGACAGCCAGATACAAAAGAAGAAAGGCAGCCCATTATCTTACACCATATTAAAAAATTAACTCAAAATAGATTAAAGACTTTAATGGCCTTTCAAACATTTCTAATACATGAAACAGAACTCCTAGTGATATTTTTAAAAATCCATATAGAAATATAACCTCTACTTTTGATTAAACATATGGCCCTTTTGGTCTATCTTTTATTTATTTATTTTGCTTCTAATCATATAAGTTAATAGAGAAGTATTTCTCTACTATAAGGAAATTTCTCTATTCTAAATAAAACAACAATGCAAGGGCCAAAATAGAATTTGGGTGAGCTAGGGAGAACTCATTCTGGCAAAAAGCCCCCACGTCCAGTCAACTTCTTCCATGAGACAGGGGGACCAGTATTCCTAGATACTTTTGCTTTTCTGAGACTCCAGAAAGATTTAGCTCATAAGCAACCAGCTAGCCCCTCCAGTTTAGGATCCAGATGCTCTTTTAGGTGATCTTTTTCTTGTTTTGTATGTGACCTTATTTAACTAATTTTGGTCTCAATTTCCTTTTCCTGTAAAACTGAGAAGTAAAAGCAATAGTTTCCAAAGTCCTTACAAATCTAAAATTCTTTCTTTCATCAGGCCTGCCCAGGAGAAGATGGTAGATTTAGAACACATGTACAGGCAATGCTTGTGCATTTATACATTATTTAAAAAAATAGATAATAGTTTGGTTTTCATTATGCATAAAAAAGAATATGAATTACCTCTGGAGATAGCTACTTTGCCTCTTTGCCCTACCTTAAATGAGTTCTAAACATGATCTTGAAGAATAAAATTAAAAAAAAATGACAGCAACCCATGGTATAAAATACACTCTATATCATAGCAACCAGTATGCATACATGTATACAAAGTGACTGAAAAAAAGTTTCACACAGTCATTTCCTCCTGCCATTCAGAGTGCTCTATAATTTTTAAATTTCTTTCTTTCCCCCTACCTATAGGTTTTGACACACCCCAAATACAGTAATGAATCAGGACCCACCATGCTTGTCTACAAAGGCTATCCCCTCCTCAGAATTTATAACCTGTCTTCTGGATTTCACCTTTTAAATTGTTCCTCAAACATTTAATATCTCTTCCAACTAAATGGTAACTTCCCTCATGGCATGTCTTTCAAAAATTTTAAAGCACAAAACAAGAGAAAACACAATGGTTTCTTCTCTTAATACTCTAGTTTCTAGATGAGTAGTAACACTAGTTCACTTGCAGTAGGCGTGCCATTTATAAATAGCATCACTTTCATGTCAATTTTCCTCTTCACTAAAGCATTGGTAGTGAAACCTTAGTGTGCTTTAACAATCACCTGGAACAGTATGCAGATTCTCAGGTCCCATCTCAAGACATTTTGTCTTAGTGGGTCTCTGGGAACCTTCTCAGGAATCTGTACTGTTAACCCTCTCCTTGGTAATTTTGAGCTCTGTGGTCTTTTTGATCACACTTTGAGATTCTGCTTTAAAAATAAGAAGGTCTAGAACAGGGATTAGCAAACTATTTCCATAAGGAAACACATAAGTATTTTAGGCTTGTGGGCCATTGTAAGTATTCAACATTGACTTGTAGTGTGAAAGCACTCATAGACAATACATAAATAAATGGGTGTGGCTGTGTTCCAATAAAATGTCACCTAAAAAGCAGGTGGCTGGCTCCTGGCCATAGTTTGCTAAACCCTGGTCTATACTACATACTAAAGAATCAGTTTGGTTATGTAAGTACAATAATTAGATCCATTGGTCCTGGGTGCTTTATCAAGTAGGCTGGCAATCTAAAGTCACAATCAGGCTCTTTGGAAAAGCATGCTTTTGTCAATTAATGAAGTCAGCGTCAACCGAAGTGCCAAATGATTTAGCAGTGGATGTGAACTTGCATTCTGATCCTCAAGATTTACCTGAGAGGGTAAGAAAATGAAGGAGCAGAATTTCTCTATAGAGAATGTAGAAGTGGAGTAGCTTATACCTTTAATTAGGCTGTGGAATTCAACTATACTATACGTTCACTGCAAGAGGGGACATTAAGAATCTAGGCAGTGAGTACAGTTTCACCAGACATTCCATTCAATATTCCTTCATGCTGAAGAGATGGAGGACTTGAATTAGCTATTGCTCCAGGAGGTCTCTGTTCCCAGGTGCTTTTATTCAGTGAGGCTTTGAGTAAGAGCCTAGCCTGTAAAGATACACTCATATATTTTGTATGACACCAATTCTAAACTCAAGCCAGCTATATCTTCAGGTGATCAAACAAAACAAAACAAAACAAAAAACTATAACACTGAGTGAAAACAACTAGCTTAGGGAGATTTATTGAATACAGACCCGAAAGTAGTCTCCATGGTGCCTTCCTACAGGATTTTTCAATTTTTTTTTCAAAATTCTACTTTAAATAACATAACATTTCTAACTCAAGCTCAATGACTTTAGAATCTTATTTCCCACATAATTTGTGGCTCCACTGTACATTACGTATTGGCTCTGAGTATCACACACATTACGAAGGTTGAGCACCAAATCTATGTACATCTTCTAAAAATTGCCTCAACAGGTATCACACATTACTGGTTTCCATGTTGTTCAACAATATAGCTGAGATGGGGTTAAAGAGGTCCCTGTTTCTCCTCCCACTGGTGAACATTTTGCTCTTCACACTTTGAGGAGCAGGCAGCCGGAGGTAGCAAAGGCGGTGGGGGTAGGAATGGCAGGGCAGCTGGGGATGGAGTTGGAGCTAGAGTTGGCTGAGAGCCTACTATGTACTAATAACTTAATCTATTATTCCATTTAAATTCTCACAACATGGTATGATAAGTATTGTTATTCCTCTTTTACGTGGGAGGTTCTGGGAACTGGCCTATGAACAGAGTGTCTGAACAGGTAAAATGACTCCAGAAAGGAGGAGAAGAACAATGCAGGAGGCACCAAAGAACATTCTTCCTGTTCTCCCATGACAGTTCCCACAGGGTTGACATCCAATCTTGAACATTAACCATTTCATTTCTGAGATGAATCATACTTGGTCATATTGTTAAATTTAATCTGCTAAAACTTCACAGGTGAGAATCCTAAGTCAGTGAGGCCAAGTAAGTTGTCTGAGCTTACAGAGTCTGGAACTTGTAGAGGCTACATTGGAATTAAGGACCTTCTGATTTTAAAGGCCTGTTTCTACCATTTCCTACTAACTTTCAAGGAAGTAATCAAACCTACCAAACTACAATAATACTAAAATAATTCATTACTTAAAATGAATTACAATAATTATTAAAGTAATCCATTGCTTAAATGATCAAACATCGAGACACTTTATTCAAACACTGAGGGAACAGTCATTCAAATGATAGAATAGAAAGTATACTTCTTCAGCACCTTCTAGTTTGTTCCTTTTCTCCTTTTCTGGGGTCCTTTTAACTGTCCAGATACTGCTATGTGGACAGACCAATTCTCAGAATATCCCAAGTCTATGTTCTCCAAGTAACACCAGACCATTTTCATTTCTGTTTGTTTTAATATAACCAACCTAGTTGGAGTCCCTATCACCTAGGTCTTTAAATGACAGGAGTAACCTTTTAACATAAGATTTAAGACGGGCTCTTCAATAATATGAATAAAATTCATAAAACTTTAGACAGATTAAATAGAAAAAAAAAAGAGAGAGAGATACAAAAGCCAAATTACCAATTTCAGGAGTGAAAGAGGCAATATTATCTCAAATTCTACACAAAGTAAGATGACAACAAAGAAATGCTTTGACTAATCTTATATTAATATATTTAATAAATGAAATGGACAAATTCTGTGAAACTACCACATCTTACTCAATACTTGAATATTTAATATTATATATTTATTAGTTATTAGGCTATTTGGTAAAGAAACTGAGTTTGTAGTTAAAAACCTTCTCACAAAGAAAACACTAGGGTTACATGATTTAACCAGTGATTCTACCAAACATTTAAAGAAGAAATGATACCAATTTATACAAAATCTTTCAGAAAATTAAAGAGACCCATAAAATGAAAGAGAATTAAAGAGACCCAAAGAGACTCATAGAATTCCCAACTAATTCTATGAGACCTGCATTATTCTGATACCAAAACAAGAAAAGCACAAGACAAAAAAAGAAAACTCAAGACCAATATACACAGAAGTTCTTAAAATTTTAGCAAATTAAATATAATAATATGTAAAAAGGATAATACAATATGACTAAGTGTGATTTATTTCAGGAATAAAAGGTTGGTTATATCCAAAAGCAATCAGAGTAATCCATCATATTACCAGATTAACCAACAATGTACGACTATTTCAATAGACGCAGAAAAAAGATTTGATGAAACTCAGTATCTACTCCTGATGAAACTTTTGGCATACCAAGAATAAAAGGGAGCCTCCTCAATCTAATAAGCTGATAAGAAATGTGAGGAAAATTTAAGCCTAACAGCATTTTTTTAAATTTTCTTAATGTTTTATTTATTTTTGAGAGAGAGAGAGATAGTGTGAGCAGAGGAGGGTCAGAGAGAGAGGGAGATACAGAATCTGAAGCAGGCTCCAGGCTCTGAGCTGTCAGCACAGAGCCTGACGTGGGGCTTGAACCCACGAATCTTGAGATCATGACCTGAGCTGAAGTCAGACGCTTAACCAACTGAGCCACCCAGGTGCCTCCTAACAGCATTCTTAGTGGTGAGAGATCAAACACTTTCCCTCTAGACTCAGAAAAAGGCAAAAATGTCTGTTCTCATCAATTCTACTCAAAATTATACTGAATTATCTACCTTTATGTAATAAGAAAATTAAGTAAGTCACAGATTAAAAAGGGGGAAGTAAAACCATCTTTCTTTAGAGATGGCATGGTTGTCTACATGAAAAACCTGATAAAATCTACAAAAAAAGTTACTTAAAAGATATGAGTTTGGCAAAACTAAAGATACAAGACCACAATACAAAAGTCAGTTGTATTTCTCAGTCCTAGCAATGAACAATAAAAAATTGAGAGTATTAAAAAATACCATAATAGCATAAAATATGAAATATTTAAGGATATAGCAAATATGTGTAAGACCTATCCACTGAATACTACAAAACATAACTGAAAGAAATTAAGAAAGATTTAATTTTAATTTCATTTTATTTTAGAGAGAGAAAGAGCATATGCAAGTGGGGGAGAGGGACAGATGGGGGGAGGGAGGGAGAGAGAGAGAGAGAGGGGGAGGGAGGGAGGTAGGGAGGGAAAATCCCAAGAAGGCTCCATGCTCAGTGCAGACCTCAAAACAGGGTTTGATCCCACAATTCTGGGATCATGACCCAAGCTGAAATCAAGAGTTGGATGTTCAACTGACTGTGCTACAAAGGTTCCCCAAGAAATGTTTAAATAAATGGAATAAAATACTAAATACTCTTAATATGTCATCTCAAATTGATACAGATTCAGAACAATCTTGTTCAAAATCCAGTGTGATTTTTTTCTCTTCTTTTAAAGAAACTGACAACCTTGGGGAACCTGGTGGCTTAGTCGGTTAAGCACCTGACTCCTGATTTCAGCTCAGGTCCCGTGCTCACAGTTTGTAAGCTCAAGTCCTGCATCAGGCTCTGTGCTGACAGCATGGAGCCTGCTTCAGAGTCTCTCTCTCCCTCTCTCTCTGCCTCTCAAAATAAACTTAAAAAAAAAGAGAAACTGACAACTTTATTTTAAAATCTACATGGAAATGCAAAGAACTCAGAATTTTAAAAAAATTGAAAAGGAAGAAAAAATTTGGAGAACCTACACCACCTGATTTCAATACTTACTGCTATAATAGAAAAATTGTAAGTGTCATGATTATGGCATGTCATAATCATGGAATCATGTTAGACAAACAGATTAATGGAATAGAATAGAAACTCAAGAAACAGACCCTACATCTATGGCTGGTTGATTTTTAAATAAAATTCTAAAAGTAATCCAATTGAGAAAGTATTTTTTCAACAAATAGTGTTGGAACAATTGATATCCAAATGCAAAAAAAAAAATGTACTTGGATCCATACCTCATTTATATGCAAAAATTAACTCAAAATGGATCATCATACTAATTGTTAAACTTAAAATTATAAAACACCTTGAAGATAACCCAGGAGAAAACTTTTATGTACTTGGGTTAGATAAAGATTGTTAAGATTAAGTACCAAAACTATGATGTACAAAATAAAAATAATGAGTAAACTGTATTTCACCAAAGTGAAGAACCTTTGCTCTACAAAAGGCACTATTAAAGACAAGGCACAGACAAGGAGAAAATATTGTCTATGACACATTTGTCTAAAAATTAAAAGAAGAAAAACCCTGACTTTGACAAGTGTTGGTGAGGATGTGAAAAAATTAGAACCTTCATGCAATGCAGGCGGGAATGTAAAATGCACAGATGCTTTGCAAAACTTTGACAATTTCTTAAAAAAGAAAAAAAAAAAAACCCCACACACCTATCATATGACCAGCTATTGCACACCCAAGTATTTACCCAAGAGAAATGAAAGCATCCGTCTATACAACAACTTGCACACAGATGTTCACAGTAGCTTAATTTGCAATATTCAAAAACTACCGATGACCCAAATACACATCAACAAGTTGACAGATAATTGCGGTATATCCATACAATGGCATACTACTCAGCAATAAAAGAGAATGAAATGAACAACCAGCATTGATTTTAAAAAAATACACGGAATAAAAGAAGCCAGATAAAAAGGAATACAGGCTGTATGTTTCCATTTTTATAATTATAGAAAATCTTAACTAATGTGTAGCAACAGAAAGTGTTTTAGTGGTGTCTGAGAACAGGGATGGGAATGGGGTGGGGTGGTGAAGGGTGAACAGGAAAGATTTCCAGGGACACGAGGAAACTTTTGGAGTGATGGTTATGTTCATTACCTTGTGTGTGCCAAGAGTTTCATGAGTGTGAACATACTTAAAACTTACAAAATCATGTACTTTATTTGTATTTTATTGCATATCCATTAAACTCAGTAAAGCTATCAAAAAATGATCTAACAAAAGAATGAGGGTTCGTAATTTTGTAAAGTTAAAAAAAAGCAATAGTTTTCAGTCATTCTAAACTGCTAGAAAAACACAGGTTAAGAGATTAAAACTTATTTTCCACACAACTCACTACATACTGTGGAGGGAAAAAAAATTCCAAGTGCTCTTGAGGCAGTAGTTCCCAAGTAAACCCCACCCCTAACAGAGGATCTTAATTTCAGCTACTCAGAAATTATCCAAATTCTTATCATGGACATATTATATATCATAGGGCTTTACTGATCTTAAAGGAAACTTTAAAAATAAAAGGTAAATTATATATGTATATATATTCAAAGAAACATTGAGTATCAGGAAGGAAACCACTGAGAACAATTAATATATACATCTTATTCTAGTAAAGCTATTGGATTTAAAGTGAAGAAAATTATTTGGGACAACAATGCAAAAATATTAAGCTATTAAAGGGTAGAATAAATTAGACTGACTACTGACTTTTTTGTAACAACACTCACTGCTATGCATCATGAAAACAAGAAAGCAAGTTGATCATAATGCATTTACAGCATTGAGATACTATGTTTTCAAGGACAATTTTTATAGATGAAGTTACTTTAGAAAGTTCTCATGTGAAACAACTTTTTAAAAAGTTCAAAGATAAAGGAACAACATGGAAATAATGCAGAATCCAAGACAACAAAGGACATTTCCTGGCTAGAGTCAAGATGCTTGTAAATACTCTTGACATGAATAATGAATCTGACATTACATTAAAGAGCAACAAATTTTTAAAAACTAACACTCTTTAAAAAAACAAGTAATAAACTTGAAGGTATATGTCCCATGAATGTTTGATGTCTGCAAACCAATTACCTTGGTGCTCTTATTGTTCCTGGAATGGGCTTCGCAACCATGTGAAGCACTACCAAAAACATAAATGAAACAGCCAAGCAAACAACGATCTCATAAATCTCATCTCTTGTCCTTCAACATTGAAAACTTTGATCCATGAGCTAGGGCTCCAAGTAGTATTTGACTAATTCCTCAAATCAAATGTACTCTTCAAAGAACAAAGATCTGTCAATAACATTGACATTAAAGTGAAAGTTATATGGACCTAAGTAGTTAGTGAAGAAGAGTAGCAAAAGGTTTCAGAGAGTTGTTATCATGGACACAGAGAGTGGAGTGGACCACCATTAGAGAGACAACACTTACGCAGGTAAGTGTCACAAGTGTTTTCAGCTGTCAGTCACACCAGTAGCATCTTTTAATATCCAGTTACACACACCCCCATGGCAACTGGTACCTAGTCTACCTTCTACCAATCTTTAGAATGGAGAATACACACACATTTGCATGAAAGATATAACTTAGAAATGCGATGTAATTACTTCAGTTGAGAAGGTATCACCAATCTTCAAACCAATGTTAAAGTATGTTTCCCAGTTCAGATTGTGTTTCAAGTGCATAACCATAATCTCTCAAAATATCATATGTTATTAAGAAATGGTGATGATGTAAGTTGTATTCATACCTTAAGGAAATAAGAACTATACAATAGTAACTCCTGGTCAATTACATGATGAACTGTTCATGAAATGTTAAGATATGATTCTTTTTTTTAAATTGTTTGGTTTTTTTTCATTTATTTATCTTTGAGAGAGTGAGAAAGAGAGAGAGAGAGAAAGAGAGAGAGAGTGAGAGAGAGAGCATGTGAGTGAGCACAAGTGGGGGAAGGGCAGAGAAAGAGGTGGACAGAGCATCCGAAGAGGGCCCCATGCTGACAGCAGCCAACCAATGTTGTGCTGGAGCTCACAAACTGTGAGATCATGACCTGGGCTGAAGTTGGCCACTTAACCGACTGAGCCACCCAGGTGCCCCTGATTCTGTTTTTTAAAAAGATGTGCAAAGAGTTTTGCAAATAAGAAAATTATTTCGATAGCTAAGCAAAATTATCAAACATCACAAATTCAGAATTAACTAATTTGGAATTCGAGATAATGCAGTCTGATGGTAGGTTGAAATTTACTTTAACGATTTATATTAAAAAAGGAAAATACTATATAAACATATGTCATTCATTTATTCACCATATTGATCCAAAAAGTATGTATCCAAACAAATGAACAGCAAATAGAATTTCAATGAATTATTCACAACTTTGAGAACTAACATTACCCTTGGCCAGGCATGCTGGGTGCAGCTGAGAAGTGAGGCTGTGAGCCTCACTCTCATGATATTTTGGTGGCAATTTTTTGTCCTTCAGGGCAGGACCTTATGGTACTCAGTGTGATACAATGGACACCAGTCATCCTGTGACTGTGAACTTGGCCTTCCAGCCATATCTTCCACTCTTCTCACACCATTACCTTCATTACTCCTAGTCACAATCCTCTTTTCAACTCTCAGCCTTTACTTCACATGCTCCCTCCCCTGCACCCATTCTTCATGTGCCTTTCCCGTGTCCCACTCAGGGTAAATTGTTCTCACTTCCCTCTATGCTTCCGAAGAAATGTGTTTGCATCTCTACATTTGTACATTTACAATGTACATTTAGTGTCCAACTTCTATAGGCCCATCAGATCAGAACCACTTAAGAAGAGGTTTATTTAGTATTGCATTTTCCACAGTACTATGAACATTCCTGGAACATAGTACGGACTCAGTCAATATGTACTGAATCATACAAGTGAATCCAACATGCATGCACACACACACACGAAACATACTAAGTAGAAGTCAAACTAATGAGCTACTTTAGGAGGTCAATCTCAGCAATATTAATAACAACCATAAACTGCACTATTGTTAGGCAGTCTGTTGGCTGAATAGTGTATGTCACCTTAATCCTTACCATGACCCCTGTCTCTTGGATGAGGAAGCCAAAATTCAGGAATCCTAAACACATTACACAGAGAGAAAACGCTGGTATGTTGCTGAGCACAGATTCAAACCCAGGTATTGCTAGTTAAAATGATGCTAATCCTCTTCCTTCACAGCTTCCTTTAAATTTCTTTCCCTTCCACCCCCACCACCATAGCTATTATAATCTATTATTTAGTTTATGTTTTTCTTAAAACTCTTGGCTATGTATACTGCTGTATTAATAAGGATAATCCAGAGATCTTATTGACTCTGATATTTTTAAAATCAATTTCTAAGCAAATAATCCCTGTGATGCATTACTTACATATGGTTTGAAGATGAGGTAGGTGTACTTGGAATAAAATGTAATTATCCCTTGAAGCAATTTGAAATACATAAAAACCTCACATGCATAAAACCAGTACCTCAAAGGCGCAATGCATGTAAGAACAGGATGCCCCCCAAAACACTCTTGCAACCCTTTCAATGTGACAATCGCCAAGTATTATAGATGCTTTCAAAACTTCCTGTTCTTGAAGAATACCTACTTCTTTGCTTCAAGTACAGGTCTTTAAAACAAAGGAGACATAGTTAATGGATTATAATATTTCTACCTTTAAAATGTGAATTTCTTGTGAGTAAAATAAACCACAAATGAAAGTACTTGTCCCAAGCACGTTGAACCTTTCTTCTTCTATTAGCGTATCGGTCGGCAATCATATCTAGATCGATAGTGAAGATATCTGTTTAAAAGAGAGCCATGCTTTCTTTTGTCAGAAATTCATTACTTTTTATTAGGGTCATTGCTTGAAAACTTCAAAACACCATATGGACCTAATTGTGGTTTATTTTGGCAAAAAGGAAGACACTGTAGAACAATTGAGGCATTACATTCTACAATTCCATTACTTTCATCCCTCTCAGTTTTATTACTGTGTCATTAAAGGCAACTTGAGTGAGCGAAGAATTATAGTGTCATGTGTACAGGCTAGTAGATTAATAACAAAACACACTCAAGTTTAAAGGTATCTAACAGCTGTTTTCATTATTTTGTGTAAATACGCTTGAAGCATATCTATCTGATTAGTGGATAGAGCGCTCTTCCCTGTCACATGCCATGGGCACTGCTATGTGCAAGTAATCAAAGTGCTCAGAAAATGAGTTTACATTGTTCACTGCTGAAATACACAAATGTCAGAAAGTGACTGCGCATCAAAGCTTAGTCAAATCATCTGCTGCAAACAAACAGATTCCAATGCACATCTCAGTTTAAAACATTTTGCTGTAGCACACTGACTGAGTTGGACTTATTGCAGGCCAAAATGAAGTGGTGTGCAGAGAATAATAAGTTTCTTCAGACAAGAAGAAATGGCTTCAAGATTCATACAGATAATAATCTATATAATCTCCAATAGAGTCAACATCCAAAGTCATATTATTTTTGTCCTCAGAATACACATTATCCTTTATATGCTTTTGAAGGTGAACTAATGAGGGAGGATGCCATATATTCTTATTTTAGGACTTATACACATGTAAAACCCATACACAATTTGAGATTCCTAATGCAATGATTCCTAGTCCTATACTTAGAGATTTTTCCTTCATTTTCTCTGATTCTGCTATGATCTGTCTAAGACATTTCCCTTAAATTTCAATACCCAACTGCTTGCTACTTAAACATTTCAAAAATATTTATCCTCACCTATCAGCCCTTGTCCTTCTACAAATTCTCTTCACTTGACCTCTGGTCTTCTTGAACCACAGAAACACGTGATGCCCATTACAGCGTGGAGCTGACAGGCTCAACTATTAGGCTGCCTGCCCACTCTGCTCAGTGGGGTCTTTCACTTCATCACCATGTCTCTGGTAAACTGTCTCTGTGGTTTCTTGTCCCCTGTGTCTGCCTCATTTTGATGCTACAACCCAGACAATTGTTTTCAAATTCATTCAAAATTCTTGTCTTTTTTGGGGGAGGGATGTTCAAGAGAAGACACAATCCTGATACCATATCCACGTGCAGCGCTTACAATAATATGGGTGCTGAATATTCTCAAAAGGGTGATGAGTGCAACTGTCTTCTTTTTCCAAAGCCTGGCATTAAAAATGTCCCACCCCCATTTACGTGCTCTGTCAAGAACCCCTGATTTTGACGTATCTGGCTCCCTCAAAAAATGCTTTTAAACCACTTTATGCTTGCCCCTCCAGTCACAGAAACACTTGGTTCAAATTTGTCTGTCTGCCTCTTCCAAGTTTCTCATCTTTTCCTTCCATTTCATCCGCTTGGTCTTTGGGGATGTTTACACTGAAGCTCGTATTTCAAGACTCATCTAGTTTTCTCTCAAGCATCTCTAAGTCCTCCGTGCTGTTTGAAGGTTTGCCTTGTCATCTGTATACTCTGTCTGTCTGCACCTCAGTTTCCTTGGGCCCCTCTGATGAGAGGCTGGAGCACTCCTGAGAGCAGGGCTCTAGTGGCACTAACACAAGCCAGACCTGGCTACGGAGGTGTTATGGAAGCTTCTCCACGCTGAATTGATAATGAGTTTCCATGCTGACCTTCCAGTTCCAGGTTTCTTCTGAGGTGTTCCATAAGCAAGGCTCCCGACCAAAATGGCAAGATTTTCAGTTAAGGCTAAAAGCTAGTTTTCAAAAGGTTAGATAGTGATTATATAACCCACCCTAAATATTTTCATGTCACCTTTCAAAGTGGTAAACCTCATTCGTTGATGTGTTGACGGAGCTCAACAATGGAAAACTAACGTACATCCAGGGACACTGATTCTCTCTGAATTCATCTACCTATGTTTTGCCAACTGTTCTAAAAGGTTTCTGTAAAACTAAGGAGTCAAAATGCACCACCAACTTTCTTGCTTTATTAGTTTATTTCATAAGGTAAATAGCACTCAGGCTAAACAAGATAGCTAGATGGTAAGCACACGTTACAACACATTTCTCTCAGAAAACAGGTGCAAGCTGAGAGCTACCCCAAGCTTACTGGTGGTCCTGCAGCTGCCACACAGATTTCCCTTCCCAATGCGTTAAGTATCTGCTCACTAATAATATTTATTGGAAATCACCAGTGAAGAAATGGGCTGGTGCTGCAGAATGTGAAAAGGCATTAAAGATGAGTCCTCACGTTTAAGAACCTTATAATCAATTGACTGAACACACATAAGTCAACTGATGAAAGACATGTATGTACATGACATATGCATATTCAATTATGACTCTATACTTAATTTAAAAGCTTCTCCTACAAGTCTGTCTGGGTTGGTGCTAAAGTAAGCAATGGAGGCATGGACTAAATTAAAGACAGTATCTTACCACAATGTACTGTATAAAATAAATGACCTCGTTGTTTAATGCTAGACACATTATTTAGAAAGGACTTTTGAGGAAGGATGATCTCAAGTCTTGTTTCTTTTCTTTTTTTTTTCATTTTATTTTTTTATTATGTCTATTTATTTTTTAAATTTTTTTAATGTTTTATTTATTTTTGATACAGACAGAGACAGAGCATGAGAGGGGGAGGGGCAGAGAGACACAGAACCGGAAGCAGGCTCCAGGCTCTGAGCTGTCAGCACAGAGCCTGACTCGGGGCTCGAACCCACGCACGTGAGATCATGACCTGAGCTGAAGTCAGATGCTCAGCTGACTGAGCCACCCAGGCATCCCTCAAGTCTTGTTTCTTAAAGAAGCTAAGGTAGTAGATAGGAGGTTAGAAGAAAGAACATCACTGTGGACCCAAGTAGGAAGATGGCAGGAAAACAACAGTGATGATAGATGCAAAAGCTTAGAATCAAGTAGGAGAAAGCCATGCAGTTTCTCTGTCCAGGGTAACCCAAGAACTGAGGTAGGAGGGAAGGGCGAGCACTCGGCAAGGAAATGCCGGTTCACTTCTTTTCACCGCTGATAATGCCCCGGACACCTGAATAAACTTGGCAGGCTCCATTTCAATGCTTAAGTATATGTCTTGCCTTCTTTCCACATTGTATGCTTCATTAAATCTTCCATATATCCTGTACCTTGATCTTCCTCATTCTTTTCCACATCAAAACTCAGCAAAGTGGTCTAGATCCTTATTTCCCGTTGGAATTATCTCTCTGGTTGGGACTGTGATCACATCTTTTAAGCTGCCTCTTATGACCCTTCAGTAAAAATACTGACTCAACTCCCTTCAGGGAAACTGGTACCAGAAACATTTCTGCCTCACAGGATCCATCATCTTCCTGGGAGGAATGTTCTGCTCTCTTAAGAGCTCTGTAAACCAGAACGTGGTACATAAATGTAAGGCATGACTCTCGCTGCTGCTATTAATCACCTTTCCTCTCAGATTTGCTTATATCTAAAATAGCCTGCCTCACTCTGAACATTGGAAGTGTGTAGAGAGCAAGTCTGTGCTGGTTTAACATATTTGATGCAGCACCTGGCACACCGCATGCAAAAAGCTTGTGCTCATGATGCTAATGCTCACTGAAATTAAAGTCTGTCTTCTCATGATCACATAATAACTGGCAATCACCTGGAAATGGGAACATGGCTGGTACGTTTGGCCCAAGTTCTGCTCTCAGTGAAACCAGAGAGCAGCAGCTCCAGGCTCCCCTCAGAATACACATGTTTCTAAGCATTTAGCCTTTCCTTCGTTCTCAGGAATATTCACAGTTACACTGGCCGGATTCATCAAACGACTCACCAGTTTTTCTGCTTGTGCGTGCCACTCAAATGAGGAAGATTAAAGACCGCCCGGTTCTCAGGAAGATTCTAAGTAACACTAGACTAAGCATAGAAAAATGATTTCTTCTTGATTCTCCTAAGTCATACCCATCATAAAATCATTTTCTCTCTTATTAAAGTCATAATTGAAATGAATTGAGGCCACAATAACTATTGGGACTCAAATTTTCTTCCTCAGAAAGAATGACCCTGGAATTCTTCTTCCTCTAAAATGCCCATTTTAGAGAAAATATTTAATGCTATTCATATATCCTTAACCTACGCTGAAGACATTATTTTACTGATTCCTGTATGCAGCTTATATTGACTTAATTACATAGATACACACTTATAGAATTAATTAAATTTGAACTCAGAAACTAACCTCATCTGACATCCCACCCACTTGAGGATACCTTGGGAAGACATGGCTATAATATTTCACCTGCTGATTGTTCAATTCAGCTTCACTGAGTTTCCTTTCTATGAAAGAATAGAAAGAATATTTGCAACAGGGGAGCTCAGGACAATTTTCAAGGTTTTGCAGAGGAGATGTCAAGCCAGGTAAAATGTGACATCTTCCTTATCCCTACCATTAGCCCTTTGGCCCCTAGTCATCTCTGACAAAATCTCCACAATTCAATCAGTAAAATCGGACTTATTCCTTCTAACCACACACACACACACACACACACACACACACACACACACGTGCGAGTGTGCACAAATGTCCTACTTCATCATTGAATGAATCTAATTATTAGAAAGATGTCTTTCTAAAATTGGCATCTTTACCCTATGCTTCTCATATTCTAATGCTCTGCTCAGGAACAACACAATGCCAATATACCAATATTTGCACATAACAGTTTTTCAAACAGAAAGTCACAATAATTCTATAATGTGAATACAGGGATGTTGCCTCCCCATAGAATTCTCCTCCAGGTTAAAATATTTCAAGACTCCCCAAGTGTTTTTAGAAGTCTGTCCTACTTACCTACCTACCTACCTACCTACCTATCATCTCTCACTCTTTTGGAATGCAAGCACTAACACTCCTTCAAATATCATTTCTGTACATTTCAGTGTACTATTTTGGTCTGTCAAGAAAATTTCATCCTTCTCACACATTATTCTTTCAGTTATTCCTTGTTCTGTGTCATCCAAAATTCTAGAACAGTTACATCTAGTGTTTATGACATTCCAGCAAAGAACAACTGCACACAAAGAAACATGGTGGGCACTAGACCCTTAGAGATTTCTAGAATTTAATCTTCATAAAGTTCCCGTTGATTAGCTGGGTTTATAGATGAAGAAATAGAGACTTAACCAGTTTAAGTGACTGGCTCAAGAATCTGGTAAATGACAGAGCTTGAACTTTAAGTAAAGTTTATCTAAATCCAGATCTGTGTTTTTTCCATAACAACCCAGGGTGTCCCCTTAAGACTAACAGGAACTCACAAGTACTTCTCTGTTCAATAAAAATGATTAGCTAATTACAAATTGATCTGACCATCTTAACTGTAAGGCTATCATGAATGAGAGGGTGTGTGAAATGCTCTGCTGAGGTCACCTAATGCTTTCTATATGTTATATATATAGAGAGAGTGTGTGTATGTATATATATATATATACATACACACACACACTACATGCTGAGGCCTATAGGTATACCAGGTATTTTACATTAAAAACAAGTTTTATTTAAGACTTATTTCTCTGTGAGGTAGTATGATTTTTGATATTTTATAGCTGCAGACACCAAAGTTCATGAGATTCAGTGACTGTTCTACTAAAGTCAAACAGTTTGTAAGGGATCCAGCCCTATCCTATCCACTAACCCAGCAGCCTTATTTCCAGTGACAGTGAGGCTAGTATCACATGATATGTGCACTATCCAACATGTTGGTTTCCAACGATAGCACATTCATTTTAAAGATGGCACGAATTATTTGCTTAAGAACACATCCTGAAATGTGATCAGTTATTGTTCTCTTCTTTTCCTTGTCACTGTCATCTGCACATTTATAAAAAAACAGCTATACTCATCTTATACTCTTCAGCAAGCAGCGTATTGCTTATAGCATTTCTTTTGAAAAAGAAAATTAAGCAGTGGAATCCTTGCAAAATAATATTCACCAGGAATATAAATAGAGAAAACAGATAAAAGCACTGCTTATTTGGTTAAAGAGGTGGGGGGAGCAGAGCCTTGTTTTTTCTCTGCATGTCCATTCCTCTCTCCTCCCAACCCCCCTCCCCACCAAACTTTCACTATCACCCGGGAAAATTCTTAGAGTCTTACCGGTTCTTGGGAACAAAATGTGAAAACCAACGTCTAAGGGGAAAATTCTGGATGGTGATGCTGATGATGGGAAGGAGGAGGGCGAGGAGGAGGATAATGAGAGCAGCTAACAGTTACTGGGTGCTTCCCATGAGGCTAATGCAGAAACCCCTTACTAACATATTTCTGATAGGTCCACCATTGGCCAAAACAGGTAAACACAGCCTCACTTATTAGATAATGAGCTGTGAAGGTGTTAGTGGACGGGTGACCTCAGGAATACAATGTGATATAAATATGGTAGCAGAGGGGCCTGCAGAGCCCAAGGAAGGAGCACGACAATATGAGCCTGCCTCCGTCAAAGAGCAGCAAGCACCCATTCACCTACTCACACGCTCATGAAACAAGTTAATTCCTGAGTGCCTTTTAGGTGCCTGGCTAGTCAAGGGCTGCCTCACATGGCTCGTACATTCGAACAGGACATGGAAGGCACTGGAGAAACGTCACAGACAGACTACCTGCTTAACAGTCTTGAGAAAGCCACTACAGTGAAAACAAGTTAGTGAGCGCTACGGTAAAATTTCCAAGTTCCCTTTTAGTCATAAGGACACAGTAGAAGCAAATGATATTTATAGCTACTGGGGGAGGGGAGAACCTGAGAAGCTGATTCTCAATGAGTAGAAAAAATTTAGAAATGGACAACCGGAAAGAAAATGACAAAAAAATATTTTTTTCCTCTGGTAAACCTTACACTATAAATGCTCAATTAAATTTTATTAAAACTACAGAATGGGACTGTCCCCAAATCCATGGACTTGTTCTTCTCCATTAATTTTCCTACTATGGAAGAGTTATTTTTCTCTGTATAACAGAAGAGGAAATTTAGACAAAGAGAAGCATTTGTATTTGTGCAAATATATAATGAAATGTTATGTTTGAAACATCATGTAATACTCTTAAACTTTTTCCAATTTATTTCTGCTCAAAACAATTCTGTAAGACAGCAGGACCGGCATTATTGTTCCCATCTTGTTTAGATGAGGTAGGGATACTTGTCTGTGGTCCTCCTCTGGCACCTGATTTTAAGTCTCTGATTCTCATGTTAGGGCCTTTCCAATGTGCCCAAATTCTTGAGAAGGGAACAAGGTTGCTTGGATTCCCAGGGGGAACTATTTCCAACATTAAGAAAATTCCCTAAAATTCCTACTCATATTTTGGCTTTAGAAGTATAGAAAAGTGCTAAAAAAACAAAAAAATCAGCCAAGGGAAGTTTCTCCACCCCATTCTGCTGATGTGCCAAATTGATTCTGGGCATGAATTTGAACCTCTCTGGCCTGGCTCATCTGCATTGTGGTCCTAAGAGTCTGTGAGACCCAGAACCACAGAGAGCCTAGATGAACAGCATCTAGAGAGTGAATAAGAGTCTAAAAGCAAGTTTCAACTTCCACACGTAATGCATGCCCATGAGGAGTCCTGGCTATATCCCACCAGGCTCATTTCCCCCCCTGTACCCTTTTCCACCAGGCCTATACCTCTGGGGCCCATCCATCCAAAAAGCCTTTTCCATGGATCACAGACCCTAATTTACTTCCAGATAGGACTGTAGGAGTAATCAGTCTCTTAAACAGAGGCCAGGTATGATAGCATTAATGTCCACATCTGGTTCTTTTCAGTTCCCTTTCTCAGGACCGACCCTGCTTCTGTCCTGACTTACAGGAGCTTGGCTGGACCCACCTGTTCTAAGCGCTGACAATGGCACCTTACCAACTTGACAGAGTCCCTAACCAAACGTGAGTTCCCTGTGTCCCCCAAACTTGGTGACTCACACTGGTGGACATTCTCTGGCATTTACTGTCCTTGGCTCCTAGACACACAAACAGCCTGCCTCTCTCTGTCTGTTTGTCCCTCTCTCTCGCTTACCCTCCCCTGAGAGTTTCCAGCATCTCACACAGCTGGATCCCTACTGCTAGCACACTGGACAGAGGGATTACTCCTATCTAATTTTTATTAACTCTGCTGAAAATCCAAAAGAAACAATTCAGATGTTCAGAATGCTTAAAAACATGAAATATTTTCAGAATGATAAATATCAATATGCAAAACAATCATGAAGCATAGTTTCTAAGTTATTCAAATAATCATCAAAAAGTAAAATATTTTTACTCTGGCTGTAAATAGACTTTCAATCTTAAATAGATCTATGTATCAAAAGCTTACTATCTGTATGTTTAAATAAGGAATAACCCCATTGGTTCTTCATCCCAAGAAAGTATTACCTTGGTAGAGTCTTATACTAGATTGAAACCCCTAGGATTGTTGCAGAGGGTTTTCCAATTCAGAATAATTAGGCAACTCAGCAAATGAAGCCAATATCTAGAATCTCTGCTATTTTGAGACACAAGTACCAAAACCCCTTAATAGAATTTCATTGGAGGAAATTATATAAATATACTTCCCCTATTCCTCCCACAGTGTACAATAAAATGACTGAACATTATATGTATAATAAATATATTATATAAAACATACAGGAAGACTCTGAGAGATGGACTTGGCATCTAAGGAATAATACAGTGGTGAGCTCCCTGAGTTTTCTCTTTGATAATTCTGAGACTGGAGAAGCCACCAACTTGGAAGTGCCAATGGGCACAGATGAACCACAGCCCCCACAGAGGCCTATTTTCTCTAGTCAAAAGGAAAAGAAGCAGCCTAGTAAGATAAAACTTTTAGACAACAACCATTTTCCTCAGTAAATACCATAGCAAAAACTATGGTTTCAATCCTGTCAGCAAAGACCTAGTCAAGGTGCCAGGGTTTCACCTTGATTGGGCTGTAACAAGGTGTCACTTCTCCCTACGCCCCACCCCCACCCCCCTGTCAGAGAGGGAACAGATTGGGAGCTGAAACTCTGACCCCAACCTGCTGGGGTGTGTCAGATAGAACCCAGGGGAAAGCATGACTTTCACAATAGCTCAGTGGTAATAAGCTACCAAGGAGACCTACTCCCCCCTCCCACCCCAGGGCACAAAGGCTGAGAGAAGATTTTGGATTTCCACTGCCCCCTTGCAGAAAGGACTTGGCATTTCTATCATCTACTGGAGCAGTGTCAGACTAGCATGCAAAAACATAAAATTTAAATAAGACCCTGAGTCAAAATGTAAGACTCACATGTCCAGATTTCAATTCAAAATCTCTCTCATACCAAGAACCAAGAAGTCTCAAACTGAATGAGAAAGGATAATCAACAGATCCCAGCTGGGATGAGAGAGATGCAAAGCAACCAACACAAAAATGTTTCAACCAACAGCTATAAACACATTTGGAAGAAGTGGAACAGAGTTTCAGCAAGAAGAAAAAAAAAGAAGAAGAAAGCCAAATAACAAAAGACATAAATCAAAATTTTAGAACTAAGACCAGACTATATCCAATGAGTGAGTTCAAGTGCAGGATGGAGGGGATTACCCCCCTCAAAAGAATAGTGAATTTGAAAAAAGAACAGTAGACATTAGCCAATCTAAACAATAGAGAGAAAATAGAGTGGGAATAAAAAAATGGGTGTGGGACTATAACAAAAGTTCTAACATTTGTGTCACTGGAATCCCAGAGAAAGAAAAGAGGGTGAGACTGAAAAACATATTCAAAGAAATAATGGCTGAAAATTTCCCACATTCGATCTGTCGGTTTATATATATATATATATATAAACCGACAGATCAAGAAGCTGGTAAAATCCTAAAAAAGATAACACCAAAATTCCATACCAAGACACATCACAGCTAAGTTTCTGAAAACTAAAGACAAAGGGAAAAAAATGTAAAGCAGCCAGAAATGATGCATTATTATAGAGGAGGGAGGGAGAAGTAATTTTACTAACAGTAGATTTCTCATGAAAATTTGCCTTTTTCATTATCTTCATAATTTCTGAATCACCCCTTCATGTACGTCATTCAAACTTTCATCTCCCTTACTTTCTCATGGAGAAAAACCAAGCAGAGAGAATACCACACATGCCTAATAACTTACAGACCTCACCTATCTTTTGAATTGAGAATCATCAATGTGGAGAATGTGGAGGAGTGTTTTCAAAGATGGGCGCTTCTAGAGCGTTAATGCTCTTCTCTCTTCTCTGCTTGGGAGTGGTTGCAGCTCCGTGCTGTAGGATTTGCCCTTTGTGGCTTCTCACATCCCAGACTTGGAAAATATGAGCCACAATACAGAGAAAGGTAAGAAGCCCAGCAGAGCCCCTTAGTGATAAATGAGTTTACATCATCTGTCATTAGAACTTCCTGCCAACTGGGTCATTCCCTATTAAATTACCACTTGTCAATGTTTAAAATACTGATTGATAAATGACTGCGCCAAAACTGATAACACAACAGATTTTATTTTCTAATAATCCTCATTACCACAGCCTGCTTGTCAAGGCACAGATAGCTTTTTTTTTTTTTAAGTACTTTACCAAAAGACAATTTAATACAATGCTAACAGGTAATGCCTGGCCCCTTACATGTTACATACTGGTTCCCCTTGCCAAAATAAACCTACTGGCTATTTACTGATATGAGGAGCTCCAAGTTTCACATTTCATCAAATGCTAGTAATCTGTTTTATCAATATAAACTACATTTTAATGAAAAAATTCTTTTCTTCAGTATACTTCAGTTTCAATGCCCTGGAGTATAATAATTCGTTCATGCTGTAGAACAAGAATGTTTTACAAGACCTTAACTCTCAGGAGAAATTCTCTGTAAATACAAAATGCTAGTTTTATGGGAATGTGTTGTATGCATATGAGTGGTGCCCAACACTACAAAAACAACAACAACAACAAAACCAGGTTGTGTTTAGATTTCAGCTTAAATATCCTTCTGAGATACTGAGTAAGTAAGTTATTACTAGAACAAAGCTTCGCTGAGCAACTAGGTGATAGATAAATGAAATAGGATTCATATCCCTGAGGTCTCTGAATGCAAAACACATCAAAACATAGTGCAGACATATGTCAGGCAGAACCAATCACTGGCGCTCAAAGCAGTTTTAACAATCTGAAAATTCTATCATGCTTGCTTCCTTCTTAGTGATTCAAAGTGAAAAATGCTTTGGTGAAATTTAAGCAAGACTCTGTAAGACTCTGTACCGTCAAACTTGCACACTCATTTATATGGCAGGTGGCCAATTCTAACTGTCTATAAAACTTTCCAGGACCCTCTTTCCTACCAAGGTTACTTCCCCAAAAGTCAACTCTGGCACCATTTCACTTCTCCTTCTTCCATTCTTCCTCCTAAGCACAGGCAAAGGCCGCTGTGTCTCCTGGAGGCAAGTGATGACACACCAGGTCATCCCTCTCTGTGACGTTCTGCGGTTTCATACCCCTAACATTTCGGTCACTCACCACTGTTCTCACCACTTTTTTGTCTATTCCATTCAAACTGCCCAGCAGCTATGTCACTGGAAGAAATGAGGAAAACAACAGAAACACAGTGCTAACAATTTCTTATCTGCACTGTTTCTCTCTGTGACACTTTTGTCTCTTACTTACTTTTTTCTATCACACACTGGTCATAATTGAGAGACCATTATATCTCTCTCTGGGATTTGTGTGCTGCTACACCGCATGCTCAAAATTGAGCAAATGGTATTCAGAGAGGCTTTTCACTGGAGATAGCAGGGCAAACTGTTTAAGGCAGGACTAGAAAACCCAGGGAGTGCAGAAACTCATATAACATTACAAACAAATATAATGTTATTATTACCCTGCAAATCTGTTCCTTACGGGTACTAGACCAGGCAGCAGAGAGCAGAAGTCTCCTGAGAAATTGTTCAGGGACACTGTGTCATAAGGTGTATGGGTAGCACATTGAATGAGTAAAATATGTCCATGCAAAACACATAATGTGCATACCATAATGTTCCACACGCTCAGCGATTTCTGCCAGGTGTTTTGTCTTCCAATAAGTATCTTTCAAAAAACAGTAAATCCCATATTTACATATGTATTCAGTCAAACTTAACCTAGCAACTGACATAAACTTTGAGTTGCCGAAGTAAAATTTCCGTATGAAATTTTTACATCTATAAATGTGATTGTGTGTGTGTGTTATGTACATAATTAGTGACAATCTAGAAAACATGAACAAACAAACCAGGGAGAAAACAAAAAATTGTTGATACCGTATCCTTTCATTAAGAGAAGTGGTATCATAAAGCATAACTGTCCTTCAGATTTTTTAGGTTATGTAAGTTTCAGGTGTACAATTTTACAATTCAACATCTGCACGTATAATAAAGTGATCACCCCTGAAACCTAATCCCCATCCATCACCTGCAAGTGACCCCCTTCACCCTTTTCTCCCACCCCCTAATCTTCTTTCCATCTGGTAACCATCAGTCTGTTCTCTTGTTTTTGTTTGTCCATTTGTTTTATTTTGTTTTGTTTGTTTTAGATTCCACATATGAGTGAAATCATATGGTATTTATCTTTCTCCTTCTGGCTGAATTCACTTAGCATAATGCCCTTAAGGTCCATCCACATTGTTGCAAACAAATTTTTAATCACCCCAAAACCACCATTCAGACACAGCCACAGGTAACATTTTGGTGTATAACCTTCTAAACATGTTTCTCCAGTTGCATATAGATAGGTACTCTGTATACTTGTTAAAACGTGGGGTACATACATGGGGTAACAGACTACGAACACAGAACTTTCATACACAATGCCTTCAAGGACCAGTGGATTGTTCTGGTCTGTCTCTAAACAGTGGGCTCACCCAAGCTAAAACTGAACTCTTTCTATTGTTCCATCCACCTCTGCCCGCAAAAGGAGGGGTACAGAGGAAGATAAGCATGCAGATATTCTCTCAGGTAATCTGGCTCTTATTTTTTTTTGTACCTTCATAATACCACACTCTCCATTGTATACTGCCTGAGGATTTACAAATTCCTTTTAGATAAATTACAATCCCATAAGGCTAGTGGGGAAAACTTTATTGTTTCCATTTTGCAGGTAAGAAAATTAAACTCAAGGCCCTGTAGCTGAGAGCAGAGAGTCAGAACAAGAGGCCAGACCTTTTAAGAAATGGCAGTGCTGCTTTCAAAGTCCATTCCCAAATGCCCTATGTTCTCTAGGGTCCTGGTTTTTGTGTCAATCTAGAAGCCATCAGCACATGTGAGAATCGTTTTCAGTCCCTTCTGTGAAGTGGATATCAAAGTGGTTATCAAAAAGTGGATAAAGCCTGGTGAACTTTGGCCTCTCTGGGTTCTCACACTGCTACCACCCTCCATACAACCTGACGCTCATTCATAAGTGGACATTCCTTCCTTCTATACCTTCCGTCAGCCTGTCCACCTATCCTGACCCCCGCTTACGTGACTCACTCCAGCTGCACTGCCCCCACACTACATGAGACGGCATTTCCCTCTTATCTAATCAGCCAGCACCTGATGCCCACCGATCCACCCTCCCCTCCTTCCAAGTTCAACCTCGCAGAAACATCAAGTGAAATAAATCATCAGTGCTCTCTTTTCCCTCTTCTGCTTCCTGAATCTTTCAACTCTAGCCATTCTCTCTTCAACCTGACCCCATTTTCTTATTCTTTAATTTCCATAACTCAGTCTATGCATCTATTCTGAAAAAGATGCTAGATACGAAAACTTTCATTTTCTGAAAATGACACAGCGATACGATACATAATTTTTAAGCACATGAGACTTCTAAAAACAAAGAAATAATCAATTAAACTATTAGAGTACAAACTCCTTAAACTTTGAGTGATAAATATTCTAATTTTATTCTGCTGTGTCTTGTTCCCATTATGATACATAACTGACTTTTTTTTTAAGTTTATTTACTTATTTTGAGAAAAAGAGAGAGTGCACAATTGGGAGAGTGGGCGAGGGACAAAGAGAAAGAGGATCCCAAGCAGGCTCGGGGGTCTGCTCCCTGTGGGACTCCATCTCACAACTGTGAGATCATGACCTCAGCCAAAGCAAGAGTCAGACACTTAACTGACTGATCCACCCAAGCGCCCCCTGACTTGGGCTTTTAAATAGGCTAGTGTCTATTTGACAGGTTGATAAGGATATGTTTGCTGTATAAAAAGTTAGTGAGTTTTGAAATGTCAATTTTTCTATACATATATAACAGGTGCTAGCACATACATAATTTAAAGTATTTTAAAGTGCTCAAGATCGATCTAAGACCTATGATGCCCTAATGTTTTACAAGCAACATTTGTCTCCTAACAATCTGGTATGTTATATGACTTGAAATGTGTTACTGTCCTTCAACATTCATATCAGCTGCAAGTGTTTTCAACTATTATTTTATTTTCTCATTTGTCTTCAACTCTGCAGCGTGCTGCAAAAATGCCGTGACATCTGAAAACTGTTACAGTGAGCAACCACTATATCAATCAGTTCTCTTATGAGTTCCATTTTACAGTTCAACTATACAAACTGTTGAATGCAAAGATTTATCTGTGTTCAAGGAAACTAAGTATCTCTCTGGTTATTACCAAGATAAAGAACTGGAAATATTTTTAAAACACAGGATATGCCTTAGAGTCGTTCTGGCTACATACAAACATTCATAAAAATACGAACATCAATTTTTTAAGTTTGGCAAAACAATACAGTATGAGGTCACATCTGCATTAGTCATAAATATGTGAATCATGAAGACTCCTAGAGAGCAAGGATGTGATTTTAGAAACATAGAACCTATGAGAACCAGGCACATAGTAGGTCCAAGTACATACTTCATAGATTAATTCTTGGAATTATGCAATAGACAAGCATCTAAATGTTCAAATACAGAACTGTGTAAGTCTGGGCAAAAGAAGAGGATGAACAGTAACAACTATGTCTTCAAGAAGGGACATTTGTAGGACTCATTAGCAGAACTCATTATTTACATAATTTGGACAAGGAAATATAAGGCAAGGGTATTGAAAAGGTAGGCAAGAATTCAGAATACATGAGTTTTGATTCTAACTTTGCACTAATCAAGTTCACCTTCATGCCGGATTCCAAAATAGTGGCACCTTAAACCTTGACTGTGAGCACCCTTGCCTTTCTGAAAAGCCAACGCCCTCTTGCCCTTTATTAGACAGGCAAAGCAATTCCTGTCTCCTCCAAGACATGGCCCCAACATCACCTTCTTTGCAATCCGTCCTAACTCGGGTTCTGACTGGACGTCACACAGACTGTCTGTGCTTCATGGTATAATGAGCAGGGAAGCAATACAGCAGAGTGGTGAAACACGAATGTCCTTGAAAGCTAGGGCCTGGGCTGGGGGCCAGCCTCACTGCCTGTGGGACCTCTGACACGTTACCTAGGCCTTTTATGCTTTCGTTTCTCCATCTGTCAAAAAGATAAGAGTAACTGCTTCATAGACTTGTTTTAAGGAACTAAATCATGAATGTAAAATTAAGATAAATATGTGTTCTTCTTGTTAATTCTCTCCTGTTTTTCCTCCTTTACTAAACCCTGAGCCTCTAGAATATAAGCACTCTGTATCTGTTTCCTCATATAACAACAACAAAACACTTAATAATGCCTTTCCTAGAGACGATAAAGTGTCATTTAAAATATAAAATCAATTCACAAACAGAAATGGCACTGAGTGGCTTTAAATGTTCCACCATGAAAACTGACAAAGTTACTGTTGTTATATGTCATTAGGAAATTACATAGCAGACGGTTAAGGGTTAGAAAGTCATATGACAATAAATCTCCAAAAACCTTATGAAAGAAGGCAAAAGACAAAAGATGACACTTGTGGCATGTGATAAAGCTCTGCTGGGAGCACAACAGCACTTCACTCCAGGATCAGATGACCAAAAGTTGTGAAGAACATCTGAAGCAGTTCAGTTTTGTTACCTTTTTCACCTTGTCTGGCATGTCTTTTCTACCTTCTGGCACACCTGGCTTATGGAGCTTTCCTACCACCACCATGCTTCCCTCCAGAAATGTGTTCAGAGCGGTGTCTCACACAGTCCAACTGCCTCGGTGACTGTTATCACCTCTCACCTAAAACTCTCTCTTCCACCTCTGACCTCCTGAGAAAGAACACCTGATTTGGGGGTTGGAATATCTAAGTGGTAGGTTTTGATCTTGGAGTTAATTATCTCTAAAACAGAAGGACAGTTAGCTAGGAAATCTCTAATCTCCATCTTGGTTTAAAAAAAAATCGATGAGTACCTTGCAATAAGGTATCGAGAAGGACACCACTTTAACCTAAGTCACACTAAATTATAAATAAAAAGAATACTATGGACATCTGCTTTTAAGTGGAATCTTTATGGACACGCAAAGCTCTGATGAAAGCTATGGGCCTTCTCAGAAAGACATACACATGTGCCCCCTCCCACAAAAGTTTATACATACGACTGGCAAGCTCCAACTCCAAACAGTGGTCCAGGAAGAACTACTTCTCTAGGAGTGGCACAACATCAGGGAATGTTAGACAGATGCTCAGAGAAAAGTCAGAGTCCTCGCAGCTGCCTCTTAACTCATACCACTGCAAGAGCCATCTTAGCCACAGAAGCAGACAATCGGCTCTGCCATTTACTGATTATTATACTGTTTCATCAGGATCACAGTCAACGTCTTTGTTATATCTAACCAATTTGCTTTTTCTACATTTTCCTATCCTACTTCACCCTCTTTCAAAGGATCAGTACATGGGTCAGCATCTCAGTAATAATGATTGTTCCCATACTTAAATATAACCCACTAAGGCCATATTTTCTTTCGCCTCAATCATTAGTCCTAGAACAGCAAAGACTCCGTGTTCACTATCTCTACCCTCTGGTCACAGATACCAGTATTGCAATGGGAACAAAAAGTAAGGAGAAGGAAAGCATTGTGAAAGGAATACTATTAAATGGCTCCAAAAGAATTTCTCCTAGAATACAGACTCTGCTTTATAGGACCTAAGACCATTTTAACAAAAGACATTCATTGCTAAATGTCTATGAAACCCTGTAAGGAAATATTTGCAGAGCTGTGCCAGCATTATAATTTCATGAAATATGGTCTAGGCCCTAAAAGTTATCCTTTTCATCTACCTTGGGGTGTTTTAAAGTACCCGTGGCAAAGTGGCCCAACAGTTATTTCCATGGTTGTCTAAGCCCCTTTTGATCCCCTTTCAACCCTTCATAATGTCCAAGGGAGAAGGAGGAGGAGGAGGAGGAGGAGGAGGAGGAGGGGGGAGGTGGAGAGAAGGGGGGGAAGGGGGGGGAAGGGGTGGGAAAGTTACTCCAAGTATTTCCAATTAAATTTATGGAGAAGGCCCAGCAGGTAAAAACACAACACAGTATTTGGGGAGAATTATTCCCTAAAAAGATGTTTATACAATGTTGTGTAATAAATGGGTTTGTAAAAATAGAGATGATTCTTTTTAAAGTATAATAACAGTGAAAATAATAGAGGAACCAAAGAGTCTAGGATGAAAATTAATGGCATTATTGTTTAAAATAAGAGAATAGGAATATATTCCATGTTAACCAGGTTTCTTTAAGCTCCTAATTCCATTTAGTTTGAAAAGACAAAGAGGAAGAGAAGATAAAGCTACACATTTAAAACTGACAAAGGGCAGTACTTCTATGCAATTTATAATTAATCTATGGGACCATGTGTCAGTAGAATTTATTGAGAAAAATAGTTTAGTGCTATTTTATAAGGGTAAGACATTAGAAGAAAAAGTATTGCAATTGAAGTTACACTAGCTAAGAAAATATTATAGGAGCTATTAATCATCAAGATTCAGGTCATATGTTGGCTAGCAGCTGAAGTCAAGGAAAAAAAAAAGACTGCACAAGTGGCCAGGTGAAATGTGGGTGTTTTATATCTTTCTCTAGGTGTTTTACCTAAGTTGCTGGTAAAATAAAGAGTACTCAATAAAATTCTATTTCAGTCTATAATTTATTTATGTGGTCACCCCTAAGACTTTAATAATCATCCTACCACCACCTTCCTCTGTATTAGGAAAATGGACATTTTCTTTCATCTCCTCCATACAATTTCCATCTGTGTGTACAAGATGTAAAGGCTTTACTAAATACTCATGTATTTTATCAGTGGTTTTCAACCTAAGAAGTTTCAGAATGTGGTGATGTTTAGATTCTGTCCATGGAAATCAGACTGGGATAGGGGCTGCCTGAACATAGGGATTTTTTTTTAAGTTTGTTTATTTATTTTGAGAGAGGCAGAGACAGTATGAGTGGGGAAGGGGCAGAGACAGAGGGAGACAGAGAATCCCAAGCAGGCTCTGCACCATCAGCACAGGGCTCGAACTGATGAAACCATGAGATCATGACCTGAGCCAAACCAAAAGTCGGACGCCTAACCGACTGAGCCATCCACACACCCAATGAGCATAAAGATCTGTAAATGCTTCACAGGGTTCTCATATGCAGCCAGAGTTGAAAATCACTACATTTGAAGGGTTAGTGCAAAAGGCAACAGGAGCACCTCAAAATACCCAAAATGACTTTACTTTCACACACACACACACACACACACACACACACGAGGCCTGTGTACCTCTAATGGCAAATATACTCTAAGAAGAAAATGAATATAACCTGTATAATAAATGATTTATATATCCTTCTGCATACCATAAAGCCATTAGTTTTCATCTCAATTACTTTTCAAAATATTCAAGTTACGTATCTATAAAGACTTTAAAGCCATATAAGTAGATCAGGACATACGACTGTTACAGTCCTATTACAAAGCCATGGAAAAAGATGTGTTTTCTGGAAAACAGGATCCAGCTATTATCATTATCATTCCTCAACTTAAAAGGACAGAAAATTATTTTTCTGTCATAAAAGTAAAGACAACTTGCATAGTCCTTAAAAGTGATATAATAGCATTTTAATTAAAGGTCATATTCTTCCATTATAAGGCAGTTTTAGAAACTTTATAACCTGAATATCTGAATTTGTTTCAGGCATAAACTGGTCTTACAAGGCCTAGATGTAAAATTCAATTTTCATTCCTGTTATATAAATATTACAATTATTTTAAAATGTAGATAACTAAATAAAGTGTTTTTCCCCCACATGGGCTTTTATCAAATGAAAATCATATATTGTTATCCTATTTAAAACTTTAAAATATTGCTTAGACCAAGCCTGTTTTATTAAGTTGGACAAATAACCAAAAACAGTTTAGAGTTCCTCTCTGGAAATTCCTAAGAGTAAAAAGGAACCCAACCGTCCAGAAGAGTCAGGGCACACTACTACATTTCTGAATACTTGATTTTTATATTATATCCATGGACATTTGAAAAAACAGGCTTATGTTTCCATATTATCTAAATCAGAATATAATGATTACAGTAATTCATTCATACCAGGGTGGATTGGGACAAGTAAAACAGAATATGACAGAAATATAGGACCTAGAATCAAAATGTTTACAGAGTTTAAAGTAACTCACAGGTCTCTTTCACCAAATTCACAGAGATGTAGGAACTCTCTAAACAATCTGACACATGGTTCTTCTGCTTGAATACATCCATCATGTCAAAAGGAAGGACCATAAAAACTCACTGTAATTTCTAATAATTCTATCAGTAATGATTTTAAAGCATAGATGAACACACAAATTATCCATACTCTACCCTGTAACTAGAAGCATTTTACACTTTCTTCTCAACTGTGCTTTAAAATCCCAGAATGTCCTTAGAGTCATCCTGCTTTATAGAAGCAAGTGCCACAAAAATGATCTTATTTCTCATGTAAGTCTGTGGTACAGCTTTAGAAGCACAGACCGTGAAGCCAGACGGTCAAACATTTGATTCATGGTTCCACTCTCTACCTGAAATGTGACTATGGGCAAACTACTTATCTTCATCTTTTCATACATAAATGTGAGTTTAATACCTAACACAAAAGGCTGTGTGTATTAATTAAGACCCGTGAAGTGAATTATGCACTATGTCACTCATAATATAGATTTATTGCTAATGTTAACATCAACAGGGTGAAAGGATCCACTTTCCTGATTTTGTAGGAGTCTCTAAGCCATTGAGATGGGTATGTCAGACGGCGGGGCAGGGCTGAATAGGAAAGAAACCAAAGAACCAAGGAGAAACTACCTTCACTGGGAGCTATCCCTGGTGCTGCTCTCAGACCTGGGGCCCATGGTGTGCCTGGCCCTATTAACCTATGTTCCTCAAACAAACCAAATTCTGATATTCAGTTTTCACCTTGATTTAGTAACACACCCCTGTACTTTTGTTTTCCTTGCCTGAATTCTTATTTATTTCCCCTAGACACTAACTGGATTATTTTTCCAAATGAAAACCCAATCTGACCCCAAATTACTTCCTTTGCTGGGTATTTTTTGCATTGAGATTTTTGAACTTAAAGTTGTATCTTTTTATCTCTAACCTCATCAATGATGGTTACTAAAAAATGCTCAATGTCCCTTCCTCGTAAAATTTTCTCAGGGGAAAAGTTAACTCTGTTTATACCAGTAATAATAATAAATCAAAAGGCTTAAAAAAATGAAAGGTAGCAGTGAGGCCTTAATGCTAGTTTGACAAAAATGCAGCAGAAATGGAATTGCTACTTTTCCCATGCCTATGCAGACATCACTAATCTATCATAGTCATCTTTTTTAATCCTGCATATGGCTTTCAAGTCCTAAACAAAAACAGCCAGAATGAGCCAAAGATGGCAGGCAAATAGAAACCTATCTATCGTCCCTGAGTTAGCATGAACATGTGAGTTTTGAAAGAGTTTTGTTGTTTCAAGTCTCAGTTGGAACACTGTCAGAGCACACTAGTGGGTTGAAGAGGGCAGAGGCATCCTTACAATTCAGATACATAGGAAACAAGGACATGGTTATGAAAGAATCAGAGCTTTCTCTTCTAAGACTGGAGGTGTTAGCTTTATGTCCTGGATAAATTCCAACTTAGGTAATTACATTCTGCTTACCTCACCCCCCCTAGCAATTTTTTCGAGTGAATCCAGTATAATTCTTCACTTCCTACCCTAACCTGCTGTGTAGTGTTGCAATGAGCTGTTAAACAGCTGCCGTGCCTCACTCAACAATGGTGACTCTGCTTCACTGTATAATTTGTAACCATTCGCAGTGTGCTTTGAAATCTTTCAGGATAAAAGTGTTACCCTAAAATGCAAGATATCATCATCATTTTAAAGGCATACAGTACAACCGCTTATTTCAGTTAAATTCAGCATAACATATTTAGAAAATACCTTATTTCATGAAAAACCATAAAACTAGGTTAAAATACCCATGAAACATGCTACAAAGATTATATGAAAAGGTATTTAAAGAAAGCAAACTATTTATCAACTATATGAATATTCTGCCAAAGAAAGGAGTAGTAGGAAGAACAAATGCTTAAGACATTTTTATTTGAAAATACATCTGCCTTCATCAGATGGTAAAAATCCCCAATGTCACCCAAGAAAAACAGTGAAGAGAAAAACTGAACGTTAAGTCAATGGGAAGTGGAGGGATGCCAACACTTATGGAGAAAGAGATCAAGGATAAAATACAGTTTTTGACATTTTCTTATTTCTCATCAGGACAGCCAAAGAATTATACAAATTCATTATCACAGAGACACTGAATTTCTACTATAGATTGCCTGGGGACATTTGCAGACAGGAACATACATCTTGGCAGTACTGAAAATGGCATCATGGTGCAACCACGAGATGCTGTGTTAAGTGCATGGACCTTCCACAGACAGTTACTTAGTAGAGATGCTTTAGGTCAGTAGTTCTCAACGCTGGCTGAACAGTGGAAAATCTGGAGAGTTGTTTTTTCTTTTTTAATGCCAATATATGGGACCCAAACCCAGAGATTCCAATTTAATTGATCTGGACATCAAATTTTTGTTTTTGTTTTTGTTTTTTTTACTGCTTTCCAGGGGATTATAATGTGCAGCCAATGTTGAAAACCACTATGTTGTACCAACCTGGTTATAATTGTTGTTTGGGTTGTTTTTTTTTAAGGGAAATAACTCACATTATTTGAGGCCATGTATATCACCATACATAATTAATACAGTTCACACAATTAGATACCACAGACATGTTTCATGTTTCATGGCATGATGCTTCATCTACCAGGAGGGGAAAAGGCTTTATGACCCAAGGATTATATTTCTGGACGATCATAATTCTAATGCAATCTGTTTTTGTAGTAATCCTGTACCTAAGGGTTTTTGAATTTACAGTTAGCTTTGGGTATATCATCTGTGCTACATACTGGTCTTCAGTAAACTATACAATCTCATACTAGCTTTTTCCCACCACATACATCTGAGCCATACCTTCTCTGTTCAGAAAATAACCAAGAATATATTACCATACTAATGTTTACTTGTCTACCTTCAAGTACTAGTACTGCACCCTCAACCAACCTGCACATTCATGAGATATTAAAGAAATACCTGCAAGCATGAGCAGAAACAGATTTTCGATCAGAGTCAAGCACTCAACAATTGCACATAATAATGTGAATAGTTGATTCTTGTCTAGAAAGTGAGATGTAGTTACATTGACTTTTATTGACTATAACTGCCTTGTTCCATGAGTGCTAACCCTGAAAAATATCTGTAAAGTATAACATAACAAAGACAGACAAAAGAAGAATAAAAAGTCAACAAAACAAGGCAGGTGAAAAATAGTTGTAAACAGCAGGAAAGCGTGTTGGATATCCAAGAACTTGAAAAGTGGTAACTAAGGACTTCCATTATGAAAAGTTATTTTAGGTGCACCTGGGTGGCTCAATCAGTTGAGTGTCCAACTTCGGCTCAGGTCACGATCTCACAGTTTGTGGGTTGAGCCCCACATCGAGCTCTGGGCTGTAGCCGGCTTCCGATTCTGTGTCTCCCCTTCGCTCTGCTTTTCCCCTGCACATGCTCTGTCTCTCTCTCAAAAATAAATAAACATAAAAAATTTTTAAGTTATTTTAGGGGGGGCCTATGTGGCTCTGTTGGTTAAATGTCTGATGCTTGGTTTCAGCTCTGGTCATGATCTCATAATTGTGAGACTGAGTCCTGTTGTTGAACTCTGCGCTGTCAGCTTGGGATTCTCTCTTTCTTTCTCTCTCTCTCCTTCCCTCCCTCACTCACACTCTGTCTCAAAAATAAAATATTTTTATTTTAAAGTAAAATAAATAAAATAAAAACATAAAATAAAACATTAAAATAGTTATTTTAGTGCATTAAGTTAGTTATGGGAGAAGAGATGGGAGAAAAAACCAACTAAACATTATAGTGGTGTATTTACACATATGAGAGTAACTTAAGCCTTACATTTTTACATAATCACCAAAGGATTGAGAAACTGAGGTAACAACACTAGAGGTCAGTTCAGATACCTGTGAGTGGATGGACAAAGTAAAACAGAATAGTAGGTATGATCATATAGAAGAGGAAGGCCAGGGAGATGTATGTGTATAGAATATATACCATCTACTGTGCAGAACAATTAACTTATGTTCTCTCTCACTTAATCCTCACATAAGCTCTATGATTTTATGTTGGGCAAACAAACCAAGAGTCAGAATGGGAAACATAATCTGACCAGGCTGCATATCTAGAAAATGGCTGATCCAAGACTGAAAGCCAGGTGTGAATGGCAAGTTTTTGTTCTGTCCTCTGCACCACATTTCCTTTTATAATACGTGTGACTCCTGCCCACTCTCCACTGCTGCTGCCCTCCTCCCTGTCACATTCGGTGTCCATGTAACTACCCAGAACTTCAGCTCACCTCTAGGGAGATTGGTCAGCTATGCAAACAAGACTCCAGGTAAAAACAGGGATTCGCCTGACTGTCCTAAGAAGAGGCAGAAGAGGCATATCACCAATGCCAACATGCACTGGAAATTTTAAATATCTTCTGATGAGAGACACAGAGAGAAAGCTTAAAAAATTTTTCTAATCATAAAGCATATGTAAGTCATACAAAACTTGCAAAGAGGAAGCATTAAAAAATTGATAGTTGTAAATAATATTGGTTCACTCGGAAACTGTGATACCAAGTTCCAGAAAAGAGAGAGAATCAAAATGACTTCCAGGCTCTGAGTTACAAGCCAGGAACCTCCTCTTCCTCACTGCCAGAATTAGTTTTATATGAGTAGCTCAGTGTTTACTGGAAGAGTGAATGTTCTAAGGGGATGGAGTTGGCTGGTGAGCATTTTAATCTCAAAGTGAGTTATAAATCAAATAGTTGGACATATTCAGTGAAAAACAGCAACAAGTTGTGGTGGAGCAGATATGTTCTGGACTCTTGGAAGAAATTTCTGAATTTCTATTCTATCATCTATTCCTGGTGAACTTGGTCTATTTTGTCAATACTGGTTAATCCTATTGTGCTAACTATGAATATAACAAATGACCTTTATTGCACATTTCTAATAA
Organism: Suricata suricatta; assembly: GCF_006229205.1. NCBI lineage: Eukaryota > Metazoa > Chordata > Mammalia > Carnivora > Herpestidae > Suricata > Suricata suricatta. The sequence goes on along the minus strand of NC_043702.1, from coordinate 82,836,437 downwards.
TCTCATGAGTATTTTTGAACTGGCTTCTAAGTTGTGATTCTGCTGTGACAGTGCTCTATAACTGCTAGTAAAAACCTCTCTTCTGCTCTAGTTTCTCCAGCTGCAAAATGAAGGAATTAGACTGAAGATCACTAACTTTTTTTTAAATTTCTTTGGTATTTTCTCAGTTCTGAGACTCTTCTTCCATAAGAGTAAGTGAACTGCCTAAAACTGAAAATAAAACAAATTTGTCTTCCATTGAATGTGGGTGACACTTTTCTCTAATTTCCCTGTTTCAGCTAACAGTACAATCATTTTTAAACTTAGGCATTTCTTTCAGTTCATTCTCCCGCTTGTCTTCTATTTCCAATAGACTTCATCACCTAATCCTGAATATTCCATTTTCCCATTGTCCCTTGCTTATGTCTTTTCAAATCCATTCTCATAGACTGAGACAGAAGCGCCCTCTTCAATTAGCGGCAAATAATTATAACATACACTTTAGGATTTGGTATTATAAAAATGAGTTTTGGTATTATAAAAATGAAAAGCAGTGGTTTTGAATAGACCCTACCTCTCTCCATAGAATCATTTGGTCTGTTCAGGATATCAGTTGGTACTTTATAGAGCACATCCACAATGGGTTTGAATGAGATGGGTGTCCCAAACAGATAAATCAGTTCTCTACATGCAAATGAATTCAGAGCTGCAGTCTATATTCATGGAGTTAGAGTCAGCTGATAGGAACAGGAAGCAATGGACAGGACAATGAATTTCAAATGAGAAAGATATTTCCATGGATATACAAAAATACACCATATAGAAGAAAAGAGGTGTTAAATCGCTATTTCTTCTCTTGTTGCCCGCTAATTACATATGAATCTCAGTATGTGGCCAAATAGAGAAGAACTGCTACCATTCTCATTTACTGGCTGTCTAAAGAAAAGGATGAAGATTTCAGCTTAGAACACTAGGCAAGACTGAAAGAGGGCCAAGTGTTTGTGCAACTAATGAGCTTACCTTTAATTAAAGAAAACTGTAACTAGATTTCCTAAATTGAATTCTCACTATATGTTTGCTATCTTTTTTAAGTTTCATATTTAACAGTCCTGGTACATAAAATTAGAATCTTGTACAACAAAAAGCAACAATTACTTAATTAGGAATAGTTTCATACAGATATTTATTAATAAAAATAAATTTGTAGGTAGCATTGAATAAATATAGTAGGAACAAAAACTTAAGGAAAACTTCTGATTCTCAGTCACTCACAGATGCACCTCTGCAGAGAGTTGCCAACAGTATAAACCTTGCCCAGTGTCAGAAAGGTCTACGATTCACCATGTCTTAGGCCAAAAGTACAGAAGATCCAGAGCATACGAGAAAAGAGCACCGACACATAGGATAGTACTTGCATTTAATATTCTTAGCAATATTTCTAAGAAGAATTTTGGTACTTAGTCCAACATAGTTTGGACCTCAATATATATATTTTTAATTGTAAGTTGACATAAAGCAAACATCTGTTGCTTCTAAAATTACTGAAGTCGGGCACCTTGGTGGCTCAGTCAGTTGACAGTTCCACTTCAGATCAGGTCATGATTTCAGTTTCTGAGTTCGAGCCCTGCATTGAGCTCTGTGCTGACAGCTCAGAGCCTGGAGCCTGCTTCAGATCCTATGTCTCCCTCTCTCTCTCTCTCTCTCTCTCTCTCTCTCTCTCTCTCTGCCCCTTTCCTGATTGCTCTCTGTCTCTCTCTCTCAAAAACAATGTCCCTCCCCTGATTGCTCTCTGTCTCACTGCCTCTAAAAAATAAATAAACATTTAAAAAAAAAAAACTTTAATTACTGAAGTCATACAGGAATACAATTTGTAGACAGAATTCCTACTCTACAGAAAATTAAATAAATTACATATAGGTTAATAAAAGCACTAAAGATATTTGAGAATGGATGCCCAAATTAAAGATGATAATAATAACAAGTAGCATTTATTTAATGCTCACTATGCTTCAAGCATTTTAACAAGTCCCTTAAACACATATCTCATTTAATTTTTATAACATACCAATGAGACTGCTATTACTCCCCCTATTTTACAGATGAGGGAGAAAAAATGAGGTGTGAAAAGCCAAACAACTTTCTCAATATTCACCAAGTGGTTAATAGAAACGGTGGTACTGAAAGGTAGCTGTGTCTGACACTAAGGCAGTTTTCTTAGACACTATGCCACACTGCCTTTTCATTATACGGTATGGACCACAGGATTCCCTGACCCATAGGACCACAGTGACTCAGTTATGAACCTCTGAGAAAACAAAGAAAGGATTCCTGCTTATCTAGAAATAGAGTTCAAAGATCTGATGTTTTCACAAATTCTGCACTCAGTTTTTTAAGATGGTAACAAATGACAAGAAACAGGTATCTTGGATTTACTCGGCAAACTAAATTTGAGGCTTTGTCAAGTGTGTTCAAGAAGGAGCAAATCCAACCAAAATGTCTAGAAATGCAGGTCAATATAACAAATCATACAAAGTTCCAAAGGATGACCCTGAATAAGAGCGGACACTTCCTGCTGGTCAGCTCACCCTAATGACCTCCCAACATCTCAGACTCAACAGTAAAAGTCTGAATTCACCACCTTCACACAAGCAAATCTGTTTCTCAATTCCAATAGTACAGGTATTCTTCCGGTCACTATAATTAACACTGCAAGATCTAAGACCATTTCTCCATTCAGTAAGTTCCCACATCAGATTACCAAGTCTACAACCAGAATATTTATGTGTATTTCCTCCTTTTCATCTGTATGTTACTTCCTTAGCTCAAGTCTTCAAAAACTTCATCTAGTATTTTTTAAAAACTTGTTTCTCTGCCTCTCATTTCCTTTCTCATCAATATTACCAAGTTCCCCATTTCATGATCTAACAGCAGCTCCCAAGTGACTACAGGATAAAGTCCAAATTCTTCTGCCTTAATTTCCATCTCTAATCTTGCTACCTGTTCACTCAATTGAGTCAAAGGTAGTTACTCTCTCTTAGGCCCAATGATCATTCACTGCCATATATCCAGTTATAACTCTTCTCTCTCCATCATGTGTGCTCACACTTACTCTCACCCGCCTCGTTTCCCTCAAAGTAAGAAATAATATGGCGTTATTGGAAGCAGCAGAGTGAAGCCGGATAGTTTTGGGAGCTGTAGTTTCCAGCAGGCTTAACCTTCTGAACCTCACTTTCCCCACTTGTAAAATGAGGATAATAGTACCGAGCTTGCAGGGTTTCGGTAACGATTAGAAGTAATATACATCAAGTGCATGCCCAGAAAAGGCACTTGATAGGTGATAGCCACTATTATTATACTCCAAACTTAGTTTTTAATGCCCAGATTAAATGCCATAAAAAGTATCTGCATTTTCTTTTCTGCCTTAAACTTAAGAATACCTGACTATGCCTATTATTTCTACAACGATCTTACGATTAAGAATACTGTCTTATATATCCTTATATCCTAGAATACCTTCTATTTATCATACAAATATATGCAAGCTTTTAATAAACATCGGGTGAACAAGACATGAATAAACGTCAAAGAATTAAGTTATTGTTAAGTATATTTTATTGCATCTAAATACTTTGAAACATATTTTTAAAGAATTTCTTATAAAGTCCTTTAACTGGAATTTCTGGGGGAATAAGCCACTCTGTCTAAGAGATTATTCCAGCAGTTTACTGTTGAATGGTACATTCCAAATACTTCATTATTTTAATGGAAAACTTTCTAAAGAACTCCCCAGCCGTCTTCAAAAGAACACTGAACAGAAAAATGACTTCTGTAGCGATCACCCCACTCATTCCACACTCCAGCCCCACAAGGAATGCGTACGTATCACAGGTGCCAGGCAGATGTGGAGGCAGCCCGCGTGACCTTCTCTCACTCGCACTGCTGAATTGTGCCCCCTCACGCGCTGCGGTGCTGTGGATTGACAGGATATAAGACCATCCGTGCCCTTATCTGAACTACTGGTGAGCTTCAGATCCTCATGTATTCTATAAAACTGTTAGGGATTTTTCAAAATTTTGTTCCTTCTTACTTTTGAGGGTGGAATCATATTGAATGGGGGTGAGCTCATCAAAAAGCCCCTCAACAGATAACCAAAAGGGTGATGATGGGAGTACAAATGAAATCACGAATATTTGCCGAGCACTAATGAGGTTGTGGACACGGAGCTCAGTCAGCACACTGTCATAATTATCTCAATTAGCCTCATAAATTGAAGAGGTAGGTACTATTTTGATTACCATTTTACAGATGGGAAAACTGAAGTTCTGGGAGGGTAAATGATCTACTCGAGGCTGAGCAGTGTACTGTAAGTGGTACCAGGCAAACTAGAATCACTGTGCACCACCCTGCTGACTCCCACTTTTCACTCCTTGTTACCACAAATGGAATGAATTGAATAAGTGTTTTTTTAGGAAGATGACCAAAGCTTGATCCTTTAAACATCAAAGCAATGTATTTGAAATCATTCTAGCATGCATCGTACACAGCCCTCATGTAATGAACAAAGTATATACCATAAATTGTTCTGGCCTGGATGGGTCTACACTAATGATCATTCATTATGAAGTTCAGTGATGGCCTCAAAGCCCAAAGCGGAGAAGAGATCCTAAGTGGACCTTTTGCTAAACTCCCCTCAGTGATGGTTTGGGTTTGTTGAATGACATTCATCCATTTTTTTAGTAGCCCTGTTACATGACTCCTTTTGGAGGGATGAGCCATCCCTAGCCAACCATATTCTCTGATGTTTAGTCATTTCTTTACTCCATGACCTGTGGCCTTTGCTTCTTACCTCCCAGATTTTTTGGACAGGACAAAGAGGAAATTAAACCACAAAATGTACATTGACTCTTGGATGAACAAAGAAGACAAACATTCTCTATACTTGAGAACAGGGGTAAATCATCTTTAAATGGATAGCTTCTGTTAGTGCTGCTGCTGAATTTAGAGCACTTCTTTTGGGTGGGGTTATTGTTATTGCATAAGCTAAAGAGAGCAGCAATCCAATGGCAGTAATTAGGCATTAACATGAATGATAATTTCATTAAAAATACCTTTTGAGTAAGCAAGAGTTTGTACTTTGTAACTTCAGGGCAACAAAGGAATTGTATATATATATGCTGAAACCAAACTCTTTTCTTCACAAGAATAGTAAGAGGAAGATGGTTAGAATATAACACAGCATGAAAGATTTGCATTAGATATAAAGGAGATTTCATGAAAGTGAGTGCTGTTAAACATTGGAATGATTTATCAAAAGTTTTTTTTTTAGTACAGTGATTCTATAAAAATTTTTTTAAATGACATTCAAACGAAACACATTTTTGCATTCATTTTGAAGAGCCAAAATAATTGTTAGCAAATATGGATATGTTTAAATTTGTAAAAGCAAAACTTTTCTTCTACTTCAAGCCTACGTTAATATTCAAGAAGAAAGTACCCATTTCATTATCTCATGGAGCAAAGGCAGCAGTTTTATCAATATGTGGAACTAATACGTCATCAAAAATATCTAGAAAAATGACCTCATGTGGTAAGAAGATTAAGGTGTTTTCTGGAAACCACCCCCCCCCCCACTCTGGAAAGCAGGACTCCTGACTGCAGAAAACAAAGTTTTCTATGGGGAGCCACGAGGGCTGCCTTCTGTCCTATCAATCTACAAATTCTCAAATTACAGATCTGCTGTTGTTTTCTGACACATCTGCTTTGCAATGTAAAATAGTGTTTTCTTTAATAAGAATTCTTCAAAAAGCCCTTAGGCTCCTCGCCTTTGTTTGCACAGCCTGAGAGTTTTCATTTAAAGTTTTCACACTGTTTTTAAAATTCTCCATTTTTGTTTCTAAAATAGTTACTTGAAGTCCACAGACCTCTGTTTTGGCTTCATATTTTAGCTACACGGAAAAGGTGGAGAGAAACATGCAGAGAAATTCTTCAGATTTCAATAACTGAAATTACTTCAAATGACCAACATTGTTTTTCTCTTTCCTTTGCTGTCAAAAATGTAGAAGGAGGAAGTTTTTTATATAATTCCTATCCACAGAATGCACCATCTACTATGAAATGAGGAAACTCACAGGTAAAGTCTACTATTGTTTATTCTGACAACTCTGGCAATCCAATACTGTGGAAAATTGGAATCGGTAATGAAACGATTACAGAGGCATATGAAATTCTTCTCTACTGATCATACCAAGATTGATACTTGATATTCTCTATGGTCCCTACATGGGACCTGAACCTCAAATGCAGCTCCTAATTTTTCAATGTAAAGTATACATTCTTCAATTTGCTCCAAGTTCAAACGTCAGCACCTAACGAAATACCATCCATTCATCTCTTCATTAAAAAATAAATGGATGAATTTTTTATGGTCTCCAATGGAAATACATTCTTTGATCTTTTATAATACTTATGTGTAACTATAATAAAAAATTAAACTGTTTTCACAATATAATGGGACTGAGAGGGTAAGCAAGTAATAAATACATACAAGTATCAGGACTTGAGCATTTAGCTCTCTTCACCTTTACTCCAACTGTACCTTACTTGAAGGAGATGATCTCCACTTTGTATTTTTACTCATGGCTCCCTAATGGAATTCCTTGGGAAGACCTGATCTTTTTCAATGATAGGAAATGCTGCTTTGTAATTCACTGTATTTCTACAATACACTGTTCTGTGATCCAATTTGTTGAGAGTGGGGATGATCTCATCCTATGAAAATCATGAACAGTCCCTCAGTACCAAATCTTATAGGGGGAAGATGGAAGAAGTATAGGTTGATGCAGCCAACTCCATCCTAAACATCTAATGTGATACATCAGGCACTGCCCTATAATACAAGGGTCACGCTCTACAATAACTTTTAAGGGAAGAAAGTTTGGGTAAATGAGAGATAAATATTAATAGGAAAAAAAAGGCTTCTGATACATGAAATAATGATCTAAGCTCACAGCTGAATCTTTAACATATTCTTCCTATTCTGCTTCTTTAGGCCTATCTTCAATTTCACCATCAGAATTCTTTTTTTAAATTTCTCATTCCTCTTCAGGTATCTCCTTTTTGAAACTTCAGTCTTTTAAAAGTTTACTTTCTAAAGCCTTGAGTCCTTTCTTTCATAACATTACCATGACACATTCCCTTTTATTCAATATTTCTGTCAATCCACTTTTATAAATTATTTGTTCTTCAGTGGTCAGGGTCAAGTACTAGGGACCAGAACCTTATTTTGGGGGACATGCAATATAGAAATAATGAATTAAAGGAAAAAATATGGATTCTAAAACAAGATTAAAAAATGTTTGATTTCTTGTTCTACCTTTACTATTTGTATGACTGTAGGCAAAAAAAGTTATTTACATTTCTATGGCTAAGTTTCTTCCACTATAAATGGAAAATAGCTTTTAGAATTTTTGGAAGAATAAAATGCTAAAATACGCATAATGGGCAGAGCCACAATGCAGGACTAAAATAAGAATCCCTAAGGTTAGGTTAGCTTTTATGGTTAGCTCTACCTTCTAACGATGACATTGCCAGAAAGTAAGTTGCCAATTCGTCAGATGTTCTGATTTCATTAGACAGAGACTCGCACAAAGGCCTGGTTATGTAAATCCCCTGGTCATAGGAGGCCTTGCCTGTATGGCAGCTACATGATCTAGAGAAGGAAAATACTGGCTTCCTCTAGTCAAGGTCCAGCTCAGTTGGCTGAATGATTGCTTCCTTAATTCTTTGCATCACACATCCATGGAGATCTATGTGAGATTTACCTTCTTGATATATACAGTGAAATTTCCTTAATTTTCAATCTAATCTATATCTTCTAACACAGAATGGACTTCCTAGTTATGAGCCTCATCTCACTCATCAAGTCTTGAGATTGTATGTATCTTCTGGAAAGGCACAGGATGAATATTTGTACTTCTTCAAAATTCATATGTTTAAATCCTGCCCTGGTCTCCCAACATGATGGTATTAGGAGGTGAAGCCTTTGGGAAATAATTGCATCCTGAGGGTGGCTCCCTCACTGATGGGATTAGTGCCTTTACAAAAGAGACTCAGAGAGCTCTCTAGATCCTTTTTCCATCACGTGAGAACACTGCACAAACACAGAAAGCAGACCCTCAAAAGCCACCAAATCTCCTAGGGCCTGAGCCTTGGACTTGCTGGGCTCTAGAACGATGAGAAATAAATTCCGGTTGTTTATTAGCCACCTAGTCTGTGGTATTCTGATACGGCAGCCCATACAGGGTAGAACACGGTATTAATATTGCAGAATCTGTTTTGTGGACCACTGATCATCTGACAGGCCTGATGCCTTCAATACCAAAGGAGCCAGAGTATACACCCCACCCTGGCAGCAAAGAGAGGTCTGGTCCATAAAAAGGCTCCATCAGGAAGTTCTAAAGAAGACAGTTTACTGAAATATTCTCTAGTGACCTAAGCTTACAGATATTACAACTGCTCAGGAAGGGTTTAGATGTTTACTATCTTCCTTTAGGTGAATATGGCTCATTCACATCCTAGAGTAAGGCATGATGTTTAGCTTCATTTGCTGTTATTTATCATTTCTGCCAAAAGTGGGTTATGCATTTCCCTACATTCTTAAGCAGAATTTACTGGCTACCATTTAATCTCTTTTAATAAATCACAGTCGTCCTTTTGATGTACAAGCTGTACAATCATGGAGAAATGTCTGCAGGGTTCTTCAGTGTGCACAGTCGTCTGCCCTGCCATAGAATGGCTCCAGGCTGCTGCGCTTTTTCACGTCTCATATATTTTTTTTAAATAGTTTATCTCTCTCCTCCCTTGTTGTCGAACTGTCAGTCAGCTGTCACTTTTTACTGCTGTCAGTGAGCCTGCCTTTATCGCACCCCCAATTTGATGCTGCTAATCTGCTGTCAGCTGAAAAATCAGATAATCAAGACCTCTTGAAATTGCATTCACAATAAGTGGTGGGCTGAGCATGGGAGGGAGATTGTGAGATATGAGTTCCAGTTCTTGCTCTGTCTCTATCTGGCTGTGTGGTTACCAGGAGACACTTAACGTCTCTGGTGCTTCTATCCATAAAGTAAGGAGCAGAATCTGTGTGTGTGTGTGTGTGTGTGTGTGTGTGTGTGTGTGTGTGAGAGAGAGAGAGAGAGAAGCAGGAAAGGAGATCAATCTCATCGAGACTTGAAACCTAACTTTCTCTGGCTGTCAGAAAGAACATATAAAAAAGTCGTTTGTGAGTTAACAGAAGGCAGGATACGAGTACCACTGACCTTTTAATTGTCAAATTCAAGGATACCTTTTAGTCATCACTTTATTTAACCTTAGTTCTCTGAATTCAGTACTGACCATCTCCTTAAAGTCCTCTTTCCTTGCTCCAGAGGATAATTCTTTCAGTGCTCACCTTATGACTTTTTTTCCTCCTCTCTTGAATCCTGGGCTATTCTTCCACCAGCCCTGTAAGTGTTAAGAGTGCCAATAGCCAGTCTAAAGTTCAAAGCCAGGGTAATGATGAGAAACCAGCAAGAAGCCTGAGAGGTAGCAACCTGTGTGTCCTAGCAGTCAACTGAAGAATGTGTCATAGTATATCACATGCCACTGATATGTCAAGTAAGATGAGCACTGAGAATTGACCACAGGATTTAGAGACGCATGGAAGTCATTGGTACCTTGACAAAAGCAATTTCAGTGGAGTAGCTATAAGTGAGAACAGTAGGAATAAAATTGGAAGCAAGTGTAAACAACTCTTTCAGGAGGTTTTGCTACTAACAGAAATAAAGAAAACAGGCAGTTGCTGAAGGGAGAAGTGGAATCAAGAAAGATTTTTTTTTAAGATGTAAAACTAATAGCACTTGTCTTATGCTAATAGTAATGATCCTGAAGACAGGAGAACTGATGATGCAGAACAAAGAAGGACAAATTGCTAAGACAGTCGTCATAGGTATGCAAGAAGGATGACCTCTGGCAAAAAGTGGGGACAAAACCTTACACCAAAGCAAAGTCAGTTCATCCATATTAACAGGTGTGAAGTGGAGCGCCTGGGTGGCTCAGTCTGTTAAGCGTCCAACTTCATCTCAGGTCATGGTCTCACAATTCATGTGTTCAAGCCCCACATCAGGCTCTGTGCTGACAGCTGAGTCTGGAGACTGCTTTAGACTCTGTCTCTCTTATTTGTTTTTTGTCTCCCTCTTATGCTACCCCTCCCTTACTCGAATTCTGTCTCTCTCTCTCTCTCTCAAAAATAAACAAACATTAAGAAAAAATTAAAAAAAAAAAACCCATACAACAACAGGTGTGAAGAAGGAGAACATGCACCAGAAGCACAGGGATGGGGAGACACAGTGGTGACACCAAATAGAAATTCTCTGCCAACTGCGTCTATTTTCTCAGTTGTAATCTGAGAATGAAGACAAGATGTTTTGGTATCAGCAGTATATAAAGAAAGAAACGTGCATGATTAGTTATCTATAGGATGAGAAATGTGGTCTGCTTGCCTGGTAGCTCACAGGGACCATATGAACTGAGAGTAGACTAATCAGTACAGCTAGATGTTCTTCCAATCAAATTCAAGGAGGAGTACAAAAAAATTGAGAGTATATGCAAGACAGCAGGTAAGATCATCAAATATGGAGGTTAAGTTCAAGAAAGAAGGAGGAAAACTGGGACAAGAAAAGCATCCCAAAGTAAGGGACTGGCCCCATCAGTGGATGGTAGGGTCTTCTGAGGCCCAAAGACTGAGTCAGGCTGATAAAGAGAATAATAAATGAACCTCTCTACTTATATTAGACTGCTCCTTGGCAAAGTTCTCTATTTTCATATGCTGATTAAGAGAGGGCAGAGAGGAAGTCAGTCCTTTATATTCAGGTGGCAATAAATGTGCTAGGTTACATGACAATGGGAGTGGGTTAATTAATAAGATGAGTTGGGCTTTACTAAAGGGGCTATTACATACCAGGCACTATGCTAGGCCTTTCACATATGGATTATTTCCTTTAGTCACTACACAATGCCCATGCAGTGATGAAGTCAATATAATCATAATCATTAGAGAACCTGAGCTCAGGCTCATTTACTTGCATAGGTCACTGAGCTAGTAAGTGGCAGCCAAGACCTAAACACATGTTATGTATGTATGTATGTATGTATGTATGTATGTATGCCGACCTACAGTGCTTAAGAATTTACCCAACCCCAAATGCTTAACACATATAATGATAGTTTCAAGTGATATTCCTTCTTGCTACTATTTTTCTGGTCTTCGAGAATGAGACGGTGAGGGGTGAGGAGGGCAAGAGGTAAGAGCTGCTGCCACAAAGCCCAGTCCTACTTGTGACCGACATGCTCTGAATTGTAACTATTATCAACTGTATAAACCCTCATATTTTTTGCTGAAATATGGCTCTTCCCTTTCTCTGGTTAATATCTATTATAGTATACACTACTATAGCACATTGTATTAATAATTTAATTGTATCTTAAATTTATTTTGCCATAACCAAACGATATTTGTATAGGGAGAAAGATAAGAGCATTCAAAAGTTTCGTTTTTTTCATCATCTGGGTTATGTTGCCTTTGGAATTACTAAATATTTTTCAACATCTCAACAAAATAATACTCTTTTAAGACTGCGGGCATTAGAATGATTGTCATTCATGCAAATAATCACTTACTTACACTATATGAGTTTGGGTTGGATAAAGCAAATTACCATTTGAAAATAATTCAAATAACACTCTGGGCTAAGACCTTGCTTATGAATGTTATCTTGGCCACAATATTTCTTAACCTTCTTCCATTTAGCTAGATTTATTTATGGTAATAGAGTCCAAATTAATAAACTATTCAATTGCCACAGGTGTATTAAGCATACGATGTTGTAGGAATATATCAGATGCGAATAAATTTTAAAATGTATTATTTATTTGGAATTCTATAGTGGTAATAATTAAGATGTAGTATAATCACCTACTCACTTAAAGATGTACATTTTGAGTATATATTATATGAAATGCTTAAAAACATGTCAAAAAATAATGTTCATATTTTTAAAATGTGCACTAAAATATAAACTGAGTTTTAGCTCATCATAGATCTAAAGTATAACAATTATATTTTCCAAAAGTTGAAATTCTCTCATCCCACATATTACATATATAAATATACAAATATAACAATTATATATGTATAAACATATTTATACATCTACATATACAACTGAAAATCAAATTTGATCTTAGTTTTACTTTGCCTGGTAGTTGTCAACTCTGCAAATAAATGATTAAATGTTTTTGACAAATGACCTTTGGTGATAGGAAGCTTGACCAGTAAACAGAAAATTGAATCAAAAGTCATAGGGTCTAAACTTTACTCCAGTCTGTGACAATAATCAGCAGTGTGAGTGCAAGCCAGTCTCCTGCTTTTCTGAGCCTCTGTTTTCTGAACTCCATAAAGTAAAAATTGGGTAAGGTTGTATAACTTAAATTTTATGACTCACTAACTTGCTTTCGTACTAGGCAGATTCTTCTTCAATGAAACATTAACTAGTAAAACCCTCACACAAATCAGCATTAAGAGTGCTGATGAAGACTACTGATCCCACAGCAAATGTGGGTGAACTCAGTAAATGTAGAATGTAGAGAGTAGCGCTGACCTCCTGCATGACATGCACAGACATTAAATTGTTTCCTGATTTCATTTCAGGGATGGGGAACAAACAGCTGTCCCTGAACTCTTTTTAAGGATATCAGCAGTTACAAATAGCAGCATCCCCAGCTAGTATGAGTCCCACTGAAGTAAACTTTCTGTTCACATGGGAGAAATACTCCTAGTGGTAATAAAAATCGCTTTGCTAGGTTTAATCAGAAGTGAAAAGGAATTTGAGAATGTTCCCTTTGAGCCACATCATCCACTGTGAATTCAGGGTGGGCCTAGCAACAGGGGTAATAAAAAATGTCCTTAGTAACAGAGAAAGAGAAATGGCAATTAAGTATATTTGCAACTTAATATAGAAGACCTAAATCTTTATTAAGATAATATAAATTTAAAAAATGGAAAAAGGAAAAAAAGAAAAGAAATATCACGGGAAATGAAAGTGACCCAAGCAGTGCAATTTAACACTGATTGACTTAGAACAGTTTGCTATATACACACAAGCCCATGGGCATAAGCTGAATGCAAAGGTTGAGAAATATGCTTAACGATGAATGACTTCTGTAACAAAACAACAAATAAACAAAACAGTAAGTGTTAAAAAGCCAAAGTAGCTTTCTTTGGGAAACCAATAAATAACAGAAAAGAAAGGACGAACTCAATATCAGAACTAACCATTCAGTGATAGGTTAGACACATGATTATTTAAAATGTTTGTAAATCACAGCATGGTGAAATAGAACTCGATTCTCCAATTAACCATGCTTGCGCTGAAAAGTTAAGATTGGCAAGAACACCACCAATTTCTATACATTTGGGGAATAATTTATGACACAATATTGAAAACAGAGTCAAACATACTGACCTGTTCACATCAGGAAACCTGATGGGAAAGTAAATAACTTGGGACTTGGGTCTGATGATGCTTTCCAGATCCTTGGGTCTGTGATCAGGAATCAGCTTCATAAATTTTCCAATAGAGGTGAGAAATGACTCCATGTTAAAAACTGAGTTGAATACCACCACATCAGCCACCAGACTGTAAAGGAAAAGGATAAATGCAAATGATGAACTCACACTCATTCACAGCTATTTTTTTTATAAGCCCAAGACCTCTGTGCTCATCAGAGTTTATACTTTGGAAGTCCCTGGGCTTCCAAAGAACTTGGCACTTCCTGCAGTATTTACTAAAATGCTTCTAACAGATAAGTTTGTTTCAGTCGCATTGTATCATGGTGGTTAGATCTCTGGCGTCAGGAAAGAAAGGCAGGAGAGGAATCAAATAATTTACTGGGATCTTATGAGGCCTCTAACAAAGGTTATTTTTCTGCAATGCCAGGACTTTTATATTATCAACAGTAAGTACAGAAAGACCTTTTCCTTTGTGGCCTAAATATCCACGTTGGGTTTCTGTGTCAGTGATATACATCGTCTTACACACACTACGCACAGGAGAACACCTCCCGTCCCTTTCACTACCTTCATGGAGATGAGTTCAGGTAAAGCTATTTTCCCACAAGAGCATACCTTGAAACACATGGTTAAAGTCTATTTCATCTCCTTGCTTCAAGAAACCATTAGGTTTTTTAAAGCTCTGGAACTGTACAGGAAGAATTAAATGAGGTATCTCTACAAATAACTTATTTCACTATTATATTTGGCGTGGACAAAGAAAAAGGGCCACGATACCACAAACCTTCATAATTAAATGAAATAAATATTATATTAGCTATTACTTTTGATGGATATATTGTGTTCCTCCCTTTAACATTTTTTAAATAAAAATAATCTAAAAAACATTATTATAAGGAAACATGAAAACAAATTTTAGTGTCATAGATATGTCAGCCATCTTCAGAACATTTTCTTGAAAACCAATGAACATGAATGATAACCAGGGGCAAGCCAGATAAAACCTGAATATGTAGTATGTTCCCCTTATGAGTCAAAAAACTGATTTCATAAACAATTGTTTCTGATTTAAGAAAAGATTTTTGCTTTGAGCAGTGATTCAGGGTCACAGTGCCACTGGATCTCAGCCAAATGCATATAAATATTTTAGTGAGAAGGTATATAAGCTCAAACAACAGTTAATTTTATTTCACCCTAAAAATGACAATCAAGAAAACTAAAAAGCCCACAAGACTGCAAACATAAGTCCACAAGACTGCAAAACACAAACAAATAAGCAGAGCTTAGAGAATAGGAATACCATAGCCAGTCCTTCGGTTTACTGAGGACAGCCAAAGTTCCAATCATTAATGCACAGCGGGGGAAGAAACCCGACAAAGGGAATGTTGTACTGCCACCTTTGTGCCTCCCCCCCAAAACTGCTTTTCCATACAAGTATTTTTTTTTTTAGTTGCAACCTAGTGGAAATTTGGGGGTAGGGGTGATAACAGCACAGATAATACAAAAGAATGTCAAAGAAGTGCTGACACAACACCAAGCAATAAGGAAGCCAATATAATAATATACCAAAAGTTGAAGGATGTTTTACAGCTAGTCTGTTTTCGCCATATGTCACATATTGTAATAGCGACCCACAGGTCATAATATACTGTTACGACATGTGTTCATAAGTCAGAGGGTTACTGAAACCTCCATTTAAGGTGAGTGCTTATGTCAGTCACCTCTAAAGTCTTTAACTGCCACATGGTCAAGAAAGAAATCCAACAGTGCCAACAAAAGCAGAAGTCAGCAAGAAAACTAAAGAAACATTTGAGGAAGCAAGAGTCATACTTTTCAAAGAGAATCTGAGACAGGACTGCTTCCTGACACTCTTATTTTTCCTCTGGACAACCGTGAACCATTTTTTTCTCATTAAGAGGCCCACCGATGATCGAATCTACTTCTTTCTCTCCGAGCTTGTCGATCGGTTTACCCTCTTAAGAAGAGCAATGCTGGAAAATCACACTGGAGCCTTTATAGTCTCATTCCTTTTGAGCAAAAACAATTCTTTATAAAACAGAGAGATGAGGGGCAGGGAGCTAAAATTTTTTATAGATATCTGCCCTCCTAGGGCATGCAGCCCAACTACTTAGATTCTTAAGGACCCAGTCTATGCTAAATTAAGTATCCAAGATGGTCTACAGAAATATTCTTTTCATGCATTTCCTCTCTGATATGAGTGGGTGTAACTTCCATTAACTTTAAAGCCACCCATAAAGGGAAAAATAGACTTAATTTTTTTCCCCAGTTATTTCTCAAGGGTAATAAACACACACTATCTCAGGAAAAGAATGACGCTAATTCAAGAAATCAAAAGAATATTACAAATGTTTTCCATATTGATAAAGCACAAAATGATTTTATTTTTGTTTTTAAAACATATTTCCCTTCTCTGTTTCAATATGAAATAAAGTATTTTAATTTTATCATGAAATTTTAAAACGGTTGCTTTTTTATGAGACATTTGATGTGAAGCAGTTCCACTCTATTTTGATAGCGCTGCTACTTCACAATTGAAGCAGCTTGTAAAAATGATTGCGGGAAAACGTCTATGAAATGCTCAAAACACAGAAATATTACCATATAGTTGTTTTCCTATGTCAACTAAACTATGGAATATGTTCGTAGGAGTTGGAAGTCTGTTTAAACACATCATCAATCCCAACTGCTAATAACTATTTAAAAAGGTAGGAGGTACCCTATCACTGCCAAGCTGGTTCTATTTGATTGTTGCAGTTATGCGAATAGGATCCACTAGCAAAGCCTTTTCAGAGTTGTTATTAACTTCTTTCATTAACTAAGCTTCAAGAGATACACTTTGTTGAAGTAACAACAGAGAAGGACCATCACCTTTGAAATGTCATGGTATTTTAAGGCTGTGCGATTTCAGAAGACTCAATGAAGGGAAGAAAAAAAAAACACCTAAAGATTCATTTTCCATAGTTTTCTCTTACAAACAATTAAAAAAAAAAAGGACAAAAACCCCTTGCTCTATTACTTATTCCTCTATAAATTTCTGTTTTGATTTCAGCTTGATATATGGAAAGTGGTTGGTCAATGAGAATGGCTGAGAATTGACTAACTGCTCTTTTCTAAAAGTACCCCATCTACAACACAGGGTGGAATCAAGGGGTGAAGAGGGTCTCTTGTCAACACTTTGATTCTATTTTGAATGTTGTAAAAATAGATAACTAGTTCAATATATCATTAGTTTGTTACATATGTGTATTTCATAAAAGGGTTAGCTGTTCACATATATATATGGCAAAGGTTAGCTGTTTATATATGGCAAAGGCACAAGCAGTTACTACCGTGGAAGGTATGTTTACACTTATGCACCTATTTCAAGATTTTTTTTTTATAAAAGTTTACAGTAGGTCTTTAGAATTAAAAGCTAACCATCTATGAAGAAAAATGTGGCAAAGGATTAAATATAATGATACAATCTATACCCACCATGAGAGAATTTGGTTGTATCCATATTGGAAATCCCTCTCCTGACATTTCTTGACAGGATATACCAACTGGTTCTCATGGAAGTACAGGATCTTTTTCAATTTCCCAAGGTCAGGCCGAAGGGCAGTCAGTTCCGTCAGGTTCAGGACCGAGCTTGCAAAGAGGATCCTAGGAAACAAAGAAATTAAAGTTTACTGTCCCAAGTATGAGTGAAGTGGTCATCCTCCCCCTTCCTCCCCTATTCCTTCTTCCTGCCCCAAGAAAAACATATCCCCCATAGGGATACA
Source organism: Suricata suricatta (assembly GCF_006229205.1). Lineage (NCBI taxonomy): Eukaryota > Metazoa > Chordata > Mammalia > Carnivora > Herpestidae > Suricata > Suricata suricatta. The sequence goes on along the minus strand of NC_043702.1, from coordinate 82,819,073 downwards.
TCAATAGTTAAACCTTAATACCATGTAGCAGCATTCTAAGTTTTGATCTCTTAAAAAGCAGCTCCTAAGAACTATAAAAGCCCTGAATCTCATTGGTCTTCTCAGCTCAGTTACAGAAGGATGCAAAAAAAAAAAAAAAAAAAAAAAAAGCCGGACGGATTTTATTGAAAAAGGCAAGAAAAGCTCTATCTGAAGGACAAATGGAACAAAGATAAGGCTGACTGGGGAATACTTTGCTTGCCAGTTTCATTACACTTTACTTCTTTATGCAACCAACTACTGAAATTCAATAGACGAGCAGGAATGGCACAGGTTCCTGTTACGACATAAACCCTTTTGATTTATGCAATAGACTTACTGAGTGTGGTCTTTTTCTCTTGGCTTATTTTTTCACTGTCCCTATCAGCCACCTCCCCCTTTTTTCAACTGTCCTACAATATTTGTGTGTTTTTAAAAATATTTTATTCTCCATTACTGGACTGCTAATGGCACCAGATGTACAATCCATAATGTATGATCTATAAAACCCCTTATATAAAACGTAAATATAAAAAGAAGAAGAAGAAAGCTGTTCCTCATCTTGAGGAAAAAAGGAACTGAAAACTTACCTATCATGTTTATATATAAAACACAGTGTCTGTTTATTTATTCGTTCCACAAACATTTACTAAATGCCTACTGTGTGTCAGAGTCTAACCAGAAAGAACAGAGAAGATGAACCAAGACAGCCCACCAGGATAAATGCTGCCTGCAATAGTGACATAAACAAAGAATTAAGAGAAGTAAACAAGAAAGAAATAATAACCATCTAGGACATCCTGGAAATGTTTCACTAACGAGGTGCCTACCACATATGGACACAAATGAGGGACAAATTACAGTCCCTGAACAGCTGAGGACATTTAGATGGCACAATTTTGATGGAATGCCACCTTTATAACATAATGTAGCATCACTTGACCCTTACAGCTTTAGTTCCCATTCTAAAAAAATGAGGTTCAAGAAGGTTAAGAGTTTTGTGTTTACTGGTAGAATCACACTGGTAGAAAGTGGCAAAGCAGACTCCTGGTCCTCTAAAGCCTGAAGTACTTTTCATTATGCCATGGATATGAATTGGTTGTGGACCACTTAAACACTGCAAATGATTTTTTGTGTGCTTAATAAATACAAAATATCATACTTGTTATTACCATGATTACAACCACCATAAATTTTCCCTTGCAGACAAGCCAAATGGCTAACTTCAGGTGTTTATATGATCTGCAGCACTAGCCTTTCACATAGGAAGAATGATTACATGATAAGTGTATATATCATAAATAGGAATTTTTCATGAATGAAAAAAGGCACATAAAGACAAAAAAAGTCGACGGTCTCTCTTTAAAGCCACATGGCTGTATTAATATTATGGTCTAATGCTTTGAAGTAAAAAAATCTTACAAAGGAGACATATTTTTTTTAATTGTCTATTTGTATTCAACTAAAGCTCCTAGAAAAATTGTGATTAAAAAATGCTTTATTTTGTCCAAAAATATTACCACACCACAAAGAATAAGCCTTTCTAAAACTTAAATGGGAAATTCTGAAATATGAAGATATTTGCTTATCTACAAATCCAATACTTAGTAGAGAGAACAATAAAAGATTAATCTCAATTAATCAGTATTTTCCTCAAAATAAAATGGATGGTGACTTGTGGATCTAATTATCAAGTACTATCCCCTCTCCCTCCATACAATCCTACAGCAAGCAATGATTCATTCTTAATCATAAGACCTGAGCAAGCTCAATGTTTTTCACACAGAAGGCCGAAAAATTCATTAAATGCAGCCCCCACATTACTAATTAACTGCAAAAAAAAAAAAAAATGGTACCTTCATGGAGAAATTTGGTAGATATCAATTTACCCACATGATCAAACTTAGTATGAACAGTAATAGGACAAGTGATATGTATTTCCCAATGTGAGACACTGAGACAGATACAATCACCAGTGTAGTTCTCCTGCCGAAAATGCCTGATGTGAATCTGAACATGAGGAAACAAGATTTGCAGACAAATATTCTGCAAAATAACTGGGCTCAATCTCCAAAACTGCCAAGGTCATAAAGAAAAAAAAATCTAGATTAAAGGAAAATAAAGAGACACCAAACAAAATACAATATGTGATTCTTGATTGGATACTAGATGAAGAAAAGACAGTTATAAAGGACATTATAAGGACAATAGGGAAACTTCAAATATGGATTCCATATAAGACTATAAATTTTAATCAATCTTAAATTTCTTACGTCTACTAATTTTATTATGGTCATGTAGGAGAATAACCTTATTCTTAGGAGACACATACTGAATTATTTACATGTGAAGGGTCATGATGTCTACAACTACTTCTTACATGGTGCATTTAAAAGGCTACTAATAACAATAAATATTCATAAGTATATATTTGCATAGACAGATATTTTAAAATGTATAAAATGTTAAAAATTGATTAATCTAAATGAATGATATATTATAATTCACTGATCTAGTCTTCAAAATTTTATCTAGTTATACATTTATGTAACTACAAATGAGAGAATATTCATTAAATGGCAGTGAGTATAAAGATAAAATATATTTCATAAATAAAGAACTCAACATTTTTAATTTTTAAATTTTTAGATTTTTAATGTTTATTTATTTTTGAGAGACAGAGAGAGACAGAGCATGAACAGGGGCGAGGTGGAGAGGGGTAGAGTCACAGAATCCAAAGCAGGTTCTAGGCTTTGAGCTGTCAGCAAAGACCTCAACATGGGACTCAAACCCACAAACCATGAGATCATGACCTGAGCCAAAGTTGGACAGTTAACCAACTGAGCCACCCAGGCACCCTCATCATATATGTATTTCGAATCATAATCCAATTGTTAATTTATTACATGAGAATTATGCTCAGGATGGACCATCTGCAGCAAATGTTTAGCCAAGGTGAGCCTTTCACTCTGCTCCTACCATATGCCTCTCCTCTCCTTTACCCTATTTACTAGCTAATCCATAATCAAGGAATCGAGATCTAAAGCTGAGCATTCCAAATAAAGCCTCCCAAATGAAAGCATGTAATACCTTCCGAAGTAAAGTGGCATGATTTTTGTAATATTAACCATTTGGGACTTCCCACGCCATTACTTCCTTCACTTTGTCCAATCATTTACAGGAAAATCATTTTATTTGTATAAACAATCTTGAAATAGTTTTACTTCTAAATTGTGGAAATTATCTCTGTCGTGGAAAACGTTTCTTTTTGCTTTTCACTTGAAAATAGTAGTTAAAGTGGACAACAAGCAATTCCTCAAATATTTAAGTTAATGACACCCAAAAAGAAGTAGTGAATATGCTCACAAAATAAGATTCATAGGCAATTTTTACTTTATCCCTTCCATCAATTAAAAAACAAAGTTAACAATAATACAATGAATGGCATCGCTCACGCAGCAGCTAACCCCTAGGCTTCCGTTGTTCATCTTGCCCCAGGTAGTACTTAAGCAATCAACCCTAACAAGGTGCGCTTTATCACCCCACACCGTGTCTCGACAGGAAAGGGCATGAGGTGACAGCAAAAACCGCTAGGAACAAGATCATTCCTGACAGCTGCTGCTTGAGCGCAAGTTAAATTGAACAGTTTATCTCAGCATGAAGATGTTATAAGGTTTTATGTTTAATATTTTTAAATTAACATAAAAACCAGAGAAAGCAGTTGTGCAATCTTGTCACAAACATGACGTACTACAATCACTGTATAAGCTGGATTAGTACTTCTTACCATGCTACTACAGAATTAAGCTGTTTTTAGACCACCAAAGAGCTTTAAATTGCAACTTTTGTCTCTGTAAGAGAAACCTATATTTAAAATGTCTGCTAAATTCAAATTAACGGCTACATCATTAGCTTATACCATCTCACCAAAAGTATAAGTAAGCTGCTATTATAATCGTCTAACCAAAATGGCTCTGTGCTACAAGCACGTTAACACTGTTCTGTGTATTTGGGATTGTATCCATACACATGTTTCCACTGTTTCCAGTGCACATTATATTTACAGTCTGAGTCATATTTGCTTCAGGAATCTAAAAGAACTCCACTTAATGAAATTCAAGATTCGAGATTTTATTTTTTTCTGGTGCAGTTTGAATAAACTGGTTATTTGCCAGTATTCTCTTTATGTGTAAAAAGAGATGCTGAAATACACCTCAGTCCTGTAAGAGCGTGGCTGCTATTATCAAAATGCATACTTTTATACCGTAAATGGTATGGAATGGCAGTCAAATGAGAAAAGAAAACAGGCATTCAAGATTCCAACCACCACCACATGCATTCTAGTAATAATCCTTCATGAACTAGGTTATCTCCATCTTTCTCCATGAAATCTTTTCAATGGCCCCTTCTACCCCCCCAAAACCATTTAGCACATTTGTCACATAATGGGATACAGTACACAATTTAACACAGCTACTAGTTGGGGTTAAATTCTTAAGTAATTCCTTGCAGGGCTTCAGGAAGCCTTTGACAAAGGAGTAAATTCCATCCTTCCAGTTGTGTCTCTGCTCAATACGCAAATGCCTTGTCTACATTTTCCTTGCTTACCCTCATTACCAAACTCTTTGTTCCTTTGCTGTTTACTTTGATTCTTGTTCCTTGATAAAGACTCTCTAGGACTGTTATGTAGTGTTTTCTGTGATGATGGAAATGTCGTATCTGTATGTCCGATATAGTAGCAACTAGCTACCTACGGCTATGGAAATTTAGCTAGTGCAACTGAGGAATGAAAATTTAACTTGCTTCATTTCAGCTTGTTATTTTCAATATTATTTCTGAAACATCTGATTTTTAGCAGATTTCATGATTTCATGATACGGTATGTCAGAATATCTACAACCAGGACGTGACTCTTATATTCACATATTGCTAAAGTTTAAACATTGTCTTGTATAATCTCTTGTATTTCTATGACATTTGTTTATGTATTTTATTAAATGTTTATTAATTTTTAATATCAGGAAACTTTACACTAACTACTGTATGGAAAACAGACTGTAAGGAATCACTTCGAAGATGGGAGAACAGTAAGGGAAATAGAAAAGAAGTGAGAAGGGACCTGTATCACGGTTTGCTGATGAGCCGGGTATAGGAAGTGAAGGGGAGGAGTGCATTCATTTCCTTCACTTTGTCACTTCCAAAGTGTAGCGATAATGTTTTAATACAATAGGAGCTTAATAACACATACATGCATAAATGAAAATTATTCCCAAACCCTTCAAAAATCTTTGGCTTAAATATATATTTCTTTAACTTGGAAAACCTGTGTAGAATGATAACCGAGTTCTAATATTCATTAATCGTTGATATGCAAAATTCATTTTCACACACTGTGCTTTAGTTGTCAGCTACTTCATCTTAATTAGACCATTTCTACTGCACGTTTAAATGCTATGGATTTTCAAAAACCTTCAAGAACATGCATAGCAAAATGTTTCCATTTGCTAGAACAATTAGAAATAAATACAAGATGGAAGTCTTATCTAAAGGAAAAGGAAATATAGTCATTTAATTTCCAGGTTCTTGTGATGGTTACTTTACAGGCTGTTAGGGTATCCAGTTTCCCAAAAGCTGTCCCATAGGGGGCCATGAAGCAATCACTCAGCTTTGCTGTTTTCTTCCACCATGTAATGTTCCTCTCCTGTGCTTATCATGGTGGCCAGGAGAACACTGTGCAAAGAACACTTGTCCAGAAGGCAGGGAATCAACTCTGTAGGTGGGACATGCCACTGAACAATATCTCCAAGAGGTTTCTTAACACCTAGACACTCCCCATCATCAGCACTCTGACCTGCCTTACGGTCACCTAAGGAGATAGACTGTATACATACATGGGGTTTTTTTTAGTTAAAGGTGCCACTTAAATTCAGTGTCTCTTAAATTACTCAAGCTACCTCTCAAGTCTTTTAATCCTTGGTATCATGTCTTATCTATAAAAGACACCCAGTAATTATGTTGATAACAAGAAAGGAAGAAACAGGAAGGCTGGGTGGGTCTACTGTTGAAAATATTATACATAAATTAGAATTGTTACTGTGTGCACAAATACTTTTGGCAATTCTAGGACTAGAATCTATAAAGAGTATCCTTGTAAGACACAAGGGAATTAGAACCACTCACAACATTTATATCTATCTATCTATCTATCTATCTATCTATCTATCTATCTATATACACACACGCATATATGTGTATGTATATATATGTGTGTATATGTGTATATGTATATATACACATATATATACACATATATGTGTGTGTATATATATATATACACACACATATATACACATATATGTGTGTGTATATATATGTGTGTATATGTGTATATGTATATATGTGTGTATATATGTGTGTGTGTATATATGCGTGTGTGTGTGTATATATATATATATGTTTTAGACAATCTATTAGTCAACTAATCAAAATACTGTTAAAGTCTCGACAAACTAATAAGTATTGATAGCATTCCTGTTCCAAAAGAGCTGATAGTATAACAAGCAAAATAACCATAAAACAGGAAACACTAAATAACAATAAAAAAGATAAATGACAGCTCTGTTCTGTACAAGAAAGGTCACAAAGCAGAGCAAGAATGATTGTGAATAAAGGGAGAGGCACTAAGGGCTGAGTTCAGAGACGGAAGAGAGAATTAAGAGCAATGGAAGACCAGGAAGGGTCAAGTTTATGAAGAATACTGACAGAGGCATGGGTCCTGAGACCTTGGCTCTGGAAGGATCAGGACTAGCTATTTGAATTCAGAGAAGAGGGACAGTTGCTTAAATGTTAGGGTTTGGAGAAATAAAAGAAAAAACGGTCTTTCATCAGACCGAGAGGCACCCAGGTGTAGCATAAGAAGTTTGCCAAGTTCACACTTTATCTATTAACAATATGGGGATCCACTGTACATTTATAATTATGTTAACAAGGCTTTATTTCTTCTCATTATCCTTAACTGAGTTGTGAATGCTCATTGGCTGAGAAAAATGATAGTAAAATGAGAGAATAAGGAATCAAAGTATCACCATCACTACCACTCTCCAAACAAAGGAGGTTGTTCTAGATTCAAAGATAAAACCAATTGGTTTAAAACATGGCTCTCCAACAGCCATGTGATCATATTATAAAGAAAGACAAGGAACCATGTATTATGCAAGATTTTACATATATTGTCTAATTTAATCATCATCCTAAGAGCTCTGTCTTATTATTTCCATTTTACTGATTAAGAAATTAAAGCATGAGAAGTGTGGTTAAGTGCTAAGGCAGTAGCGGTTGCTTATTGGCAAAGATGAGTTTCAAATCCAAGTTGAGCTGGACCCAAAGCCTCTATTTTTTTTTCAGTTTTTCCACACTGATTTTGAATTGTCGAGGATTAGAATGTGACTCAGTGGTTCCCAGTCCTTCTCATTACAGTCTGTGTTTGAGAAATAAAAAAATACACATGGTATAAAGAAGAACTGTACTAACCTGAATGGTTTTATCTCATCTCTTCTTTCATCACATATTTACTGAGTGATTATACTGTTAGACAAACTGTGGAAAGCTAATCACCATCAGTGAGGGATCTCCTGAAGAGATGCCATCAAGGAGGCCACCCTACGTCACACAAAGGAGTCAGCCTGCTGAAATAACCAGCACATGGTCAGGCACTGGGACAGACAGAAGCAGCTGATATCAAAAGCAATGAAGATAACAGAAATATCTGATTGGGTTACTGGAGGAACAGGCTAAGGGCAACTTTAAAGTTGCTAGCTTGTGCAGATAGGTAGTGGTGACATTTCCTAACACAAGAGGAGAAACAATTCGTGGCTGGAATGGAGAAGAAATGAAGGGACAGTTTCTATAAGTCTGGAATATAAGTGGAGTGACAGTAGGTAACTAAAGATAACAAATAATAAAGTAATGAAAGAAATCGCAGTGGAGATTTAATTAAACTAAAGTACCCGGTCACCAACTGTCTGTTACAAACGCGGGCTTTGGTTTGTTATGTAATTTTACATATCTGTTCTACGTGTTTCTCCAATATTTCATATGTTATCTTGTTTTCTCTCATTAAAGTATATATTCCTTGATAAGATACATTAGATCTGTTGTTCTTTTCTTTAGTACTCTATAGCTTCCCTAACATGACAGTTACCACTCTGGATTTTAAGTTTTCTTAGGACATGCCCCATATTTTCCTTGTTCCTTATCCTACCAGGTGCTCAAAAAATATTTTCAAGTAAGTGAGTAAATAAATACATTAATTAATGAATCAATCAGTCATTTATGACCTCAATGGCACTGAGAAAATCAAACTGGTCGATTCTCTCCATATAGTCAAGTGTTCAATATGATATTTACTCCTACCATTAAAAAACAAGTTGGAAAGTATCTCATGTCCCCAAACAAAAGAACTTACTTGAGCACCTAACACAATTCTAGGATACATTATTCGATGTCACTTTTTATTGAGCCCATTCCTTTTTCTTAGGGTCTCTAATAATACATCAGGCACTGTTCCCTGCTTCACCATCCTAATATATCAGGGACTCATGACACAATCCAAAGGAAAGGAACTCTTGGGGAAAGGCAGGTGTCAGCCAGGGACAAACATCAGGAATGCACAGTATCATGATAAAAATTTGTCTTCTTCAGGGATTCATGATCATTGGCCTTGAAGAAGTAAGTCAATTAACATGCAAAGCACATCTAACTTGCTGACTGTGCTGGGAACACTTCATATGGTGTTTTATCTCCATAAACTAATATAATTAGTATGTGAAATATTTATAATTCGCCTCATGATTAATCTATCGTAGACTATTCCTTAACAGCAGCATATCATTTTATATTGGAATGTTCTTTGCCCTTTAGTTCATGCCACTCATGAGTCCCTGGAGTTCATTTCTAAATATTATAAAGTTTGAAGACCAGAGGCCCAAGGTAATGGATATAGGTCCTATCATTACTCTAACCTACCCGTATTGTCTAAGATTACACACATACAAGGACACTCTGACTAGTCAAGCCAGAAAGACTACTACTCAAACAGATACAGAAAGCTCAGGCACAAGTCTGAGGAACAAACGACAGGCAAGCACAGTATGGCTTTTAGATATTACCATCATTTAGGCTTGAATATTATGACAGAGAAATAGTTAAAGCAATCATAACAACAACAATAATAACAATATCTGCCTCCTGGTAAATCAAGTAAAATACTCCTGACAACCATGGAAAGTAAGGTATTTTGTACTCAAATAACGAGTAAGCTAACAAGGAAAAATATAGTAACTTGCTATTTTTACTGAGTCACATTGACTGCTAAAATTAACAAGCACAAAATAAAGTGTCTCCTAAATATTCGGTCTTTCTATAATTGGTCATAAGACCTAAATTTTTTGGTGCTTATGAGTATTTGTTTTAAATTTCCTTCCCAGAATCCTATATTCTATTGAGCTGTTCTATCATTTGATTTGTGACATTTTGTTGTTACGCTTCTCATAGAGATTATCCCTGTGTTTTGATTATTTCTCCTATGTTTGTTTTGGCAAGTCCAAGACAGTTCTTTGAAATCTTCCCTGAATTTGGTGCTTAATATGCCATTTGAAGAAATACCTCCCCACAAGTAATTTAGTTAGTATCCCCAATGTTTTGCTATTTTACACATCACTTTAATTATAAGGGTACCATTAGATAACTAATTATAAAAGTCAAAGCCAGCAGAATATACTGTACACAGTAGGCACTCAAGAAGTATCTGGGAGAGAGAAATATTAAATATAGTCCATCTGTAATAGAAAAAGAATTTGAAGGTGGTAGTCACTGTGTCCAGGTCTTTCATACTTTTTTTCTTTTTTAAGATGAGGCTTTTTATAAACATTGACTTGTTAGCCCTGTTGTTTCTTTCTCATCAAACCAACAATGTAAAAATTCTAAGAACATGCTTCCCAGTTTACATCACCGAGGGGAAAATGTTTGAAAGCTAGTGTTTTAAAAATTAAAACTTCCTATTTTAATAGAGTAAAATGAAAATTTAAAAATCTTCTACATGGCTGGGGCACCTGGCTCAGTCAGTTGAGCGTCCAGCTCTTGGTTTCCACTCGGATCATGATCTCGTGGTTGTAGGATCGAGCCCTGCATCACAGTCCATGCTGAGCACGGAGCCTGCTTAGGATTTTCTCTCTGCCTCTTTCTCTGCCCCTCTCTGCTCGCTTTATTTCTCAAAACAAATAAATAAGTATTTAAAAAAATAAAAATCTTCTACATAGCTATCTAAGTTTCACAAATAACATTTTTTAAATTCCTTCCCTTGGTCACAACTTAAATAATTGCCTTTTTTTTTAAAGTAACTAATGTAGACACAGGGAGAAAAAAAAAACAGATGAAAAGTACAAAATGCTATATAAACAATGTCATTAAGGTGATCCAAAAATGAAGCCCTGAGGTCATTCAACAGAACCTATCCGGCACAGTAACTTTCTAAGATACCTTTTTCTTGGTCTCACCTATGATTCCGCACTCTATGTGGGACTCACTAAATACAATAGTTCATAAAATGCCCCAGGCCACACTTGCTTACCAGGTGACAGAGGAGCATAAAGTGAGGTCACCTGCCCTTGATTAGCCAATCAGAGACAAAGCTGGAACCAGTAGAGAGTCCGTGATAAAAATGGAAATCAGTCACAGGTGCTGCTTTTGAGCCTGCCTCCTAATTCCAATGATGGAAGCAGATTCGAGGTAGTTGTTGGGATTAAAATATTCTCCATTTGGGATGTCTGGGTGGCCCAATCAGTTAGGCATCATACTCTTTTTTTTAATGTTCATTTATTTTTGAGAGAGACTGTGAGAGGCAGAGTGCCAAGCAGGGGAAGAGCAGACAGAGAGAGAGACACACAGAATCTGAGGCTGAGCTGTCAGCACAGAGCCGGACATGAGGCTTGAACTCCCAAACTGTGAGATCATGACCTGAGCTGAAGTTGGACTGTTAACCTACAGAGCCACCCAGGCACCCCAAGCATGGAACTCTTGATTTCCACTCAGGCCACGATCTCAGTTCATGATATGGACCCCCACATGGGGTGTGCTGACAGCACTGAGCTTGCTTAGGAGTCTCTCTTTCCCTCCCCCACTCACATGCATGCTCTCTCTCAAAATAAATAAATACACTTAAAAATAAAGTAAAATGTTTTCCATTTAATGAGAAAACAAAAGCCCACTCATTGAGGCAAAAAAGAATAGGAAAACCATCTTTGACCACATTCCTCCTTTTCTCTCCCCAAAATACAAAGGATAGTACTTGAACCTGGGTGTAAATATGCACTAGAGCCTCACAACAGATCTATGAGTTTCAATGTTATTTGAATTTTCCATTGCCTGTGTCTGAGGGTCACCTAAAAGCCATCCATTCAAAGCCTCCTTCCACCATGTAAGACATCATCATGTGAGGCATAGTGTGGGGGCACCCCTCTGAGTCAGTCCTTTCCTTTCCTCCCTTTTGGATTTGCATATAGCAGTGGTCTGGGAATGTCTGGAAATACACAGGATGCCATGAGAGAAGCAAAAAAGCAACCTCAGACCTGGCCTGAGAAATCCAGAAATGCTTTAAAGGAGGTAACATTTGAGATGAACATTAAAAGATGGAAGAAAATTTCCAGTTCAGTTATGTGTGAAGGGCAGGGATTGGGAAAGAAGAAACTGTAAATGCAAAGGAAAAGCAAATACCTGGGACTATAAATATCTGTATTTTATTCAAGTAAGCAAATATTCAGCATATTTATATTATATGAAATATATGTTTGAAATATGTATATTTATATGAAGTAGATAAGGCATAATAAGAAAAGACAGATTTGACATCCTGCTCCTCATCTTTGCATTTTGGCAATGGAGATATAAACAAAGGGCTGAAGTTATACAAGAGTTAATATTTGGTATTTTAAGTAACTTTGTTTTAATCCCCAAACATATATACTGCTATTATTGCTCATTATTAGTGATGCCAACTCATCACAAATGAATTTCATAATAAACCACTCCATTACTAAGTACTCCAAGTTAAATACACTTGAATGGGACATTCTGATAACTTTTTTATACTAACTCCTTGCCTTAAAAAACACTTTCAAAGAAATGTTAGTATTTTACCACTCCATAGGATTCAGTAACAAGGCGAGATTCTCCCAAGAATATTCCAACAGTCCTTGAAAAACTAAGACTGTCACAAAACCTGAGCATCTGGCAACTCTGCCACCATGAAGTATCCATATGGAAGAGACCAAAATGTGTCAAAGTACCCAAAACGATTTTGGAGAGTGTAGAAGATAGAATAAATAATTCAGTATCGTCAACACTTTCAACAGCAGGTAGTGGATATGCTACCTGCTTCTATAATGTGCCAGAATGTAACATAAGTGTGTGAGGCTGTGTGTGTATGTGTGTGCGAGAGAAAGGCAGAGAGAATATGAGTATACATGAGGCGAAAAACTATTTTTATACAGAAATATTCCTTAGGTGGTTCTCTTTGTAGGGACATCGGATCTCTGTAAGGATAGGTTTATAGACATACAGGAGAAAAAAATAGAGTCAATGAAAATTTATTTTTAAGATAAACATAGCAACAAATATATTACTTCAGAGTCAATGAAAAAAACTGCATTAACTTAACATTATGGTGAAATTGTATGTGCAAAAAAACTCAGAAAATCCAAAATTATGGTTCCCTCAGCAACCATAACTGTGTCCTCATGCATATATGAGTATTTTGCATTACTGTAATGATGATACATTTCAGCCTTAATATCAGTTTATGCAATGTGACTGAATTAGGATTCTTTGGGGAACTATAACTTTGAATTTCTGGACTTTTCTGAATGTAAAATCTTAACCATAAAGTTACATTAATATAGGGTGTGGCTCTACATTTTATTTTCTGTCACTTAAAAAAAAACAGTTAAGAGTGAATGGTTGACAACATTAAACTAGTAAAGGATTGGCTAATTTGTAATAATACAATCAGAGCCTAATTCCTTAAAATAGGGATGTACAAACTACAAACAAAAAGAAACGGCCTTCTGAAGATTAACCAAAGACAAGAACAGGCGAGACATTTTCCCCAAGAGAGAGTAAATTTACTTTTTCTATAAAATGTTAGTTTCTGATTAAAAGGTATTTTCATTCAACTATATTTCACAATGAATATAAATTCCAATGGCTGAAATAATTCTCTTACTACATAATCCTGCATCTTACCAAGAAAAAATATAGTATTAAAATGGCACCCCATATTTTCAAGAGTAAAGCTGGTTGACAGCCACTTTTTCTTCTGGTAGAAGTAACATGGCAGGACATGATCTATCAGATGAAATCGTATAACCATCACTAACTACTTTTTGACCATGGAGCTGAGGCTGTTTCAAAATATGGTTCACAATGAGACAGATACACAATGGTCAGGTTAAGCTTAAGAATGAGGTAACTGTTTTACACAATTACTTAGCGCTCTACAGCCATGGGGTAGTTGGGAGATGGAGGCAAAGAGCATAGTGGGTTCCGAAGAGAAGAGTCACAAGCACATTTGCTTAGGGGAAAATTACAAATACATCAGGGAGGTGCCATTTTCAACTGGCTTCACAGAACTGATAGTAGTGTTTCAACAAAGTGAAGTCTTGCAGAGGAACCTGTGGAAAGATCCAGAAGCAAAAGGGGTCAACACTCTTTTGGAGAACAAAGAGTTTAGTTGAATAGGAGGTTCATAAAGGAGAAACTGTAAATGCAGATTGTGCATATACTGTAGAGGACACTGAAGGCAGGGATGATGTCTTAACTGCAACGTGCCAGCAGTAGGAGGGCACTGATGTTTCTTTCATAAGCAAGGAGGCTGTGCTTTTTGGAAGAAGAGAAACAGAAAGCAAAAATGATAAAAGAAAACCAAAAAAAGAAACCCCCCACGGAAGACATAGCAGAAGAGGTAAAGACTGAAGATGGGGGGCTAGTTACGAGATTATTATTCTAATCCAGACATGTTGCAGCAAAAGCCTGAAAAAATGTGATAATAGTAAAACTTAAGAAGAGGAGAAAGGATTAGGAGGTGCTTGAGAGATTTTGAGATACAGCGACTGCTGGAGCAATTGTGCCATTGATAAAATTATAAAATCAAGGGCGGTGTCTGATGTGCAGACAAGGAAAGGCTGAGTGATGATTAGAAAATCTTAAGTGTATGATATCAGTTTTCATAGAAGCAAGGGAATTCTTCAATAAAAAGTTAGAAATACAGTCTTGAAGATGCCAATTACAGCAATAAAAACAAATCTATTCTTTATACCTGCTTCATTTATAAACTCATACCTCCTCTCTCTCTCTCTCTCTCCCCCCTTCTAGGCTTGGGAAAGCAATGGCATCAGTTGTACAAATAAGAAAACTCAGCCAGGTGACTCCCCTAACCCGGCACAGGTATGACACGGCAAAGTTAGGCTGCTGACACAGATCATGAAATCTTTGATACAGAAGTTATTTTAAAGTAATAAATGAGATGATCCCAAAAAATGTAAGGATAAAAAATAAGTGAGTTGTGTACAGAACCACAGGGAAAAATGAAGATTGCAGAGCAGTAATTATTCAATAGCCCAAGAGTTGACTGGGATGCCTAAGATGGTGCTACAGGGCCCAGCACTCAACACACACTCAACCCACCTGTCTCAGCAACAGCTAACGGGGAGAGAGTACTAACAGGGTCCTTGTATCTGCAGTAGATGATGGATTAATTCTCAAAATTTCCTAAGGCAATCACTTTTTCCAAAGAAATTCTTACACAAAATTCCTATACATAAAATACATAAAAACACTATTGAGTAAATCAGGAGTAGGTGGTCTGGAACTTCACCGAACTTGAACTATTTTCCTTCTCTTCACAACCCTTCCTTTGCACACACATGTAGCTACCCCTAAGACAAACCCATGCAACTCAGAGGAAACATTGGAAAACCTTTAAATTGGTCATAAGGATGATATAATTTAGGACCTCTGAGTTGGTGTGGAAGAACGATAGAGAACACCTGGTCTGAAAAAATCAAACTAAAATCAACTACCAGCCTGTCTAGACTTGATTTTTAACTAGACTTTCCATAACCATGGTCTTCCACTAGCTGCGATCTTTCATTAATTCCTTCACAGATATCTCCAAGGCCAACAACTTTTTCAATTATGACCCACATCATCAGACCCCTGGGACATCACAATCTTATACCATGGAAATGGCTCATTTAACAAGTCAATTGCCTGCAGCTTTCTTGGTCCAACAACTGTTACAGAACCTCCCCACTTGCTGCATCTTGGAACTGGCCATGCCACGTGATTGCACACGTAAGTCAGAGAGAGTAAGAAGGGCATAATGTCAGGAGGTAGAAATTACAGAAGCGAATGCCAGCTTTGATATCTTAGAAGAAAGCAGTTGTATATTCTAATCATGTTACAGATAACATGAGTGACAAAGAAGGGACAGATCTGAATGTTCCTAGAGTTGAAAACAGTGAAAGAATTATTGGGCCCCTTTTAACAGCAGACTTGCACTGTTGTTCCATTTTTACATAAATTGTAAATGAAAAATTCAGTCCAATTGGAGAGTAAAAACAGTAATCACTATAAAAAACATGCAGCCCAACCAAGTAGTAAAAACAGTAATCATTATATGATTTTATTATGGCAGTACCTTTATACAAATATGAAGTAATATATAAAGAAAATCACAGGCTGATTCTTGGATAATTTATTCAAGGAGTAAGTTATGAAAATTCATCAATAAGTAGAATAAATGAGGCAACTCAAAGACAGCTCACCATAGATTCTATTTATGCCACTCCAATTTTAATTTAGTCTGTATTGATGGACTCTTTTATTTCATGTGTTACAGTCATGTTAAACTAGACACAACATGCACTACATCTACAGCCCACACAGCACAAAGATGTCTGGACGTGACATAGACGGTCGTTCCTTTTGCTTCCAGTGATAAACAGTTCAGTTGTAAAAAAAAGATTTAAGAAATTTAACAGAAAACAGTGAATAAATGTTTTAAGAAGTAACCACATGCGTTCAAATTTTTTTTTTCACTCTCTTGTAATCTGTAATTTGTCCTTGGGAAAAACCACGCTGCCATTGTCCTGGGTAGTCTCAGGCCTCTGCTAAAAAGACCACAAGGAACGAGAAGAGAGGTGGGGAGAGGTCTGGTCCTGGGGCAGTGTACACACCACAGGAGCAGAGCCGCCGGTCACTCCTGCCATCAAAGACAGTGAGACAAAGGAACTAAGTCCAAAGGGCATAGCTTGGGCAAGACACAGATTGACTCCATGAATGAGAAAGAAGAGTAAAGAGCAAAGAAGAAGACTAAGGGAGAAGTCTCATGCAGAAGTCAGGAAGTGACCCTGGAATAGCTTGTACAGGCATCAGATGCCAAATCTGACGAGGTATACTCACAGTAGAAAACTGGCAGGAAAACTAAGAAGGGGGTAACAACCCAAAGGGGCCTACAGCGTGAGGGGGAATCGTGCAGGGTAGTGGGAAACTAAGGATAGGCAACCTGGCCACGGCACCTAATGCTGGTAATTAACGGATTGAGGGGAGGGCAGGAAAGTGAGGGCCTGGGGCTGATCCTGTGGCAACTAGCACTAGAGGGACCCGAGGATTGAGGGTCAACTGACAGAAGGCAGCAACCTAAACAGCTGTGCATGGGACGCCACTGTCTGGAATGGATAACGCTAACGCTCAGTCACATTAATCAGTGGATCTGTGGCTAATGATGTATCCCGTGACCCAGGTAAAAGCAGCTCTGGTACCGTGGAGGACTGAGCATGCTAGCAGGGGGCGAGGGGGCACCCAGGAACCTGAGCGCGCCTGGCTACGGAAAGCCAAGGCTTGAACAGAGAAGGGTGACGGGAACAGGAGAAAAGAGAATAACACAAAAATGTTTCTGAATTATAACATGCGAACTTGGTAAAATCTACAAAGCAAACCCAGAATATGAAAAGGTAGATTTATCTGAAAGACAAAGGAGTACTCTATTTATTTTTACAAAAAAAATCTTCAATAATATTAAGGATAAAATTAAAACTTCTTAAAATACAAAATTATAAGTACACTATTATTACAATAATGTAAAACTAGATACACAGGAGAAGAGTATAAAAAAACTATAAGGTATAATAGCTGCTAGGTTTATAGATTTTCATATTTTATCTCCAAACGTTCTATCATGTGATGATATATTACTTTTATAATTAAAAAATGGAAGCATTCATAATAAAACTTTTAAGAGCAAGCACGCCTAGTACCTTTGAATTATTTGATTAAAATAATTTCTACCTAGAATACATTTCTTGGGCAAAGAGCAAAGTATTCACATATACTTTTGCAAACTGAAGTCCTTTTAAAATCTCCAAAAATAGGGGCTCTTGGGTGGCTCAGTCCGTAAAGTGTCTGACTTTGGCTCAGATCATGATCTCATGGTTGCAGTGAGTTTGAGCCCCACATCTGGCTCTGTGCTAACAGCTCAGATCCTGGAGCCTGCTTCGCAACCTCTCTCTCTCTCTCAGCCACTGCCCTGCTCATGCTGTCTCTCTTTCTTTCTCTCTCTCTCTCTCAAAAATAAACATTAAAAAAATGTAAAACTCCAAAAATTAATAATCCTTAAACATAATTTGTATATCACCGTAAGGTAAAGTTAACCTAAAGAAACAATTTAAAATTTTCATTTTAAACCATTTTCTTTATTTTTAGATACAGGAAATATGTTCTAATATCACCTTTATACAGCACTCGGGGAAAATTAAGAGAATTATTGTAGTGTGTTGTGATGCAAATTATTTAGGAAAAGTGCCAGAGACTGCACTTTTTAAAGTTTATTTATTTTGAGAGAGAAAGGGAGAGAATGAGAATGAGTGGGGGAGGGGTAGAAAGGGAGGGAGAGAGAACCCGAGGCAGGCTCAGTGCTCTCAGCCCAGGACCTAACATGAGGCTGGATCTCACGAACTGTGAGATCGTGACCTGAGCTGAAATCAAGAGTCAGACGCTTAACCAACTGACCTACCTGGGCACCCCAAGACTGCATGTTTTTAAGGGGCATATTTTAAAAATTCTACAATGCACAGATACCCTTTCTACCTGTTATACTCACTAACATGTAAACAAGGATTGTGATAAAGAACACAATCTGAAGTCTCTGAAGGGAGACTACCCATGTGTACCACTGACTCTTAAGGCAAACTACGCAGGTCTACCATGGAATCCAAGGGCACACCACCCGGGTCTACCACAGAATCTGAGGGCACGCCACCTGCTCCACCAACTACTAGCTATGTAGTAGTATGTATCTTGGGCAAGTTCACTTACCTTCTGTTTGCCTGTTTTTTTCGGTGATAAACATGGCTAATAACAGCACTCTTTTAATAAGGTGGTGTGAGGATATGTGAAGTATTTTTGACTAACGCTTTGCATACTATAAGCACTATAAAACCAATGGAGACTATTTGCCATTATTATTGATCAATTCTGTTTTGGGGATAAAATTCCAATTAAATGGTGAATCAAAGTTCAAAATACTGCAATACTGGTAAAGTTTCCTTATTCATCACTCTATGGTTTTCTACTCTTATTTTTGTTTTCATCACACAAGATGTCACTTACCAAAATTATTACTGGAAAACTCTCACAAATGAACAATATTAGACTTAATTACTCTTGATCTTTAGGCAATAATCATGTTCCAGGACCACTGTAGTTAAGTAAGCCCTAGGCTTCCTAGAATCTAGTGAAAGAACATTTTGTCAGTCTTCCTTCCTTCCAAACACAGTGTGTGAGAATCCAATTTGGTTAAATTTTGGATTGCTGGCAATTGTAAGCTCATCTGGGAGTAATTTTTCTCCCTGGATGACTTGAGCTTGAGCTGGGAGAGGAAAAATTAAATTCTTTTTATTGCCAAAATCATTATATGGCATGCCTTTGAAGTCTTTTGCAAGGAATACAGTGTCCTGTGTCCACTAGCCACCCAATTCTCAGAACTCCAAGCAAATGGTCTTCGATTCAGTTCAAATGATATTTTGTTATGCTACTTTGATGCTAAGACTAATTTCGGGGGGGAGGGCGAGATAACATTTTTTAAAGATTCTGATTAGGTTCATACTTCAGTTTTTGAAGATGTTTCAGGTCAGATCAAAGTTAGGCAAATTAAACGAGGTTGGGAAGAGTTCATTTCACATTTTAGTTTGCGGTAGTTTGCTCAGTATACACTTAGCACATTCATACTGATTATGAACATGATGCTTACACTAAAGAGAATACCTATTCTTAGAATCTCAGAACTACTTATTATGCTAATGGCTCCCAGATCTGGGTCTTGAACCTAGACTTCTCACCCAGCCTTTAGATACTCAACTATCTGCTGGAAATCTTCACATGGATAGCCCACTGGCACCTAAATTCAAAAGGTTCAAAACAGAATTCATCATCTAATCCAATATACATATTCATCTCCTATATTTATTATAGCAGCCGAAGGCAGACCATCTACCAAACCAGAAACCGGAGCGCAATCCCTCCTTTTGAATCACTCTCCCCATTTCCATATATAACTTAAAGAATCCTGCCAATTTTATTTTCTCAGTATTTCTCACAACTGTCCCTTCAAGTTCATCCTTATTCCCTTTTACCTAGTGAAGCCTGACCTGCTACAAAATCCACCTAACTAACCTTCCTAGTCCTAAGCCTGCCTTCCTAACAAGTCTGTATTTCAGCTAGCTACAGAAGTCATGTATTAAGAATGCAAATTTATACAGGCCACTCCCTGTATAAATCGCAAGTCCCTTCAATTAGTATATGAAATGTCAACCCACACTGGTCTCCACCCAGACCTACAGGCTCCTCTTCTGCCTTGATCTATTTTACTATTATTTCAAGAATGATGAAATGATGACTGTTCCTTACATGAACCTGGCTTCCTTTCACCTCCTTATCTCTGGTTACTGCTATCCAATTTACATTGTATGCCACTGTCTCATGCTCCCTTCCTCAAAGCAACCCCCTAATTCATTTGTATCATTTAAGAAGCAGTTTTCATCACCCCTTCAAGAAGGTCTCCTAGATCCTCTACTAACACCCAAATTGGATTATATACCCCTCTTGAGTATTCCTGTATCTTTACACTTACCCAACTGGAATATAACTTTTCTTAAATTATCTGTCTTCAACTAATCAACAAAGATCTTGGAGGTAAGGTTTTATCTTATTCACTGACCTTCATATCCTCAATCCCTGCCTGTTGATAATTATTAAATTAAGCAATGAGTGTGTGTGTGTGTGTGTGTGTGTGTGTGTGTGTGTGTGTGTGTAGTCTTTGACTCTTAACTTTGGTGACGTCACATTATCAAAATTTTTATATGCACAAAATGAATACCAATGAATAAAAGCAAATATACTGCACTGTATTGTAACAGCATTTGCTTGATAAACAAAAGGAAAAAACCCACAAATTTTCCTCTATTTCCTCTTCTGTTATATTAAAGTCAAACTGGTTTTGTCTTCTATTCTAATAGTGACTCTAACATTCTTCAGACCTGACAGTGGTTTCTAGTTCTTGCCTAACAGAAACAAGTACCCTGTCATTCTCTCCACCCTATAGGCTGTGCTTTGGCCACGTCAGACTCCTCATCATTGTCCAAGCGCACACCTGTGCCTCCACCTCTGCATGAATACTCCCTTTCTCCTGGAAACACGTACTCCCATGAACTCCCTTTCTCCTGGAAAACACGTACTCCCATGAACGTCATGCCTGCCGGGGCACTTCAAGTCATTTTATCTCGTTTTTATTTTCACAAATCTCTGTACAGATCTCTGGCATAGTGCTCCCTTTGTGTTCAGTGTGCTTTGCAGACGGTGCAGTAAGAACCCTTTCCCTTTTCCATGCAAAATGCTTGTGACATAGATGTTCCATAAGGATTAATTTAATGTATTCTAGATGAATTTGTTCGTACTCCTAGTCCCATCCATCGGGACTACTGAAAGGATTTGTCTTTAGCCACATGCTCTCCTCCTTAAACAAATATTCCCTATGAAAACTCAATCATCCTTATAGCTTCATGAGTAATCTTCAGAGGCAGATATCCAGCTGTCATATATCACCTGATCTCTAGTCCTCCACTTTCAGCAACCCACAAAAAAATACCTACTTGGAGGCCATGCTATTAATTTAAACTCGGTATACTAATATTGGACTCATCCATTCCTTTCTTCCCCCATCATTCCTTGCCCATCTCACTTCACTCTTGCTGCCAAAAGCATAGTGTTAGACTAGATCCCTAAGGTAGGTTGAAGGCATATTTAATTATTCTCTTACTCTTAACTCCTATAATCAAGTATCGCCAAGCTTTGCTAATATCTACTATAAATAAGATGCTAAGTTTTGCCTCTTCCCCCCACCTTCCAATGCTGTGTTTTTATCAGCTCAGGCCACAAAAATTGATTACCTTCTTAGATGATTTTCCTGACTTCAGTGGCTTTCTAACATATTGCCTCCATGTTAACCTTACCAAAACGCACTTTGACTAATCAGTCTGCTAAGCCCTTTGGGAAACTACCTGGCTCTAAAGAAAATGAGAACAAGAGACCAATTTAAGTTGTTCTCAACCAAAACATTAGGTAATTCTCATCCTCAAAATCTTCCAAATTAAAGTCCGGTTAATTGGTAGAACTCTGGGTTTCTTGAATTTCAGTCTACTACTAATTTCTTCATTTAAACTGATGGAGTTACTTTCTGAGGAAAGTCTTGGTCCTGCCAGCAGATCCTTCTGCAGCTCAAGGATATAAGCCAGATTTTTACTTTTATAACACAACACCATCTTTGGCAACTACTGAATTAGGAACTATAGCATATGGATCTTTTCTCAGTCAACACAGAAAACCAATACCTCTGATACGTGTTAATGACCTAAGGATTATTTGCCCTAATACATACTAAAATATTTATAGATGAAATAATATGACACACAAGATTTGCTTCAAAATAATCCAGTGTGGGTGAGGGAAGGATAATGTGGAAAGGGTTCACAGATAAGAAAAGATTGATCATGAGTTGATAATTACTGAAGCTGAGGAATGGGAACCTAAAGCTTCATGACACTACTATCCCTACATTCCTGTTTGAAATTTTTCCATTGAAAATTAAAATGAATTCAAAATCAAATGCTGTAAAACATTATCAGTATTTACCATGGATAAAGAAGCTGTGGCGGATAATTTTCTTCTCTATCTCTAAATTTTCTTCTTTGTTTTTTAAAATGAATTGCTTTAAGAAAATTGTAAAATGCTAACTTTTTAAACTATCTTCTCTACTCAACTAATATCTGAAAGGGATATGTTAGTTATTCATTCTTTAGGGTCACTGAAACTTTAATCTTTTATCAAGAGAGAGAACCACTAAGTTATGTCCCTATTCTATTTTATTCTGGGACTCAGTAGAACTATCTGCACTAGAAAAAAAGTATTAGCTTCTTCTTACTTTTTACTGAGAGATGTTCCATGAATTAATGTAACAGACACATACCCATATTTTTTAGGAAGTGCTGCAAAAAATATTCATTATTATAGTAAATGCCCCTCATAATAAAGATCTACCTAATGCAGTTCACTTAGAAGTATGTTTTTATAACATAAGCTACACATTAGAATCACCTGAGAGATTTAAAAAAATCCTGATGCCTAAACCACACCTAAGAGCAATTAAATTAGAATCAGAGGCGGTGAGATGCAAGCATCTTTACTTTTTAAAGTTCCTAAGTGGAGGCACCTGGGTGGCTCAGTCAGTCGAGCGTCAGGCTTCAGCGCAGGTCATGATCTCACAGTTCGTGGGTTCAAGCCCCAGGTCGGGCTCTGTGCTGACAGCTTCTGTGTCTGGAGCCTGTTTCAGATTCTGTGTCTCCCTTTCTCTCTGACCCTTCCCTGCTCACGCTGTCTCTCTCGCTCTCTTTCTCTCAAAAATAAATAAAAATAAATAAAAAATTAAAAAAAAATAAAGTTCCTAACTGATTTTAAAGTGCAGCCAAGGACGAGAGATATTGTTTTAAAACTATATAAATCAGTGCTATTCTGTTGATTTTTTTTCTTATGGAAATTTTCAAGCAGACAGTTTAATAAGTCCCATGTGACCAGCACACAACTTCAGCAGCTATCAATATTTTTCCAAAGGTTGGTTCAACTCTTCCTCCCACTTTAATTTAATTTATTTATTTATGTATTTATTATTTATATATTGCTGAAGTATTTTAAAACAAATGTCAGACATACAATCACTTCATCTTTCAGTACTTTGGTATGCAAACATTGTTTCTTATGATTAACTGACTTAATTCCTTTTTATTAGACAACAAGAGGCTTTGATGAGCTTAGATTTTTGTTCAAATGGATTAAGTTTCCTTAAATTAGAATTTCTAAAATAGACATGTTTCCTGTATTCCTCTGCTATAAGTTGGATTTTTATTTTTGCTTTTGTTTTAATGGTTTTCAGTTATATTGTATATGTGCATTTTAATAAAAACCAGATCTTCTTTGATTGTATGGGCTTTAAACATATCCACATTACTGTCCTCTCTAGATTATATACAGTATCCACTCTGTCTATTATACCATGTCAAATCCTTCAGTATGACTTCATTAATAGTGTATATTTTCTTCATTATAAAAGTAATGTATTTTCATTATAGAATAATTTGAAAAACACAGAAATAGCAAAAAAAAAAAAAGATCACATAATTCCACAACTTATATGTAACAATCTTTTACATTCTGGATATTTAATCCCAGTTTTCTTCTAAACATAACAAATACACTTTACAAAATTGAGATGTACTAGATATATTATTACCATAATATAATTTTTACTTAACATTTTCATGAGTTTATCCCCAAGTCTTTAAACCTTTAAAAACACGAGATTTAAGGGCTGTGGATTAATATTCCACTCTACGTATGTCCCATGATTTACTAAACTATTCCCTTATTACTGGATAGTTGGATTGCTTTCTAGGGATTATGTATGATGCTTTGTTGATAATTCTAACCATCCGTTTGTCAAGAACAGTAAAGGGTTGGGGTGCCTGGGTGGCTCAGTCAGTTGAGCATCTGACTTTGGCTCAGGTCATGATCTCATGGTTTGTGGATTCGATCCCCGCGACAGGCTCTGTGCTCACAGCTGGCTCAGAGCCTGGAGCCTGTCTTCAAATCCTGTGTCTCCCTCTCTCATCTGACCCTCCCTCTCCCTCCCTCCCTCTCTCTCTCTCAAAAATAAATAAAAAATTAATAAAAGTTTTAATGCAAAAAACAAACAAGCCAACAAACAAAAAGACAATGGTAAAGGGTCTAAAATTTTGCCCTACCGGGAAGTTAACAAGTTAGCCTGCCAAGGTTTCCGGGATGCTGGTGGCAGACATGACACCTCTGAATCTGACAAAGGATTTATTGCTTAGGACACAGGAAGCTGTGTTTCACGTCAGTTCTCCTTGGCCTTCAAGGCCCATGAGGATAATGTGGAGTGATCCAGATGGATGATCCACAGGGAGAAGGTTAGCATCATAGCTAAGGAACCCTGAGCTTAGGAAACCCAATCTTCCACAATGAGCTGCAGGCAAATTTGCCAAACTTTGTTCCATAGGAAGACATTATACTGGACAAAAAATAAATGAGCTATCTGATCAGAAGGGGGATCCTGGAGATACTACCTCCCCAAAACTATATGCCAATACTTTTATCCACACAAACCTCCCTTATAAAGGTAGTCCAGAACAGTAAAGCATTTAACACCTGCTTGCAAGATATACAGACAGAAATGCAAGGCCCATAGCAAATTGTCTCCCAAATTCCTTATGACAAAAATTTAGTGTGATTACTGAAATTCCTGATGCAATATAGTACCTTCAAATTATTATACTCACATCGCTAACATATGAATGCCTCTGCTTCCCTTTCAAAAGCCTCCAAGATTTTAACTTTCTTAATTTCTCCTATCCTACTGTCCCCACAGAATACTTCCCATTATTTAGAGGCAGAACAGCATAAGTGATTAAGGAGAGAGACTCCGAGGCCAGAAAGCCTGAGTTTAAATAACAGTACCACTATTTACTAGACGGAGCATTTGGAATAAGTTGCTACACAAGTTTGCTTCTCAGGTTTTTCAACTCAAAAGTGGAGATAATAATCACCTTATTAACTATGAATACAATTATAAAATGTGCTAATACATGGAGAGCACTTAGTAAATGCTATCTAACTATATGCTATTATTACTATGTCAGGCGCTCTTCCATGTGCATCCCAGCCCTACCCATTCTTCGAAGCTGACTTAGACACCAATACCTCCATGAAGACAAATAATTTTTCCAGCTCTGCACTCCAAGTTGTACTCCATACCTCCAGACCTTTTCACTGCATATGGCATTCCGGGGTCTGGATGAACAGATATCTTTTGTTTCTAATGTTTCAGGACTTTCACTAAAATATTAAAAGGCTTCCGGTATTTACAAAAATCTCTAACCTTCTTGATCATACTGGTATCAAAATCATGTTGTCCAAACTCTGATTACTGCAAATGAAAATCTTTATTTATCAATTATGCAAAACCTGAGTGATTTTTTTTCAGGAGTAAATCAATAACTTTCGTGTTGATAAGCAGTCAATTGAAACAGTGTTGGACATTTCAATAGTTGAATGAAATATTTTAAGCAAAATGTTTCCTGTGCTATACATCAAGATTGTTGAAATCACAGCCACTCAAACCATTAGAGTAATATGGAAATTCACCATGGTAAAGGTGGCACCAAATTGAACAAGGTCTAAAATTAACAAAGTGGGAGACAAAATAGTCTGTGGAATAGAACCATCACACTGGGACTAAAGCCAGATTAAAAATACAGAGAACTTGCAATTTCCTAAAGTAAAAACATGTACTTCAAGGCAGTATGTCCATTGTAGTAGACATTTTGAAAATAAGAACTACAGTATGTTTAACAAAGTTAAAAAATGATATGTGATTCTAAAAAAAAATACCTTAGAATTTTACTTGTTTCCAGAATTTTCAGGTATTTTAGTGTAATATAATATTAAATATTATAAAAACCTTATGAGATGAAAAGCATAAGTCAGTTTTTCTTCCACACATTATGGAAACAAGAGTTCCCACAGTCACAAAATTAAAATGTTTTTGAAATGAACACTCAGTTGTATGTAGAATGTTGAAAATCATGTTAAATATTATTTTAAATAATTTAAATTACTTAAAGTCAATTTATTTCATGTTATTTAAATAATTTAAATCAATACAGTTTAAATTTTAAACATACCAGTCTCAATTATATATAAAACACACAAGTTATAAGGACTACTTAAGCCCGGTTAAAAAGCTATCTTATAAAGGAATAGAGTGGTTCATGAAAATAATTCAAAAGAACTAAGATATGCATTTTTTACTTGATCGCCATCACCTACAAGTAAAGCAGGAATGCACAAATATATAAGCACATCAGCCCAGATTTGGAGGTAACAATGGATGTATACTCCTCCTAAGATTTTGGTCCAGGAGGAATAAAAAATGTAATGAAAGTAGTGCTGGGAGAAAAATACATAGTGCCCAAAATGACAACGTCTCTTGCTTGTTTCTTCTTCTCTTTGCAACTCTTACTTTTCTCTTAGGTAAAACCTTGTATTTTACCTTTGGGCAGTTTTTTTTTTTTTTTGCTTTGTTGTTTTTAAGTATTTACTTCTTAAAAATGCATTAGTTTTAGATATAAAATATACCTATAATATACCCACTCAACATATTGCAAAACATCACCAAAATAAGTCTCGTTAATATCTATTACTATACATAATCACAGTTGTGTCGTCTTATGATCTTTGAAGATCTACTCTCTTAGCAACTTTAAAATGCACAATACAGTATTATTAACTATAATCATAATGCTGTACATGATATCTCCAGAACTTATTCATTTTATTTTGACCACATTTGTTACCATTCTTTTGACTGACATTTTTGCTGGTTATAGAATTCTAGGTTGCCAGTTTCAGGGTTTCCTTCTGTGCTTTGAAGATGTTGCTCCACTGCCTTCTCCTTTGCAATGTTTCCAGTGAGAAATGTGCTGCTGGATTTAACTTTGTTCTTCGGAAGTAACTTGTTATTGTTGTTGTTTTTTTTTTTAAATTCAGCTGCTTTAGAAACATTCTCCTAAACACTACTATAGACAATAGACTCTACAGCGGCCCTTATGATCTCACCTCCTTGTATTCATGGCCTGTGTAATCCAACCTCTCAAATGGTTCTTTCTCTGGCCGTGAGAGTTTCCTAACATATACAAACTGATCTGTATTCAGATGAATGCTCAACT
Source organism: Suricata suricatta (assembly GCF_006229205.1). Classification (NCBI taxonomy): domain Eukaryota; kingdom Metazoa; phylum Chordata; class Mammalia; order Carnivora; family Herpestidae; genus Suricata; species Suricata suricatta. The sequence goes on along the minus strand of NC_043702.1, from coordinate 82,791,594 downwards.
GAGATGTTCTATAGATCTTCAGAGTTCTTTCTACCAGCAGCTTTCTTTATTCTACTATTCTGGGTTTGCTGTTTGTTTGTTTATTTTCCCTTACCTCCATCTCCTCAATTCCACAGGTCTACTAGTCTTTCCTGGGATTCCTTCTATTTGCATCAGGGCCTAGAAACTCTTTCAAGTCAAAAAGTTGGGGAAATCTCCGAGTGCCTACCTCATCGAATTGCTTTGTCTCAGGGATCACTGCCCTTTGATGGTGATGTTACGTCTTGAATGGTTTCACATATTTTGTCCACATTTTCTTTGTTTCAGATGGAAAAGCAAATATAGTTGTTACTTCATATTGGTTGAAAGTAGAAGTATTCCAACAAATACGTTTAGCTATAGAACTAAAACCAAAACCAATGCAGGAATTAGGGTAGCCAAATAGAATATAAAAGGTGTTTGTTCTGACTATGAAATATAATACAACCACTGGAGGAAAAGTTAAAGAAATTTGGGAAGCAGAAGAGATGTACCTATTGCCTTTACCATTAAAGGTGGTAGTCTTCAGATACTACTGAAAGATTATAAATCAAACAATAGAGTATATGCATATTTGAAGAATATATAGGTAAAAAAATAAGAAAAATAATGTTGATTGAAATCAGATAGTAGAGAAAGAGCAATGGATAAGTAGAAACATTGATTTTATCATCATTTATTACAAAGAACTAACTCAAAACTTAGTGAACTTAGGGTATCATAGAAAGTCTTACTTATGAAGATAACCAATAATGAAAAAAAGTAAACCTTCTTAAACATCAAAAGAACTACATACACACACACACACAATTTTATAATAAATAAATAAATGAATAAATAACTACCAGAGGAAGTAGATAATCTAAAAACAAATCAAGACAAATAAAAATAGATTTTCCTAATAGAGAAAGCTGCCCCCCAAAAAGATCCACCACCATCATTCCAACCATTACCATTTTTCCATCTCAAAAGAAACACTAAGCTTGCATGATTTCACAGGGGAATTCTACCAAATTTTTAAAAAGCAAAGAAGTCCATTTCTTTTTAAACTGGTATTAATAGGGGTGACAAACTTCAAAATTGTTTTATTTTTCTGAAGTGAGTGTAACAAAACCAATATATGACAAGTAAGCTCACTTATAAATAAATCTTGAATAAAATATTAGCAAACAGAACTTAACAAGATATGAAGACAGTAAAACATCATGAACAAGTGATCTTCCTCAACACACAAGCATGGTTCAATATTAGTAAATCAGTAAGACTCATCATTTCAGTAGCTCTACAGAGAAAAAACAATCACATGATCATAAGTAGGCATTTAACAAATGTAACAACTATTCACAATTTTTTAACCCAATAAAATTGTTATTCTTAAAATAGGAATACATAATTTTTTCACTATAATTAAATATGTTCAGTTCAACTCAAAAGCCAGCCTCATACTTAAGACAAAACATTACAGTCAGAAACAAGATAAAATACTATCACCACTACTATTTAGTACTGTGCTGCAGGAGCCAGATGACAGAATTAGAGAGGAGGAAAAAAAATGAAAGGAAAAAATGGGAAAGAAATATGTAAATTTTTAAAAAGGGAAAAAAAAGTAAATGTATCAGTATTTGTGGCCAAGATGAGAAAGCTCAAAACCATCAACCAAAGACCTATTTGTTACAAATAATTAGAGAATTTGGTAAGCTTACAGACTACAAAATTAATATGTTTTAAAATCATTAAAATGCTAAAAATATTATGTTTTATGATATATATGTGCATATATATATATATATATATATATACACACATACATATATATATATATGGTAAATGTAAGAGTCACCTTAAGGTAGCCACCGAGCGTCCATTCTGCTGTAGGTGGGAGAAGAACTCTGTGCACTGACAACCCCCACTCCCCTCACCTGCAGACCTGGAAGGTCCCGCACCAGTTTGAAAACAGCCAATCATGAAGCTCCAGCTTCCCATCACCCTGACAGAGGAGGCAACCTATTCCACCCGGCCATGTCCCTGAAATGCCCTTATTTGATAATCTGCCCTCCCAAGATCAAACCCAGAACCCCCTCACCCATAAAACCCCCCACCCATCGCCTATCAGGCGCGACTTCCCTGACCCCCCACTCCCGGGGTCATGGAACTTCGTCCGGGAATCGCAGATCCCAATAAAGGCTTTCTTGGCTCCATAGCCTGGTCTCTTTCTTTCCTCCCATCTCTGCCTCCATCTATTAAATCTTACAGTAAGCATTTAAGAAAAGATTGCATAAGCAGTAGTAATACATATAAAGGTAAAATTCCCAGGAATAAATTTAAGAAATGGGTAAGATCTCTATGAAGAAAACGTCAAAGTATTACTGGTAGAATCCCAAAGATGACTCAAATAAATGAAAAGCTGTATCACTACCATGGACAAGAGAAGTTAACCTAAATAGACATCAATTCTCTGTGTGTTTCTGTATCTTGATCACAATTTTTAAAAGGTTGTTTTTGCTGATTTTAAACTGGACAAAGGGATCCTAATTTCCACACGTAAAGACAATGAGAAAACAATAGCCAAGAAAATTCTGTCAGAAGTGGAAGGCAGGGAGGGATGATCACTTGGAAGTAGAGACAGAGAGTAACCTCACCAGATATTTAAAAATACTTTAAAATCTCAAAAATAGCAAGTATAACACTGATCCAAACATAGACAGGGACCAATGGAAAGAAGAGCAGATCCAGAAATAGAATCCATACAAGGAGACAGCATATGATAAAGGTAACCTCTAAAAACAAAGATGAACAAACTAATAAATGGTATTGAGTAAGCTTGGTTGGTGTCTGGAGAAAAAAATCAAGTGGGACCCAGACCAGTATGCACCAGGACAAATTTCAAAGGATCCAAATGTGTCAGTGTCAAAAATGTAACTACAGAAGTACTAAACTGCTGAATGAACCCTTACAAAATCACTTCTTCATTAGGTCACAGTTTGCTATCCAACGGAAGTAAGTGAGCCACAGTTACAAGTGATATATAACTTAAAATATTCTTATAGCCATTAAAATTTTCTACTAACCTTTAAAAAAAGGAAAATGAAGGTGATAATATATTTTGTTTAACCTAATACACCTGAAATATTATCGGCATATAATTGGTATAAAAATTACGGAAAATTGCATTATTTATTTGAACTAAATATGTTTAACTCAGTGTGTACTTTACAATTATAGCTTATCTCAAGTCAGAATAACCAAATTTCACAGATTCAATAGCCACATGTGGCTGGTGACGACCAAACCAATCACCAGTCTTAGGAAGTGCAGACTGAGCTCCACAAGGCAGAGGATATGTCTATTTTGTTCACCTTGGTTTACCCCGGGCTTGTACAGTGTCTGGCATATACTTTTGTGAGACCAAGAAGGAAGGAAGAGTAAAACTGCATTCTGTTTGAGAACCAAAGGCATTGATATGTCAGGGAGGGGGCAGGAAATCATGTGTTACATTAGACGTCTTGGGTTCAAGTCTTGACTCTAAAATGTCCTAATGGAGGAGGAACACATGAAATCACACAGAATTGTGAGGCACTATAAAAACACCACCTATCATTATTAAGGTAAAGAGCTCTGTCTCTGTGATCATTACTTCCAGAGGATAGACTCTTCCTGCTTTTCTGACTATCACTGTCTATCCCCGACCCATGGACATGCACGTTGAAATTCTGCAGCATGTTGACCCATGTTCTATCCCTGGAAGACTATTATTTTGATTTGTAATTTTGAGTTCAATGCCTCACTCCATATTTCAGCTGTCTACAGAAAAAAGCTTCTCTGCCTTCACTTGGCAAGGAGAGGATTTCCTGAGGTGTCTCACACCCTGTATCCTGCTGGGCTCTGTCCGGTTTGGAGCACCTACCCACAAATCACCCTGTAATTACGTTAGGAACTGGGTACAACAGAAGCCAGAAAAGGAAACGGGCCTGAAATCCTAACAGAAAAATTTAGAGACTAAAAGGGACTAGACAGAGAGATGTGAGCCCACGGAAGGTGAAAGAAAAAGAGTCAACAAGGAGCTGCTGATCAGGAAGTTGGATCCAATTTTGCTGCATTTTCAGTGATGACTTGGGTCACCAGAAGGTTAGTATTCCATTCATCTCTCTCCCTGATCCCTAATTAGTAACTCCTGGCTGCTCAGTGAAAAGGAGGAAGAGTCAGAGGAACACGTTATCTCCCCACAAAGCTTCCCTGATTACTTAAGTCATCAAAGCTGGCATTTTGAGTAAGTGAATTAGAAAAACAGAGACACATACAGTCAGTCTTTCAGATTACCCTCAACCAGCCAGAGTGGCTGAGCTAAAAGCCTCCTAGATTGAGGTCACTTTGACAGCAAGAGTACCAGGGTGACTTCTGAATGAAACGATCTTTTTATTTGCAGATAATGCACTATATTTCTTTGTAAACATAGAAAAGAAAGATCACAAGCCAGGAAACCTTGGTTTTTCTTCTGCCTGCTGCTTAAAAGTGGCCTATCTTTGCACAAATAACTTAATCTCTCCCAGCACATTTCCAATATATGTTAGGTGAATATAATTATGCCTTGCTTACCTAACAGTTTAAAGAATATTCACTGCTACTTTACTTAGGTTTTGCTATTACTCACAATGGTTATGAGAGGCCAGTATGTTACTATTAGAGTGATCTCTGGCATGGCCTATAAATAAACCATTACTGAGGAACTTTCTGAAGATATTGGGTAGATGTTCCATGAAAGAGTTGTATTATAATACACATGTGATTTTATTATACAGTTGGCATGCATTCTAGCACATTTTGTGCGAACCCCCTAAGTATTGTCACGTGACTTGATTTTCTACTGTGGTTTTGATATCTTTCCCACAGCAGGTACATGATGTAACTGAGCTGAGTGTTCCTAAGGGTAAGTTATAGTAGAAAAGTCAGACATCCTTTTACTCCATGCAGGTACAAGCTGACAAAGATGGTTCAAAACATCTTCATGATCTGGGGCTAGGACACTCGTCCTGCCTCCAAGGTGAAATCATCCTGACAAAAAGAGAGATTAGAGAAAGGGCTAAGATTCCTTAGATAAGAAATCGCCAACAAAACTCAGTTAAGCAACAGCCACTTAGTTTTCTACATGTATTGCTTGGAAGGAAGCTAAATTTTAAGAGATAAGGGTCCCAGTGCCCTTTATGCAACTTGCACACAGGTTTCTTTCTGGATTAAACTCATAAGAAGGATTTAGTATTTAAGTTTCCTATGAAGGGGGTCTTTGTTCCCCCTTAGGCCTTAAGAATAATTTTAAATAGAGAAGAAAAGAATGATATGCAATTTTGTAGTTCTTTATTATAAAGTGGGGCCCCTGTGTTTCTCCAGAAAAATAATTTCTCTTACTGTTCTCATTCACAAAAAATTGAAGGATTCCCAGTGTCTGACTAAAACAACATAATGTTAGGAATATTGCTCAGTGGATTTATTCCTGCAAAGATGAAAACATACAATGGAACAAAGAAAAAAAAAGATAATCTTAAGGCCACAGATAACTGACCATATCTCAGTTAGAATTCCTTAAGGGAAGCCAAAAATGAACTGGAAGCTCACTGTTTGTTTCCTTTTTATTTTACTTTTTTTTTCCTCTCCAGTTAGAAGATATGCAATTTGATTGATGGTATTTTTTCCACATTGGTGACATTTTAAATGGAAACCAAGATTTTTTGGGGGTGGTTGTAATAGCTCGATGAAATCTTTAACATGTGCCAAAATGTTTCATTAATGTAAGTCAGCCAAATAATCCTCTTGCGTTGTAAAAATATTTTTTTAAATGCTTTCTGAACTGTTAAGAAATGAGAGGACTCAGGGTTTAGCTTCAAATACATGGGTTATATTGACTAATGTGGTACGTGCATTTCTTCAAAGCAAACAGTAAAGTTGATGCGATTCTGATGAAGCTAGATATGAAGCTCTCGACTTTTTTATGCCAAATAATTACTAGCTTTAAATTTAGATGGTTCTCAGCAATCTGAGATTCAACCAAGTTACCGTGTTTCTCATTCAAAACAACTGTGTGCCCTTGTTAAAAGCCACAAAGTTGCTACTGTTAGGTTTGTTATATTTAGGTCACGATGGCCAATGTCCAATACGGACATTGTACTTAGTAAAAAGACATACTTTTACTCTGTAGATTCGTTTTCCTAGTTGAAGTCAAGAGCCAGTTCATGTCTGATTAGTGATAACAATAAAGAAGTGTGTTATTTAAAAGTAGGAAAACTGCATTTCACTCAACAGAAAATTGCATACTTAACATTAAAGCAGAAAAGTATAGTGATGCACTGAAGGTGAAAAATGGGGGAAACTTAACTAAATTACAGGGAAATTTCCATAACAGATTCACTAGTAATGCTGATTTAATAACGATTTCCTGTCATGAACTATATTTATCATATGCTGCCTCTCTGACATGACACTGTATTTAATGTTTTTGAGGGCCATGGTTTTAATCAGATTAAGCTTAAGGAAACCGATAGGTATCTGTTTGGCTCTTAGCTTCAGCTTCTGTTTCTTATTTAGTCACAAGACTATTATTTCTGGAATCTTTATAAACACATTTGCTGGGATTGCCACAAGAGTGTAGCTTATGTTGTGAGGTCAGGAAAAATGTGTGCCAGTGGTTTTCATGATCTATGCACAGAGTGTGTTACAAAATTGTTTAATAAATTAAAGACAACTAATGCAAAATGTGTGCCTTTCCCCCATGGGATTAAGCATCTAAAAATACAACTTATTTTTAAATTCAAAAAAATAGTTTCTTAGAAACTAAATATCCAAGAAGAACGTTCAAAGAAAAGTTGGTACAATACTATTCATTATTCAAATGTATTTACATAAAGCTAAAATCTCCATTAATAAGCTTAATGTTCTTCAAGATAATTTACCTAATAAGCAATAACAATTTTAATAATCTATACAACAGCTATGATATTACCTAAAATGCAACATTCCAATATTATCAGTCAACATACCACGCTGAATACTTGAAAGAGCTCAGGAGGACAAATCTTCCCTCTTTCAACTTCAGCCATGTTGAACAAAGTGCTGCCTGGGTCAAGAGTTCCCAAGCCAGATATTCTAGTAACAATCTAGTAGTGCCAAACTGTGTATTAGATAGGGATTAATTCATATATCTAAGTAAGATTATTGTTAAAAGTAGAAATTAGCAAAGGAAGTATAAGGGAGAACTAAAAGGAAGTAAAGTCTGGCCTGGAACACTCCAGTCCTCATCGCCTGAAAAATGTGCTCAGGCTTAAATGGAGGTCTGACACGTGCAACATGCAAAACCACTTTAGTGGAGATAGAATGATCTATTAGTTTCTCATCCACATAAGTTGCCTACCTTTTCTTAATATAAATAATTATACAATAATTTCCTCAGTAAGTACCTGTGGCTTTGAAGGTTCCTCTTTAGAATATCTTAAACCTTCTGTAGGGCATGCATGAAAGACACTTGATTAGCCAGTAGGATGTAATCAAGAACTGGCACTAAACTAAAAACTACTGAGAAGCGTCCACAGCATGTTATCAGGTACATTTTCACGAAGTATACATTATATAGGAAAAGAGAATAAATACTCTTCAATTATCTAGAACAAGAATAGGAAATCTCTGAGGCTATTATTAATGACCGGTTAACAGGATTTCTGCTGAAGTTTTTCTTGTAGGCAATATAACACCATATCTCAGTTGAAGAAGTCTAAGAAAAATTAAAGTCAATGTTATTAATGAGATTAATTTTAATATCTCTGTGGTTATATATAGATTCAGTCTGCATGCTTTTTGCTTAATATTGATAAAATATTTCATGAACAATTTACAGGTTGGGTTTCAGGTGAGCAGAAATAAATATACTATTTATAAGCACAAGATATACTTTTAAACCAACTTTTAAAATTTCACTGGATCTTTCAACATTTGTTTGAAATCCTTACAAGATATTCATCTATTTGTGGCATCATATAGGTCTGTCTCCCCATCTGTCTATGTTTTTCATGAAGACTAGTATCTGGTACATATTTTTTTTCTTCCCCACTTTAGTAACTATTCATTGGCCCACTACTATGCCAATTCTGTAGGAGTTGTCCGACAGTTTTTATCAACCACTTTTTAATAAAATACAAGCTTTCCTTTATAGGACAAGGGGGCACGTAATCAATGTATTCAATTTAATTTTGACTAAGTTTAACTCTGTATGGTTAGAAAACTAATGCCATCAAAATCTATTATTGTCACAATAAATAATTACACTGGCAGCATGATGTAACTAAAATCTAAAAGACTGAATTTTCTAAGAGTAACATGTATGTGGATATTCATCAAAGCACTTCAGTGCTAATCTTCCCAAACGTAACCTTCTTCTATTACATAACCAGATTTGTTGAGAAATTCACATCTTGCATGTATGGACTTTGCGAAGAATCCTTTTTTTATAGGATATCCCGGCAACATCGCTGCACCCCCACCCCCACCCCAGACTTGGTAGCCTGACTGCAGCACAAACTCATCTGGTTTGACTAAAATCATTAAATCATTGCATTATTTGGCAGTGGTTTCTTCATACGTGGTGCTTAGAGCTCATTGAAGCTCAAACAGTACAGGAAATGCAAATCATGCAAACCACCCTCATGACGGCGACGCACAGTGGCGTGATTGAGCGGCAGTACGCATGGCTCGTGGGGTGACCACATGAAAGGCGCCGTTTAAAGACCAGATGAGCTAAAGCTGGGCTAAGTTAGAGAGTATGTGTGAGCTTCAAAGCTGGCAGAATACATCCTTATTTAAAGTAGAAGGGGTTTTTATTATTATTTTTTATTAATAACACCTGCCCAAGTTCTTTACATTGAAGGAAGTATGTGGAGATAGAGTGAACATGCACCAGACTGCATAATGTGGACCAATCTTGCTTTTTTAATTCCTAGGTATGGCACAAGAACCGAGTACTTTCCATCACTTTTTCACAAGATTTTCTACAAGTGTTAACAATTATTGGGAATGTTTTCTTTCAGTGAACTTAAAGAAAAAAGATGATCCAGCAGTGCCCCACACTATTTGCTCATAATTCCTAAAGTGTTGGTTTAATTACCACATATTAGTAAAATTAGTTTCTCCAACAAAAAATAGGTAACTCTAATTCTCAGGAATTCATCAACAAAAGCGCCTTACTAGCAATACAGAATTTGCTGGTAAGAAAGGGGTTTTGGGGGTTTTTTTTTAATGTTTATTTATTTTTTAGAGGGAGAGAGACAGAGCGCAATCAGGGGAGGGGCAGAGAGAGGAGACACAGAATCCGAAGCTGGCTCCAGGCTCCAGCTGACAGCACAGAGCCTGGCGGGGGGCTTGAACCCACAAATTCCGAGATCATGACCTGAGCCCAAGTCAGATGCTCAACCAACAGAGCCACTCAGGTGCACCTGGAACTGATTATTTTTTAGATACTTCTAACTTACCAACAAGTAAAGAAAATGTGACTGTTAAGAGATAAACGTTATAACTCAAAATAAATAAATTTCAATTTTATATGTTTGTTTAGCATCATAACTTATTTTCCAAAGCCCTGCACAAAAGATACTGTTATTTCATTTGCATATGGACTTAAAGGCAGCAGGAATTCCATTAAAGCTCAGGTGTCTTAACCCCTCACAACTATAGCTAGAACCTGAAATACATAAGGAAGAAGTTAGAAGTTTAAGTAAAGTAGGGAAAGGCCAAGGCTTCTGGTCTAGGAATCAGAAGACCTACACATAAATCACCATGTGAACTAATCATTCTCTAAAACAGCTTTCTCATACAAAGGAGAGGTGAGATCACCATCTTTTCTAACTGCTTCATAGTTTCATTTGAAAGGGGATGGCAGAGTATGTGAGAAAGGATAAAATGGGATAATATAGTATGTGAGAAAACTGTACAGTGCTATACAAATATAAAGAAATACTGTACTTTTTGTGAGCCACTTACATCGTGCCAGGTACCATGTTAGGCTCTTACATACATTATTTCATTTGGTTTAATTTCATTTTCACACTGTTCTTCAAGATAGGTGTTATTTGTCCCATTTTTAGAGGCAAGAAAATTGAGGTTCTGAAAAGTGAAGCTATTTCTCCCAATCCTTGTGACTAATAAATAACACTGAAAGTAAATTCATTAGGGTGTACATGGATCTGTATTGATATGTTTCATAATTATCCACTGGGGGTCTGTATAACGCTTGATAGTTATCATTTTAAAGAGAAATCCAATGCTAACACCCTAACAAAGTAGAATTAAGTAATGTAGAATTTCTCTAACTCTTCCATCAGACACAGTGACTAGAAAGCTTGGATGCTTGGTATTTTGAATTGGACCATGTTAATCTATTGTGTCCTCTACTTTCTTAATTAATCCTTGACACAGTCAGTGGCTACCCTGTTTGACAACTGAAAAGAGGGTTAATAACCGTAATTGCCTTTAAAGTCCCCAGAGCCACTGCCTTAAAATTTTAACATTAGTTGGTGTTAAGAAATTCTCATTGAATGCAAGAAAAAAGTTTAAGGGCTTTCTGGTCACCAACTGTCGTCCTTTCCAAGCCAACTAGAGCCACTTATATGTACAGTCACTGACAAGCAAAGTTTAATTATTTTGTTCTGTTTTGTTTTGTTTTGTTTTGTTTTTAGATAGCTTGTAAAAGCCAATGAGACAAAAGACGTTAGATTATATTTTAAAGTAAAACAAAATAAAAAACTCATAATTGCTTATAATTGCCTTTATTTATCAAAAGGGAAAGCTACAGACATAAGAAACGAAGTCTAGAAAAGAGCATATAGTTATATGCAACTGACACGCAGGCAATGTGGTTTTGCCAGAGTGACCAGTAAATGGAGAGAAGTCAATCACTAAACGTATTCAACAGTTAGTATTCCAATGAGACATGACCGACTTTCATAGCTAGAAAATCCATCAACTAGCCAAAGCCATGCCAGAATGAAGAGGATAGATCAATACAGTAGGTAGGAATACTAAACTACTCCTTTTCCCTCAATTTTGGAAGGCAGCAAGGATCCTATTTTGACAAACTTTGATCCATCTAGAGGAAGTCTGATGTATGAATATCATGCTGTAATCTGAAGGTTGGAGATTTGTAAGCTACCATTTACATCATGTCCTGTTTTATGAGAAACAGACATAAAAACTAGGCAGAGAGGAGCCACAGATTCAAGGATTTCAAAGATTGTGACTGCAGTGGTTGGAAATCTCACCTTGTAAAACACATTTAAAGTTGCATTCTGAGAGGAAAAGTATTGATGTGGACTGAGTCAAGAAGTAAAGTATGCAAACAAGTGGCTCTGAAAAAAAATTGAAATTTCCAGGTAAGACCAAACTAATAAGTGGATTTGTGTGGGTTTTGTTTTCGTTTTGTTTTAAGTTCATTCCTCTTCAAATTCCCCATGACAATTCTCAACAATCCCACTGTCAGACTTTCCAGGTGGAAAACAAACCTGAATCTGCTTTTCTTGGTGTTTGAGCCTGTTTTTCTCCATTTGCTGTCAGTGGCAAGAGAACAATATTGCTGATTAATAAAATCATCCCTATCTTTGCCTTTAAATTATTTCGAATTCTTTCAGTATTTATTGTGAAGCATGTTATTGATTTTTATCAGTGTGTTCTAGGTGCTATCAAATTTGCCACATTAGATTCAAATTATAGAATTCAATACTAAACACTCAGGACCCACCCAGAAATGTCATCACCTACCCCTGGTTTTGGACAACTCACTTAACCTTTTCAGATCTCTGCTTTCTCAGCTATAAAATAACAGCTTGATTAGAAGAGCTCTAAAGTCCTAACTATGTTAATAGCTGTCATATAATCTCAATGTCAAGTATTAATATCTAAAAACACTAATTAGTAAGGAAAAAAACAGATGTATTACAAAGACTCCATGATAGCAGGTAAATAAATTTTTTTCATACCATCCAGTGGACAGTATCTATGTGATTATAGTCCAATCATTCAAACTTTTTGTTGTTTTAACAAAAACTAAAGCTGACACCTCACCTTTCACATGGAAAGAATGGGCTATATGATTTTTTACTGTTTCTTCTAGTTCCAGAATAATGACTATAGTATGGCTTACTGAATGTATAAGAGGGTACCAGGCAGTCCTTTATTTAACAAAAATTTACTGAAAGTCTAGCAAGTAACAGGTACCAACTGACACACTGAATTCAAGAATGAAAGTGTAGTGGATTGAATTCTGTCCTCGAAAAAGATACATTCAAGTCCTAACCCCTGACACTTGTAAATATGACCTTGTGTGGACAGTCTCTGCCAATGTAGTCAAGTTATGATGAGATCCCCTTTGATTAGTGTGGGCTCCAGATCCAGTGACTTCTTTCCTTATAAAAAGAGGAAAGGATACAAAAAGATACAGAGAAGAAGGTCATGTGCCATCAGAGTCAGAGATTGGAGTGATGCAGCAATACTCCAAGAAATGCCAACCACTGCAGGAAGCTACCAGAAGCCAGGCAGAGTCAAGGAAGACTTCTTCCCTACAGCTTTTTGAGGAAGCGCCATCTTACCAACCCTTGTTTTTGGACTTCTAGCATCCAGAATTGTGAGAGAATAAATTATGCTGTTGCAGAGGCTGTGGGAAACTAATACAGATGGTCACATTGGTGGAAGAAGAGATAGCCAGGCACATTAAGAAGTGATTAAAAGAATTCCTAGAAATATGTTGTTTAAGTGAAACCAAAAGGCTGGCAACACCTAATATTTTTAAAAAGTAAGCTTTCATGACACTGTAAAGTAATGCTTCCGAATGAGATAAACTACAGGTTGCTATTTTAACCAACTCTACCACTAATTTGCTTTTTGAAAACAGACAAACCATTTGGCTTCCAAACATCAGTTTCCTTTCCTAGCAAGTAGGATTTGACATACTAATATACCATGCAAGAGTGCATGACATTATGCTGAATACTGCTGCAAATGGCAAATGATAATAACTGTACATATATGTACACATAGATAGATAGACAGACAGACAATTTAGGGATAGGTAAGTTGTGGATTGGGACCAAGAGTAATAAACTTTGTGATGCTGCAAAAATTTTTTACATCTTATTTCTGTACCTTCCATAGACCAGGCAAAACCAACTATTCAAAAATAATGATAATAATCTGAATATTTGTCACTCAATTCATGAAAAGTATAAAACAGCAGCATTCCTTTAAAAACTTGTGTTCTGATTAAAAAATAATTAAAATTACTAATATAAAACAGCAATCTGTCCAATTAGTGTTTTCTTTCATTAGATAGAATATTTAACCTCTTCAATAGGCTTTTATGTGGACAGAATGTTTCATACTACTATAATTATCTCTTAAAAATAACAAAACAAAAGGAAAGGAAATACCCAGCAAGTGAAACAAAGCTAATAGAATTACTGAGTTATATTTATACTTATAATCTTGAACTGATGAAGATAAAGTTTAATAGATAATGCTATTATTTGTACCAAGCCCAGATAATATACTTTAGCCCTGCATTCTCAAGCCCGGTGCATACTCTATTTAAACATAAATGTCGCTGCCGAGGGTCCATGCACAGGCAGGGCTGTCCCCGACGGCAGCATAGGCCTTCCGTGCAACTCCAGAGGGCACCATTTCTGCAATGCAATGAAACCTATACGATATAGGTAAAAACCAAATGAAAATGAAGCATTAAAGATACTAAATGAGCCACTAAATCAACACTGATTAATTATTTCTCAAACAAGAGGCATCATACTTCAGCTCTGTGGACAAACAGCAGTTTGTATTGGGCACTCTTCATGCACAGCATTATGAACATGCTCTGGTCTCTGGGTGATTCCTCTCTCTTTTCCTTATTACATAATATGGTCCTAGTTATGGGACATGTAGTATTTTAAGGTCAGAAACATTTAATGACATTAAGGAATTACTTAGGATTTTTTATAGGGTAATAATGGTATTTCATTTATGTTTTTTAAAAAAGGTTATCTTTTAAAGATATCCAGTGAATTATGTAGAGCTACAAATGAAGTGCATGCAATTTGCTTCAATATACTCGGGATTGGAAAAGAGCTAAGCAGAAGTTTGTTTGTTGTTTTGTTTTCTTGTTTTCCAAAATTTTGTTTAAATTCTAGTTAGTTAATATATGGTGCAATATTGGTTTCAGGAGTAGAAGTCAGTGATTCATAACTTACATACAATACCCAGGGCTCCTTATAACAAGTCAGACGGAGTTTAAATAGAACAAGATTGGGCATGTATGCATAACTGTTACAAGGTTAAAAAATCATCATGTATTCCCTCTATTTTGTATATGTTTAAATTTTTCTGGGGGTGCCTGGTTGACTCAGTTGGTTAAACAGCCGATTCTTGATTTCAGCTCAGGTCCTGATGTCATGGTTCATGAGATTGAGCCCCACATCGGGCTCTTTACGGATAGTGCAGAGCCTGCTTGGGATTCTCTCCCTCTCTTTCTCTCTCTCTCTCTCTCTCTCTCTCTCTCTCTCTCTCTCTCTCTCTGTCCCTCCCCACTCATACATGCACACACACTCTCTCAAAATAAATAAAATAAACATTTAAATTTTTTTGTGTGTGATGTAGCCATTATTTCCCATCAAACATAGAAACTCAGTGTGTCTATGGGAATCAAGTTTTCATGAACAAAACAGAGACTATACTTAAGATGGATAGACCAGCCCAAGGTAAGAACCAAGTGGTCACTCTTTAACCATAAGAGTAAGAATTTATTTGTTGGAAAACTAACTAGCAGTGACTGAAATCTTCTGATAATTGAATCAAGGTGATCCCAAGATACTATTACTCATGAAAATTGCTGGGGGTGACTGAAGCAAAGGAAATCAGAAGGTACCATTTATAACAGACCAAACATAAATGAGTAGAATCATATCTAAAAAGTATCATTCTAGGGACTTTATCTCAAGTAAAATAATTTAATAAGCTACTAATAATCACTGATGCTTTAATAAGAACTAACCCAGGCTTTCTGAAGACCAAACAACAGGGGCAGAAGTTATCTCAAAGAAAATAAAGTTTCCCATAAAAGCTGAGACAAGAACCAGAAAGCTGTCTAGAGGAGGTCTGGGGGCAGCTGTGCTCCGTACACCTCCTTCACACAGGATACACGCTCTCTCATGGCACCGCCTCTCTCTGTGCACCTGTTTCCTTTTCCCTAATCTTCTGCTTACTGTTTCTGCTCTCTTGTAACTTCAGTTGGCATATGACCTATTATGGCCTCTCTAGGTCCTGCCTCAGGAGCTTTAGCCTACCAATCCTATCATTGACTGCCCTAGTTTATCTATATTTTTTCATTCAAATTCCAAAAAAAAGAATCCAACTGGCTTAAACGATTGTTTTTTTCCTCTGAAGAATGTGTCGCACTTTACCTGCCTACCTGTGATGTGGCTGTTTCTGGGTAACATGTCATCTCATCCTCAATCAGCTACAGCTGTGAGGACCGGGTCAGATCCACACATGGCTGCTTAAGAGTGTCTTCTTTAGCTGGATGTCTAATTCAGGCTGGCGATGCAGTGGCAACAGGGCAGTGCAGCAGAACAGTGTGTCCAAGGAACCAGAAACAGATGAGAAGAAATTGAAGAGGCAAAGTTAAATTGGAAGAGAAGGTGTCCCATGGTATCTTGCCCTATGTGGGAAGTGTATCCTCTACAGAAGAGATGAATTCATGGCCACATATATATGACTACTAACCTGAGTGTGAACTAAGAGGTGATGGCTCTTACCAGAGAATGGCAGCAAAGGCTACCGGCACAAGATACGTCAGAAGAGAACTGATGGCGACTAGCAGTGATGGGCTTGGGCTACTGAGTCACAGAGGACTACACTGAATCCCAATTCTGCCACTTAGTTGCTGCATAATGTTTGGCAAATAATTAACCCGCTTGGCCTCAGTGTCCTGATCTATTCAATGGCAGTAATAATAGTTCTGGTAATAATTATAATAATAATACTATTATAACAATAATTTAATTAATACAATATTAATATAAACAATAATAGTTTTAAATGAGATCAGACATTTTAAGTGTTTTATTGAGTCTGTTGCAGAGAAAATGCTCAAAAACTGGTGATTACTATAATGTACATTTGCATATTTTTTTTAAACCTAGAACAGTACTGCTATTTAAAACATAGTGGAAAAAAAGAAATGGCATCTAGAAACAAAATAACAGCTAGCTGGAGAGACCTAAAAAGAGGTCAAGAAGGTTTCTGCCCTTCAAGTCAAGGCCAAAAGTAACGCCAAAAAAGAAAAAAAAAGTATTAAAGGGATCAAAGCAAGAAAGAGTTGCGAAAAGTAGGGGAAAAAAACAACAGATATTAAACTTGGCATTGACAGTATACTGATGACATTCCTCATTTACTTCAGTTAAGTGGTAAATAGATGATTATAAAACTATAAAAGGCATAAAACACAGAACCATAATATAGTAAAACCTTGATCTGTCAGTATAATTCACTCTGGAAACATGCTCTTAATCCAAAGCATTTGTATATCAAGGCAAATTTCCCCATACGAAATAATAGAAACTCAGAAGATTCGCTTTACAACCCAAAAATATTCATATAAAAATGATTACAATGCTGTAATACAATACAAAATAATAAAGAAAATACAAAATATAAAGAAAAATAAGCAAATTAACCTGTACTTATCTTTGAAAACCTTGGTGGCTGGTGTGAGAGAGACGAGAGAGGAGGGTGACTGTGTATGACGACTTTCACTATCACTCACGGAATCACTGCTAACCTAGTGCCTCAATGGAGTCTTTTTCTTTTCATGCAACATTAACAAGGAGCCTTTCCAATGGCACTTGCTTTTCCTCCTTTTGAGGATTTCATGGAAATGTGACATTGCATCGTCTCTAAACAGCTTCATCACTCGCACTGCTAAAGCCTTATTCGGGTAGTGCTTTTCTACAAAATTTTGCACTGTTTCCCACATTTTACACATCTCACCTGAAGAAAAGGATTCCTCCGCATTTTTCTCCTCCTCCTCTGCAGACAAGATATAGACTCAGACTTCTTATAAAATCTTGCAATTTTGGCCACTGACATATCCTGTTCATACTTCTTTATGATTTTCTTCTTTTAAATTTTTAGCGTTTTTTAATGTTTATTTATTTTTGAGAGAGAAACAGAACATGAGCAGGGGAGGGACAGAAAGAGAGGCAGACACAGAATCCGAAGCAGGCTCCAGGCTCTGAGCTGTCAGCACAGAGCCCAAGATGGGGCTGAACTCACGAACAGTGAGATTATGAACTGGGCCTAAGTCAGAGGCATAACAGACTGAGCTACCCAGGCGCCCCCTTGATGATTTCCTTCTTAACTCCCACCATAATTATCTCCTTCTTACCACCTTTCTCTTCAACTCTTTTCTGCATGGGACCATTGTATATGCTCACACCGATGTTGTCTACAGTACAGTATTAATAAAGTTTTCATATACTGTATTTAATGTAAACGGCAATCAGGCAGCAGAGGAAAGAGTCTACATCTGCAGGCAGCCTGACCTAGCATGAAGCAAAGCATTCCTAAGTTTACTCTTATATGGAAAAGTAAAGGACTGTCCATCGGTACTTTGAAGTGTTTCTGCCAAACACCATGGCCTGAAACGGAGCATCCGAGCATGAGAGACACACAACCCCTGAGTGAAAGACCTACAGAGAGAAGAACCACTGGTCAGTTGTGATCATGTGACATTTGGTGTCACGTACGACTCGTATTGCAAGGCATCACCCCTTAATCAAGTTAAAATTTATTAGAAATGTTTGCTCTCCTTGCATAGCACTTGCAAACCAAGTTACTCACAATCCAAGGTTTTACTGTATATTGAATTAAAATGCAAGATATTCAGGGCTTTCTTTGAGATGGGAAGATACTTAATAGAGAGATAGAGAAAAGAGGATGGTCAAATTGATGACATTTCTAAGAAGTAGATAATGCTAAAAATGAAGTTTTTAGTGATGTGAAGGAGTTTGGAAATTAACTGAAATACAAGGGATGAATTAGGAGAGTATCCTACCATTGCATGGTTGAAAATGCTTGGAAGGACTACAAAAGCCAAGCAATACTCCCTGAAAAAAACAGTAAGATACTATTTCTACAAAATAGACCAAGGAAATTGGTATCACTTCCAAGTTAAAAGGTAAACTTCTGGAATCATAAGTTATTATTGCTTCTCTACTGTTCTCTTCTCTCATCAGTTTGTATGCACACTTTCAAAAGAGGCCTGGGTTGTAATACCTTATAGGAAGTTCATGTCTCATGCAACCAGTTTTTCTCACTGCATTTGTATTCCCTAAATTTTCTGCCAATGAACTAATAACTGGTAATCTTTTGTGCATATTGCCACTGTATCATAGAAAAAGCAAAGTCTTAGTATTTTCATCTTATAGTTCCTGTTTATCACTTCAAATTCTACCTGATGTGCTTCAAACTCATTACACCTACATCGTTTGCTACTTGAGGGGAAAAAAAAATCCACAGAGGAAAGTGAAAATCATGAAAATAGCTACTTTATTTACTGTACTGGACAGGTAATTATATAACAAGAGATAAGTATTTCCATTAAAGTAAAGCATAATGTTCATGCAAACCTTGCGCAGCGACTATAAGCAGGGCACTGCAATGATTAGAACACAAAAGTAAGAAGAGAAAGAAAATAGGAAGTGTATAACCTTATAAAACATGTAAATCAACTGCTAAATGGTAAAATCATCTAGTCTTGTTCTTTTATATATCTTTTATCTGTAAATAAATACAACTGAACTTTGCACATAGCGAAAACTATAGGTCTTAGAAATTTTATTGACTTTCCTTAGTATCATCATTACTTACTCATTCATCCAACAAATATTCACTAAACACTAAGAATTAGACCTTGGGAACAGTTGTGAAAAAGACAAAGCCTCTGCCCCTCAAGGAACTTACAAATAATAATAAGATATTTCCTGGGCAAATTTATGATGATATCTGCTTCTAAAAGTTCAAGGAAAGGGCAATATTAAATATCATAAGACACCAAAGTAACCCTAAAATATCTGCTTTTCAATTTCAGCTATATAAAAACCCATGAGTTAATTATCTGTTACTTTACCTGTTTTTCTCTTTTCCCACTCGTCCATTCACAGACTGGCCACATCCACACCATTACCAACACTGTCCAAGTATAACGGAATGGTAATACTGCTTAGCAGTGACAAAAACTAAAATATTGTTAATAGCTATTCAGAATGGTTTGTTACTTAGTGAGCTGGTCTGGTAAAATACTGGAAGTGAAGGGTCAAAGAAATGGATGGAATGAGGACTTAGAATGATCTGGAAAGAAGGAACTGAAAAGCAGCATCGTGAGTCATTGGGAGTGTTTATCTTAGGTCAACTCCTTTACCAGGTATAAGCAGTAATTTTTTAAAATACTGCTGAAATAAAGGAAGCTGAATAAGTGTGTTAGATATCACTCTCTGCAACAGGCTAGTCAAACATATCTCTCCAATTCTCTTGCAGCACATTTACCTTTAAATCCAAATAGCAAGGGTAAAAATGTGTCAGAGATTTTTGAAACAAATAAGAAGGAAAGCCTATGTCTGCAGGAAAAAAAAAGCAAAACTAATATACATAAGGTCTCAAAAATTTTTATCTGTTAATACAAGGCTTTCAACATATTTAAGTTTTAAAGATATTTTCAAGCTAAATGACCTGTGCTAATTATGGTAGCCAGTGACACAGCTGACCTGAAATGGCCATTTCTATTGTAAAGGAGAAAAGAAGCTTTGATTATGTTTGCTAAAATTCATATCAACTTCAAGAAAACATATTAGAACATTTATTTCCATTTAATGTTTTGGCAGTTATGATGTTCAACTGCTATTTTTTATTAAAATTAATGTAAAAATTCTGCATGTTTAGATCTTCACATAATTCTTTTCTTGGGGTTTAAACAAGAGATGATGCCATATGTGTGAAATAACTAATTTGTGTCAATAAATCACAATCATTTTATCACCAGAATGAGAAATGCCCTGTCCCATAGAATGGAACCAGGCATGGTCAAGTCTCCAGATCCAGGAGACAACCATATACCTTGTTTTCTCTGGAAGAACACTTTAGTCATTACTAGACAGAGTGCAACTGAACCCCTTTCATTTTATCTTTGTCATAAACGAGCATTCTTTCAACACACGTTCAAATCAAGTACTTAACAAAATGTCTTACAAAATAAAACTCATTACACAAACGTTAGTTGAAGGAAATGAATAAACAGTGAGTTATTAACTGACTTTTCTAATTATAAAAATATAAATCTGACCACTTTTTTAATTCATTATCACTACCCATTATAATATGTAATTGATTGTTGTTATTTAGCTGCAATTCAAAATTTATACCAGAACCACAATAAAGAGAGACCAAAAATCTACAAAAAATATCTCTTCTACCATTTCTTCCCATTTAATCTCTATAAACCACCTGATGGACGAACAAATGTTAGTAGCATATTGAGGTTTGGGGCCAGATACTCTTTAAACCTTATGTTTTTATTAAGGAATTCATTTTATGTCATCTCTCCTGCTTACATTTTAAAATGGAAAAACTCAAGGCTAGAGATTAAATAATTTTAAAAAACTCAAAGAAAGAATCAAGCACATAGAAGAACAGTACAAATTCTACCTAAAACCGTTCAAACTTCACAATAATAGCTTCCTCTTCAGTTTACCTGATATTCTTGAAATATCATCTTATTTGATCCTCATAAAAAGTCTTGAGGATAAATTAAAAAGAATATTATTTTTCATGTTTACCATTTTGCAGGTGAAGATACAGAATGAGGGTGATTTGTCCTTACAAAGATGAGTGGCTTAGCTGGGTCTTGAACTTGACTCTCCTGACTTCTAGACCAGTTCTCTTTCCCTCTCTGTCAGACCTATTGTGTAACACTATGTCTAATAGGTACAAAAGAGAAAATCAACACCCATCATATGTTCCTAGGAATGCCCAAACACTGAAGGAATTCACATCATGTGGGCTAATATTTTGTCAGGATTAGTCAATATCTACGTGCCTAATCTGTGGTTTAAAGTTGCAAACACCACATTAGTCAATAAGATAAAATAAGTGAGAGAACAATTGACACTCCATATCCATGAAAACTAGAAGTCATTCTTGGTTAGATATGCTCATCAGCTGAAAAAATACTGCATCACAAATTGAAAAGTAAAACAGAAATATAGATGAATGTTGATGAATACAAACTTAATATTCTAAATTGCAAACATGGAAATACTGATTCAAATGCCACCATTTTACTACACCCTGTTAGAAGGAAGACGTCAGGTGACTCATGTAGATAAACTTGGAGAGAAGGGATTTCCCCTCACCTCTTATATTTTAAAATGAAGAAAAAACAAAGAATATATTACTTTAGAGATTTCCTACATTTTTCCTAACATCTATGACATATCAAGTTTATAACTACATATGTACACTTAAAGCTTAAATCCTTAAGTAACAGAAGTATTATATTTTTTGCTATAATATAAAACAGTTCACAATAGAATGTAAATGTCCTGAATTCTCCAAGTTTTGGTATAATCAATAACTTAAAGGCTTATCATGAAAAAGGACATTATCCAGTAAAATCCTAAAACCTAGTAGCTGAGATATATAGATAGTGTAATCTCCTTAGTTTCTGGGACCAGAGAGGACTAAAGGATGCAACAGCAAAATGAAAACCCTATTCATCAAAACTTTCTTTGTCAGTAACTCTAAAAGGCTGGTTTTCACCACAGCTTTCTTTCAGATTCAGACATCTAATTAGGGACTGCATTTTTAATACTGGTTAATACATGTAAAACATATGCATGCTGAACATATTAAAAAACAAAAGTTTTCTGGAAGCTTTTTTCCATGGAAAAAAACGTAAAGAAAACTCAACACTGCTCAAGTGGATCACTTCCATCTGCCAGCATTTTATCTAAAATAAAAGTGACTGAAAAAAAGACAAAAATTAAGATCATGTTTCCAAAGCTTTAATGTTTTTCAGGTAGTTCCATTCTAAAACTGCCACTGCTTCTACTTCGTGTGTGTATGTCTATGTATGTGTTTTCTTTTACTTTTCCCAGTTCTAAATTTCAAAATCAGACAAAGCAAACAATTACTTACATAAACGCCACTTACATAATAAACATTACTCAAATTTCAGAGCAAACATGACCTCAATTCTTAACCTCTGCTTCTCTTACTTTTCTTACATTTTTCAAAAAATAGTGCAAATAAAATATGAGTATCATTAAATATCTCTGGGCACGTGGAAACAATAAGAATACTGTTGTTAAAATGATTACATAGCTCTATAATCACTTCTTATGAACTCCTGAGTTACAATCTCTTCATTTCTACCAACTGCAAGTGTCAAGGATTCCTGAACCTTTGCAGCAATGGCACTAAGCTACTGCTTGATTTCTTGGCAACTATCCTGTTAACAAAATGGTATGTATAGAAAATCATTCCTCTCAATAAAAGTGAGTTGATATTTTTTGTCTTAAAAGTTAAAAATTCCCTTTGAGAAAACTGAAGACACTCAGCAATAATACAAAATAAAAGCTGAGAATCACTACATCTGAATGAAAAACTCTACAATAAAAATGCTAAACACACATAAATAAGATATGCTTTTAATATAATCAGATTTCATGAATCTTTTTTCATTGTAAGAGTGATAAAATCTAGTTCACCTTCTTAGCCACTTTCATTTTCTGAAAATCTTGGAACCCACCAAAACAGTTTGTATTACAAATAAATATCTGTTACCAATACTGGATACACAAAGAAACTATGGGCTAAAAATCCCCTATATTTCAGATCTACCCCTATACTGAAAGACAGATTACTAAGTGTGGGGAATTTCCCTAGAAGCATAGTATATGACTGCTTTAGAAAAGCTGATTCAAGTGACCATTTTCTAAATAATACAAAAGAATAAATAAAATAAGAAAGAACGAAACAACTATATCCAAGAGAAGAAATTTAGTTCCTAAAGCATAGTGCTTTATTCACATTTTTATTATTTGTGTCTGGCACATAGTATATAATCTTCAAATTCATGTGTTATCAGTTCAGACCACTGAAAAAGAAACTCTGGCTTTTCTGAACTGGAGACTAAGTAGGGGAGAACACAGTTTACTCATTCATTTTCACTTTGAGATCCAGCAAATGGTAAGAATGCTACAAAAGTACTTAACACCTGATGGGGGGGTGAAAAGGGGAGTTAAGTTTGAAAAGTTGATACCAAGTAATCAATCACTTACTGATTATTTGTGTGATATATATACACACACATGTACATATATATGTAACATACATTATATATACAGAACATTTTACTTAAATAAAAAAAGAGGCAGTGTTACATTAAATTTTTTAAGAAAAGGAAGTTTTGCCATATTTAAGTACATGGAGTAACTTAAGATGCTGCCAAAATAAACCCACTGATCCAATTTAATGGGCTAATATGAGTGATTTACAATTTGCAGAGCTATTTTAAAAATAATTATCACCCCTAAAGTAGTTTAACTGTGATCTCTTAGACTAAATTAATTTGTAACCGAACTTCTTTTCTATGGAAAAGACAAAGATAAATTTCAGTTCGGATCCTAGACAAATTTTATAATTAGTAAAATGCAAACTAAACAATTTTTTTAATTTTTTAAACTTTGAATTGAAGTATAGTTGATAGATAATATTAAATTAGTTTCAGGAATACAACACAGTGACTCAAAGATTTATACATTATGAGATGCTCACCGCAGTAAGTGTATTACAATATTATTTACTATATTCCCTATGCCGTACTTTTCATTCCTGTGACTTACTTATTTCACAACTGGAAGTTCTGACTTCTTAATCCCCTTCACCCATTTCAACACAAATTTCATTCATATTGCTAGTTCCTTTACTACTTTCTGTTCCTCTTATCATTGTTCTTCAGAAACTCGCTATTTCTCCATTAGATTTTAGAACCCATTGACCATCACTAACCTCGCCCATGGTATCCACACTATACGCTGCAATAATTGCCCTTTGCACAGTTTACCTTAGTACTCACCATGTCTTTTTGGCTTACAAAACTTTGTTTTCCCCTCTTCAAGTAACAGCAATGTAACTTCCCTTCTGCTCTCCGGTTCTGAGTTCATATGGTTTGAATTGGGTTGACCCTACATTGGCCAATCACAATATTAGGTGCCTTCTGCCAGAGTAACAAGTTTAAAGACCACATCATCTTTTTTTTTTAAGTCATTTCAGTCACTCTGGGACTTTTGTTAGAACTGCCAAGAGGGAGGTACTCTCTTTCAGATAGGGTAACTAAACTGGTAGGACAGAAACTTAGCTATGGAGAAAGCTGGCTCCAGAATACAGTCAAACCAGAGGAAAGTGGAGTCAAGGAAACAAGAGCCCTAATGCTATCACTGAACCACTGGATCCAGCTGTGCCTAGAGTCATTCACTCTGGGGTCTTCAGTTTTATGGTAGCCCAATACATGTTCCTTTATGTTTAAGGGATTTTGAATTGGGTTTCAATAATGTGCAATTAATAGGGTTCTGGGAATAGAGCCTTCAAGAGACACTCATAATCTAAAGTATAAGCTCCCCAAACTATTAACCTTGAATTCACAAATGTACATGAATTGGATAAAATATATCTTATCATCCCAAACTGATGCCCCACAACTCCTCCTAACTCAAAATATGTCCATATTAAAGCAAGATTTTGGAGACTGCATTATCCAATTTTCCCTGCATTACTATCTCTGTCCTCAATACTTCCTTCTCCTACAGCACTCTTCCATTTCATCTCCATCTATCAAAATCTCTAACACTCTCTTACATCTATCTCAGAATATGCTGAATGAGAATTCAGTCCCCTCCTTTCTCCTTCTGTAGTAACTGCTGGCCTCACGAACTAATCCGTGTGAGCTCTACAGTGACGCCTTCAGTATTTAGTGCACGTGTCCGTGGCCCATGCCCTGTAAAGACAGAACCATGAAAAGGCAAATAATCCTAAAATGCTGAGGCTGGAACAGGACTTCTAAACTAATAATAAGTCACGTCAGAGCGACTCCAAAGACAGAAGCACTACTGGAAAGAATTATTCCCCAAACGTCTATGAAAATAAAAGTTAAAAATTCAAGGAGATATACAAATAAGACGAGGAACTAATTCCTGTATTAAATGAAGCAGTGGTGCATAACAAAGCTGAATGACAATACGAAATTGTCTTTTGTCTCAAAATCTGTTGAATCTTGATCTTGAATTCAATTCCTTTTTCATGACATCACAGAACTCAATAAACAAAAACAAAAGCTTCAGTTACAAGTGAAAAAAAAAATAAGACTCTAAGGTTAAAAACTGACTTTCCTATGCCAAACAATTTACTTACGGCAGAGCGGAGATTAGAACCCGGACTGCTAGTTCCTACACTATAATACGACATTTCTTCCAAACACAAATGACTATCTCTTCTTAGTAAATTTTATGAAGAGGTACACTTAAATATGTACACATATACACATATTTTCTAAAGATCATTTGAAGATTTATTCTTGGGCAAGTTCTAAAGTGAGAGGCAACAAACACAAAGGCCTAAATGGATTAGTAAAGTAACATAAATTAGGAAGCAGACTAGTATAAAACACTGGCAACTAGTTGTGTTTATGACCAAAACAAAGAATGGCTGTCTTTCTAAAAGCGTTAAAAAGTAAAAATGCTTAAATAATCGCAGTGGCCAAGCAAATACATCTTTGGGCCAAATTTTAATCTCTCATTTATCCCATAATTTCCACACTGTAAATTAAAAGGTCACACTGTTCATGGGTGGCCACAGCCAAATTTAAAAAGCCTAAAATACTTTCATAAAATATCACAGGTATATTCTAGATTCTATAAAGTTTCCTGAATGGAGAATTTTTTTTTTCCTAGAAACACTTTTATACAAGGGAAATTCCGAAAATTATATTTTCTTTTATGAAAATTTACATAATAGATGGTGACTGATTTCACAGTATGATTAATATGACCCATAAAAATAAGTGAGTAAAAGTGTATGGAATTCTTTAGTTTAATCCCATAAAACCGAGTAACACAAGCCCTTAAATGTCTATAAGCAGAGTCTGGGTAGGAGAGGGGCTATCTCCAGGCACAGGAAAGGAAGAGTGCCCAAAGCAGGAAAACAATAAGCAAGGCCGACTGCAGCCATGTTGCGTTTGCATATTTTCAAGTCCACAGGTACGAAATCATTCACTCAGGCATATTTACTCGGTACCAGCTACCTGCCAGGCAGCATGCAAGGTACTGGGGATAAAAGTGGTAAAGAAGACAAACATGGCACTTGTCATCCTGAAAGATGTGGCATAATGAAAAAAGAAACAAAATCAAACAAAATAATTACAAATTATATGCAATGTTATTACACAGGAGAGAAAAAGAATACAGAAATAAGAGGGCTTGTTTTACATATGGCAGCCAGGGAGGGACCCTCTGAGGAGTCAAAATTTTAGTCAGACTTGAAAGTAAGCAAAGGGTATGGTGAGGGGGGTGTGAGTTAGCTGCCAGCTCAGGACGCAGGAAAGAGCTCGAGGTTTCAGAGGAGTGAACACGAGCCCCGGAAGCTACCACAGCGGGCTCCAATGAGACGGCAGGGGTGGGGGGTGAGGGTGCAGAGGTGGGCAGGGCTCAGCAAGCCCAGTACATAATCTGGATTTTTAAACCGCAGTGCAAAGTCCCTGATGGTTTTCAGTCGGGGATCATTTCTTCAATGCTATGAGTATGAGCAAGTGGATAAAGGCATTAAGCATTCTTTCAGTCAACAGAGTTTATTAAATACTTACTATGTCCAAATTTGCCAAGTTTGGTTTTACATCACCAGTGCTAGTGTTGGCACTGCACTATCTCTTAATATAAAAGCTCTTAATAAACCTGATGAAAAAAAATCTTGGAAACAAGCTTAGAAAAAAGTCCAAAAGATAACTAGTCTGGGGGGAGGGGCGTCTGGCCAAACCATCCCTCCCCTAGTCTTCTCTATTACATATATTCAGTCACCTGGAACTGCTCCTAAAATGGGAGAGTGTTATATTTTTATTATCAGCATGAGATCGTAAACAAATAGAAATATAGGAGAGACTATTTAAGAAGAAACTTACTAGAATATAGGATTATGTTCTGCAGAAAGACAGAGGATGAAAGGGATATGAATGCTCTTTTGTGAGCAGTACGTCTGATTCAGCTCCTGCCTTCCGCCTACAGGGTATCTCTGTGGGCCGGCCGGTCAGGAGACCAGCAGGTCCATCATGTGAGTGAACCACAGAGGAGCATAAACAAAGGACAGTTGGACAAGAATTACTCATTTAACGGATAGGACAATGTGTCCAAAGGCAGCTAGGAGGCCAAATCTGACCTCAAGGGAATAGGCAAACACAAAAGCTTCCCTAAGAAGGGAGGCCTAGGAGAAGGGAAGGGTAGCAAAGTATCTACATCATCGCTATAGGGTCTCCAAACACAGTTAAGTCAGAGACTAATACCCATGCACACCCTATATAGCCTCAGAAGTAAGCATACTTTCATTGACTAAGACCTTGATAAAAGCAGAAAAACTGTTGGGAATGGTAAGTACAATAAAAATGTCTTTCATTTCCTAAAGCGTTTTCCATGCTATGGAGATAAACTCTAATGAAGATACTCAACACCTAAAAACTAGATTAGAAGCACTCTAAGATCAGAGTCACAGTTTTGACTGTTAGGTCAAAAATAAGTACATTACTTCTAGAAGCAAAATTATGAAGGTTCTTGCTCTACAGCCAGAGCTCCTTTATACAATAGTTACCTCTTGTATCCCTTAGGGGTGTTGGGGTTTTTCTACCTTTTCCATTTCTTTCATCAAAAAGAATGATTTTCTCTGCTCTGTAAAAGTGTACTAAACATCTGGTATATCTTCTAAAATATAGTTGTCAAACTTCAAAGGGTAAATATATAGGAGATTTACTCTAATAGTCTTTAAGATGTAGAGTCTATTAGAAATGATGCCTTATATCTATATGAGACTTTACATGGGGGTTATATAGACTCTTACATGTGATTTTTTAAAATGATCTACAAGGAATATTAAAAAAGGGATATTAAAAAAGGGATACACTGCACTTGACATTGCACTGCCATGTTCAATTCCTTGGAAGCAGTGGGTTCACAATGCATGCTGCTAAGTATGCAAACACTTTTGAATTAGCAGCTTGTGGTGAGAATAAACTACAAACTCCACCATAAGAATTTTGTTTTTCTGATGCTGGAACATTTTACTTGTTAAAAACACTGATAAAAGAATATAAAGAAAAGTGGAAAAGATAAAGCATGATAACCAAACTTTAGGAAGCATGGTAACAGGATTAATTTCCAGTTTTGCAGTGAAGACATTGCTAGAGGAATTAAGAATAGTCATTTGTTTGTGTGAGCACGTGTGTGTAGAGGAGAGAGAAAGAGAAGGGAGCGAGCAGGAGGAGAGAAACACATGAGGCAGACCAACGGAGACTGAGGGGATGGGAAGTTACTTGGTTTGCACGATTACTCTCTTATTATATGTTGTGGTCAGCTGCATTTTCAACATAAAGTTCAGATGGCTAAACTGAACAATACTGTGAAGCAGAATATTTCACTAAGATGAAATACTGTGGATGAAGTTCTAAGCACCACACAACTTCTGGAAGGCTGCAGTGTGCACTGTCTAGATAGGAAGGCAAAGCTGATAGGAGAACAAACTAAAAGAGAATCCCACGATTAGGTAGTACATGGTAGGGGAGCTGGTGAAGCAGGCAACAGAGATGGGGAAGCTTGAGGCTAATTATCAGAAATGGAGCAGTCACATATTGGTGAGATTATAGGATGCCACATGACAGTATTATTTACATTGTGTGGGAACATCATCCAAATCCCAAGTGCATATGACTGGTAATGATACAAGAGAAGTGAGAGAGATGCTACTGGAGTGCTGCCTGTAGCCAAGTTCATAAGCCAAGTAGAGAACTTCACAGTACACTAGTTTGAGGATAACTTGGGACTGCAGGTGAGTATCCTAAAAAATGCTACTTTTGTACTCACGGGTCTACCCTGTGATTTTTATAAAGCATAATACGTTGGGTTTTTATTTGGATTTCAAAAGAAGAAAATTCAAATGACCTAAAACTTGTGTGGCCAAAAATTAAAGATCCGGACTGCCTGGGTGGCTCAGACGGTTAAGCCTCTGACTCTGGAATTTGACTCAGGTCATGATCTCACAGTTTGTGAGTTCGAGCCCTGTGTCTGGCTCTGTGCTGACAGTGTAGAGCCTGCTTGGGATTCTCTCTCTGTCCCTCTCTCTTTGCCCCTCTCCCACCTTAAAATAAATTAATACACTTAAAAAAAAAAACACTAAAGAGCAAATGCCCTGAGGAAAAATGAGAACATCACAGAGTTACAAACCTAGAAAGTCTCCTGGTTTCTAATTTCCAGCCTCCAGCAAGAATCAAGAACTATAATTCTTCAAAGGCCAGGAGAAGCATCGCACCTACTTCTAGTAATAAACTTTAGTCATATATTTATAATCAAGAGGTACTTAGGTTTAATATCCTTTATTAGCTTACTTTGCTTGAGCAGGGAATTAAGAAAGCATAGTGGTTAAGAGCATGGGCTTATACAGAACAGTGTATGGCCTCTGCAGGTGCCAGACTTGAGTTCCAACTGCATACCCACCACTAAACTGACTGTGTAATCAGTGCAAATAACCTGATTTTCTAAGCTTCAGTTTCCTCTTCCATAAATCCAGGAAAATAATATCTAGCTTCCAGGACTATAGAATATCTACCACATCATAAGTGTTTAATGTGTTAGCTATTATTACTAGTATTTAATTCCATTAAATCCTGTTCTGGTTACTACGGAGATGTAAAACAATGTCTCTATCTACACCAAACCTTATCTATAAATCCACTTACCTACAAGTCCTTATTAAGTTGTTGTTTACTTTTATACTCCAGTATTTCACACACTAATAAAAAGGCGTTTACCATACCATGAAACAGGAAGTCATCAGAATCCTAGAGGAAAAAACAGGCAACAACCTCTTTGACCTCGGCCACCACAACTTCTTACTCAGTATGTCTCCAGAGGCAGGGGAACAAAAGCAAAAATGAACTATTGGGACATCATCAAGACAAAAAGCTTCTGTGCAGCAAAGGAAACATCAGCGAAACTAAAAGGCAATTGATGGAATAGAAGAAAATATTTACAAATGATATATCAGATAAAGGGTTAGTATTCAAAATCTATAAAAAACTTATCAAACTCAACATCCAAAAAACAAATAATCCAGTGAAGAAATGGGTAGAAGATATAAAGAGACACTTTTCCAAAGAAGACATCCAGATGGCTAACAGACACATAAAAAGATGTTCAACATTGCTCAGCAGGGAAATAACAAATCAAAACCACAATAAGATACCACCTCACACCTATCAGAATGGCTAACATTAACAATTCAGGCAATGTGAGAAGTTGGTGGGGATGCAGAGAAAGAGGAACACTTTTGCACCGCTAATGGGAATGCAAACCAGTGCAGGCACTCTGGAAAACAGTATGGAGGTTCCTCAAAAAATTAAAAATAGAACTACACTACAACCCAGCAATTGCACTACTAGGTATTTATCCAAAGGATACAAAAATGCTGATTTGAACTGGCATATGCACTCCATTGTTTATAGCAGTACTACCGACAATAGTCCAAGTATGTATAGCTCCCAAATGTCCATCAACTGATAAAGGAATAAAGAAGATGTGAGGGGAGGGGGCTCCTGGGTGGCTCAGCCAGTTAAGTGTCCGACTCTTGATCTCAGATCAGGTCATGATCTCATGGTTGATGAGTTCAAGCCCCATGTCAGGCTCTGTGCTGACAATGCAGAGCCTGCTTGGGATTCTGTCTCTACCTCTCTCTGCCCCTTCCCCACTTGCAATCTGTTTCTTTCTCTCTTTCTCTCTCTCTCCCCCTCTCCCTCTCTCTCTCTCAAGATAAATGTAAAAGTTATCAAATGACACATTTAAAAAAACATAAAAGTTATCAAACAACACATTTAAAAAAAGAGGATGTGTATACATACATACATACATACATACATACATACATACACACAATGGAATATTACGTGGGTATCAAAAAGAATAAAACCTTGCCACCTGTAACAATGTGGATGGAACTAGAGTGCATCATGCTAAGAGAAATAGGTCAGTCACAGAAAGATATTTGTCTATTTCATATGTGGAATTTAAGAAAAAAGCAGATGAGCACAGGGGAAAGGAAGCAAAAACAGGAAAAAAACAGAGAGGGAGACAAACCATAAGAGTTTCTTAAATACAGAGACTAACCTACTGGTTGAGTGAGGGGATGGGCTAAATGGGCGATGGGCATTAAGCAGGGCACTTGTTGGGACTGAGCACCAGGTGTTGTATGTAAGTGAGGAATCACTAAATTCTATACCTGAAATCATTGTTAAACTATATGTTAACTAACTTGGATTTAAATTAAAAAATAATAATTTAAAAAGGTCTTTATATGATCAAGATAATATCAAACTATGCAGATAGGTATATTTTAATAAAAGAATGTCTTATGGTTAAGGTAGTAATATATTATTCAGAAAGTTATATTTTTAACCAAAGGTAACAAGTCAAAATTAGACATAACTGTCAAGCAAGGAATAATTCAGATTCCTAATTTACAAAAGAATTGTCTGGGAAACCACCACCTTCTGTCCTAATTCACCTATACTCACGAGTGCAGCCATGCCTTTGTTCACAAGGGCTAGCTGCAAACAAGCATACACAGTTCATATCAGCTACAAATGTTCGCTTTCCCTTAGAATGTTACATTCAATGTTTCACAAAGAATAGTTCATTTAAGGGGGAAAAAAATGACACAGTCCTTGAAAGAGAACTTGCTTAAGAAAAGGCCACAATCATGGCACCATTAAAAATTATGGCAAATCATAACACAACTATCAACAGCCACATATCACTGAAAGCTTTAATTTCACTGATGCATTCCTTCACCCAACTGAACTTTCATCCAATTTAATTCCTATCCAATTTTTGCTTCCCTTGCCCCTCCTTGGACATTTAAAAAAGGTATCATAATGATAATCAACATCTATTAACAATTAGGATTTTATGGCTATTGGGAAACAGAAACCCTAAAAACCTAGACACCCCATCTCAAGTAGCATAGTGTGGAAAGAGGCAGGGAAGCGGCAGGGCAGCCATCAGCGCCCCCCCACCCCCCCCACCCCCACCCCCCGCCCCTACAGGCACTAGCCCGTCTGGCAGCGGGAAGCCTTTGAGCAAATGCAGAAGCATCTTTAGGGATTGTAATTCCATTCAGACTTTCAGTTTCATCTTAAGTGAGTTTTTGTAAGTTATGTTTTTATAAGAAATTCACTATTTCATCCAAGGTTTCAACTCTATTAACATAACACTCTTAAGAGCATTTCCCCTTTTTATGGATCTGTGCCCTACCAGTAGTTAAATTTTTTTATTCCAAAAATTATTTGTGCCTTTAGAAAAAAAACATGCCTGTGTTCGTCTATTTTATTATCTCAAAACAACTCTTGAGCGCCTAGGTGGCTCAGTCGGTTGGGCTTTCGACTTCAGCTCAGGTCATGATCTCACCAATCTTGAGTTCAAGCCGCACATCAGGCTCTGTACTGACAGCTCAGAGCCTGGAGCCTGCTTCGGGTTCTGTGTCTTCTCTCTCTGCCCCTCTCCCACTCATGCTCTCTTTCTCTCAAAAATAAATAAACATGAAAAAAAAGTAATGTCAGTTAAGCGTCTGACATCGGCTCAGGTCATGATCTCATGGTTTGTGGGTTTGAACCCCGTACTGGGCTTTGTGCTGACAGCTCAGAATTTGGAGCCTGCTTTGTATTCTGTGTCTCCCCCTCTCTCTGCCCCTCCCATGCTCATGCTCTGTCTCTCTCTGTCTCTCAATAATAAATAAAAAACTTAAAAAAAAAAAAAACCTCCTAGGTTCTTCATCTCTACTATATACCTGCTTTCAAGTTCATTATTTTTTCCTCTTCTTATTCTTATCTTCCCAATACTACTCCTAGATTCAAGTAAGAGGGTCCCTGCTCTGCACTACAAGCTTTAGAAGGCCTGCATAACACGATTAAAAAATAATAAAAATGAATGAATTAAAGATGATGTGGCTGTGACTGTCAATTTAGATACAACCTACACTATGATATACAGTATGTTCGTTATGATTCAGTCCTGTTTTGTATTATCCATTACAATTCCTTGTGTGACCCAGGAGTTACCTGGAATTACGCTTGTACATTTTCTGACTTGCAGGGCTTTTAAGGAATCTTTGTTAATGCTTACCCTCCTGCGCACACTTCAGAATGATTTCATCTGAGGGGTGTAGACCAATTGCGGAGGGCAGCTCCCGGCCCGCAGTGTGCACGGGCAGCGCTGCTTGTCAAGCAAAGAGCTACTGACAGTGAGAAGCCGGCCAGGGTGTGCGGAGAGGGAAAGGTTGGAGGGGCCCAGGTGGACGGTGACGTCCTCTGCCGCCGTGGTCTTCACACTACTGTTCCTACTCATTTCCACTATCTTCTTCCATTGTGTTGTTCTCATAACCTCCTTTCTCTATACCAAAGACAACACCTAATAACATTGTTTGGCACTCTACTTTTCATCACTGAAAAGGTCTTGGAGAAGTTTCCATAAGACACAGAAAGCCCTAATTCAGGTCAGAGCTGCAGGATATTTCATTTCAGAATGTAACATAATAAGTTAACCAGTCTCCATGAAAATGAGGCAACCACAGCTTCAAGGCCAGCTACCACTCTAATTTCCAGATCCTTCTTCATATCCTCTCTTACTTTGTTCAGCTATGGACTTAAAAGGAAATCTGTTGCACTTTATGAATCATTTCTAGAGGTTTTAGAGATGGTGGGTTTTCAGGTGCCTAGGGAGCTCTATTGCTCCAGGTCTTTCCAGCCTTCCATCATCCAGTTTGGGGACCTGAGCACTTTGTCCTCATCCCGTCACCTCCCGGTTGTAGATATCACAACCACTGTCAAATGCAGGAAAGGAAAATGGCTCTCTCCTTTCATAACTAAATGCAAAACACAACAAACTTTTTTGGAAGAACCCCCAGAAGTCATCCACTTACGTCTAATTTGCCAAAACCTAGTGACTGCCCAGCACTAACCACAAAGAAAGCTGGGAAAACTGGGCAGAGAAGAGGATCATAATGACGAACTCAGGTCAATCGTGCCTCACTCTCAGAGGGTACTTAGCCACTCCAAAGAAAAGTGTGATTAACAAGGAAGAAGGGCTGTTAAGTGGCCAGTGATGAGAACCTGCCACATTACCTCAGATGGAATGAAATATATAATTGTAAGCAGCTGAGAGTGAAAAAATGATTTTCAGTAACAGTGACTGTTTCAGTTCAGTAAAGATACTGCAGACAGGAGAAAGTAAATAAATCATCTTCAATGCCTAGTCTAGGTATATCTAAGAAACTCAAATACTGCTCTTGGGACAAATGACTCATACATTTCAGAATACAAAATTTAAGGCCCATCCTCAAAAACACTTTTCTGCATTTTGCCATTTCCAGAAGGCAAAACTCTAATTTAACCCATGAAACAATAATTACCAACCACTTTTGAGAAAAATAACTTGGGGCTTCTGTAATCTATGATAAAATTAAACAGCTCCAAATGTGAATCATGACATATTCTTTCAGCTGTCAAGATAAAGCAGAATCGAACTGAGTAATTGGGATGAAGCATTTATTCCTTTAGTAATAAAATAATTTCTGGATACTAAGCTCATAACATTAATGACTACATGTATAGAAGCTGAGAAAAATAACACATGTACCTATACACATTAGACACAGTCCCTACCTGTTTAGAGTAATTTTGCATAGTATGTAATAATGGTGCTTTATGAATTTTGAGGATTTCATTTGCCAAATGAAAAATCAGAGTAACTAAAGAACAAATACTTTTCATATCTTAATTTTATTTTAGAGAGAGAGAGAGAGAGAGCATGCGCTCAAGCAGTGGAAGAGTAGAAGGGGAAAGAGAGGGAGAGAAAGAGGGAGAAGGTGAGGGAGAGGGAAGTAGAGCAAGAGAGAGGGAGAGAGAGAGAGAAATCCTAAGCAGTCTCCAATGCTCACTGCAGAGCCCAACTCAGGGGTTGATTCAATGACCCTGGGATCATGGCCTGAGTGGAAATCAAGAGTTGGACACTCAACTGACTGAGCCACCCAGGGCGCCCTTCAGATCTTTAAAAATCTCCACAGAGATCGGATGTATCTGGTGTAACTAATGACTGTTCTTGCACTCCAAAGTAGGATTGAGTGAGCATATTTTTTAACTTAGTGTAAGTTTTCATGCTGTTGCTATTTTTCCAAAAGTATTCAAAAAGAGTAGATAAGTTATCATTTGTCAAATATAACTGTAAGTTCAACTGGTGAGGTATCTTTTAGTGAAGTCTGATTAGATTAGTGCAACTAACTGCACAGCCCGGTGACTGACCTTGAAAGATCTTAGATAGCACCATGAGGACCTGCGGGTCATGGCCGTCAGAGAGTACAACTTTACATCACAACCTTTCAGAAATCGACCTCCCAAACAAGACTGCTTCAAAGAGCAATGTGATCTTTAACCTCAAATACTAAGGCCTCAAAGGGACCGAAGAAGCCACAGGCACAAGAGGGTGTGCGTGCGTGCTACCCATACACATATATTTGTGATACAATCATTTCATTCTGAAAAACTGCATAATCAAAATGAAATGTAACAGCAGATAGAGAAACGGTTCATTTCAATGTTCAAATCATTGTAAAAACGTATTATATCAAATGGCAACGTTAAATGAAAATGTGCCATAAAGCTAACCAGATTACGTGACCTTAAGTAATATAATACAATTGGTGCTGTGAAAACACAATTAAATGAGATGTGAAAGCAACTATAAACAGTCAGGTTTTACCACAGTCACCATCTTACCAATGCCTTTAAAACTCTTAAGCTGACACACTCATTGAAACTTCTAATATTGTTAGTGAACGATATTCACTTAGTGATATCAAAATTCAGAATATTAAATTATGTGAGGAAAAATACACTTCAGATTAGAAACATACACCATTCTTAAAATGTCCCCTAAACAGCATGTTACCTCTATAATCCCAAGCAAAGAGATTTGAATGCTCACTGTTACTCCACCTGATAATGTGAATTCTCAGACATGAGGCATGGTTTTCTTATGCCAGATGGGGTATTCTCTGAATCCAGCAAGTCACTACTAAGAACAGCAACCTACATTTCAATCCCAAGCTCTCATCTCCCCAGTGATTGCTCCACCTGACAAGCAGCAACTGACAGATGTGACTGCTGAAGCCAAGGTGAGCAGGACAGCCTGTGACGTGCGCTTTCTCTAACAACCCGTCTGCCCTAACGGCACTCTCAGCCTGGCACTCCCCACTCCGGTTAAACCGATGCAGCCCTCCACAGAAGGGCCCAAAATGGTAGGAACAATGGATATATAAACCACAGTACGATCATGTCCCACTATTTAACAAGCAGGGGACCCCTGGCAGTATACATGAATAGAATAAGGAGATAGGATGTTCAGCCCTCTGCCTGGTCCTGAGCAGATGCAATCAGTATTTCTCATCCATCTCTCCAGTGCGTCTGGTAAGAATCACTGATAGGTGCTCCTAGTTCCCACTTCCTAACAAATCAGAACTCAGAACTGAATCCTGTGTCCCCATAATCCATTCATCCTTTAAGACTAAGCAAAGATTACCCACTTTACAAAGCCATTCCTACTTTGTAACATCAAAAACAACTCCTCCATGTTTTTCATGCTCACACTGCACTTGCATGTCTATCTCTGCCTCAATCTTCCTTAAAGCTTTAAGGGCACAAGCCTTGGTCACATCCATCATTTCAACCTTAGCTGCTAGCACAGAGCAGACACAATAAACTAAACCAAAACGCATACTCACTAAAAGAGACAGCTTGGAGCATATGCAACAACAACAACAAACATGCCCAAGATCAACTCTCCTCTCAGGCCAAAAAATGTCATCCACACCCACACACATGCATGTGATACAATCAACAAGACAAATGAGAAGAGGCTTATAGTTTCTAAATGAGGCCACTTTCCTACCAGCCAGAGGTCCTCCGAGCGTAAATGTGCCCTGCTGCTCCACTGTGTCTAAAGGAACACTTCCTTAGTCAGACTGACCAATTCCATAGCTGGAGAAAATCTCATAGATGCCAACAGAGAAGCAACATCCGTACAACAGGTACATTAGAAATAGGCTGACGATGCAGCCTGAGCTCAAATTACCTGTAATGTTCACTGACGGGAATATTCTGGGAGAAGTATAAAGCCGATGTCCGTGCTCTCCAATGCCATTTCTTTGCAGGAAGGGTATAAAGGACACAGTCTTCTAACTCTTCTTGGAGCAGATCTGCCAGCTGCTTATGGGACCCTCCATAGAACGCCTCAATGATGAGAGTACTCATTGGCCCTTTCAAGACTTCACAGATTCTGAATAATAAGCAATAAAGACTATTTGTTCCAACATATATGTGTGTGTATGTATATAAAGGTATTTTTAAATGAAAATAAATTAAAATAGTGTACCCAGAAAGCAAATACAAGTAATTTACAGATTAATTTTTTTTTAAATACGCTTGTCCCACTTTCTTAAAAAATGTGTTAACACACAAGGTTTATATTTTTGTAATCAATATTTTCACATCATTTGTGTTAATAAGAGGAAATAATAGATGCTTATTTTTCTGTTTTCTCCATGCCCTGAGGTTACTTCCACGATGACTCAGTTTCTTCTCCAACCCAAGGAAGTTGAAAGCCCTCTTCTGCTATGATCACTCACTTCCTGGTTGGAATGGCTTCGGTCCCGACTCAGTAACCATAGAAGTGGTTTGGCCTCGAGCTCTACCACTCTCAGACAGTCAGTGAACTCATGTCCTATGACCTCTACTCCAAGAGCCCTTCACTTGCAAGGCCCTTTCCACCCCAGAAACTCTCTGACTCCGTCACCCTCAGATTAATTCATCTTTAAATTCACTAGCTATCACTGCCCCCAGTGCGTCCATATTTAACAAACAAACAAAGTATATGGGGCGCCTGACTGGCTCAGGCCGTTAAGCATACAACTTGGACTCAGGTCCTGGTCACGCAGTTCATGAGTTTGGGCCCCTTGTCAGGCTCTGTGCTGACAGCTCAGAGCCTGGAGCTTGTTCCGGATTCTGTGTCTCCCTCTCTCTCTGTCCTTCCCCCACTCTTGCTCGCTCTCGTTCTCTCTCTCTCTCAGAAATAAAGAAAAAAGAAAAAAAGCACATTCACATTCAAATCTCAATTCTCCAGTGTTAAAAATTTCAGGACATAATTTCTTGAGAGACTGCACATAGCTTCACCACTCCCCCACTATCACCAAGATCCCACCTGCAAAGGTAGACCAACAGAGTGGGGTAAAGCTATATGCCTATGAACCTGCAAGGCTTCCACAACCTTTCCCAGTAAGAGAGATAAAGTAATGTTGTTATTAAAGACATGGTAATATCTGGGGTGCCTGGATGGCTCAGTCAGTTCAGCTTCTGACTCCGGCTCAGGTCATGTTCTCGTAGCTCACGAGTCCGAGCCCCAAGGTGGGCGCTCTGCTGACAGCTCAGAGCATGGAGCCTGCTTCAGATTCTATGTCTCCCTCTCTCTCTGTCCCCCACTCCCACTCTGTCTCTTTCTATCTCTCTCTCATAAATAAATAAATAAACAAACAGACAGGGCAAAATTTTCATCCCAGAGAGTTAGTGATCAAAGTCATTTTTTGGTTTAATAACATCACTTTTGTTAATGTGGTCAAGGAAATAAAAATATACACGTGAATGTAAAAAACATCCATATACATTTCAAATTATATGCTGCTTCCTGTAAGAAGTAAGGAAGAAACATCACTCTGTATATAAAGACTACACTGCTTAAAAAATATTCCAGATTTTTGTTTTTTCCTTTATGACTTAACACCACTCATTAAACAGTATATTGGTTTTCTTAATAATTTGTTCCACAAAATGATTAGTCTCAACAACTCAATGATGCTTTTCATTAATAAAACTGTACTTCACCTAGCTCAGCCAAAGCAATGCCTACTTAACACTGCATTTCAAAGCAAAAAGTCTCAGATGGTTCTCAAACAAACAACTGGAGTGAAAAAAGCTTAGTTCTTGATGTCTGAATCTTCCATTGAGCATTTTTGGAGAAAAATATAAAAGTACATATTTCAGTTATCTGCAGAACAAAAAGTTGTATTCCTCAGGGGAAAATGACATGAACCATGGGGCCAGGAAGATACAAGTCTGAAACTCGGCAATGTCCCTTCCTAGCTGAGTGACCTTGAGCAAGTTACCTAATGCTGTAGGACTCAGTCTCGTCTTCTCTAAAATGTGGATAACAATACTAACCTCAGAGGTGTGTTATGAAGATAAAATTGAAGCATAATAACTGATAGACAGTAATAAGATATTTTGACACCCCTCCAATATTAGTATAAATCATCCTACTTAAGGGGAAATGATATCTTAGAATTCTCCTACATTTCAAAATCAGTAATTTTCAGTGATGGTCACCTCTCAACCAAGGACAGGTGGGAAAGGTGGATACACACATGCATTTGAAGTACAGTGCGTTTGAAGCTCCTCATCAGCAGCTTGTAATCCAAATAAGAATTTGAGAGCCCCACAGGTATTATGGGAAGAAGTTAGCTCAGGGACTGAGCTATGCAGAAGCCTGATTTCTTTTTCAGGCCAGTTGGAGACCACCTCTAATAAAGGCAATGTTCAATAAGATAAATTTAACAAAATGTTAGCCATTAGTCCTTCAAATATTGGAAACTTCTAGAAAGTTAACCAAGAGAACAGTATAAGGCAATTTTGAAAATTATATCAAAGGTTTTAAGACAGACTAAAAGCAGTTAACATTAATTTGCTTACTAGACCATATCACATATACCTCTATCTTGGTTTATTTCCTCTGCTCTAACCACACT
The DNA here is from genome assembly GCF_006229205.1 of Suricata suricatta. Classification (NCBI taxonomy): domain Eukaryota; kingdom Metazoa; phylum Chordata; class Mammalia; order Carnivora; family Herpestidae; genus Suricata; species Suricata suricatta. Next base: position 82,751,307 of record NC_043702.1, on the reverse strand, counting down.
AAGGTGTCTATGCCCTCTATCTCCTTAAAAGGTAGTTGTAAAAATGACCTGAGATATCTCCCCAAGTGATGGAATGTGATCTAAGCCACTCCAAAGAATATCTCACTCCTATAACCTCAAAGAAAGCAATATCAATATTAGAAGTGGGGGAAAAAGCTTTCTGTATTCTTCATTCCTTTGCTCCTTTTCATGATCAATCTAGAGCACATATCATGCCATATATTTACAAATGTTTCTCATGGGTCTGAATCATGAGTTATCTGCAAACCATAATGTGGAGGCAGTGTGTGTAGGTGCTGTTGGAGATTCAAGACATTCAGTCAGCAGAACTGAACACCAAGCATGTGGGAGGCCGAAAAATAGAAAAGGGGAAAAAAAGATTATAGCTATAGTAGATTTCCACCCCATAATAGCTCAGTAAGAAGAGTGAAATGTACAGGTTTGAACTAGCGTTTACTTGAGCATTTTTCTCGTGGCCAATGGGTGTGCCTGCATTTTGGGTATTTTTCTAGGGAGAGTAACTATGTCCTACCATCTCTGAAAACTATACTTAGTGGCTTTGATTCATGGAAATTTGTTCAGCTTGTTTTGTGGAGACAGACACATCCTGGCAGTTCCTCTACTTACTTCTATTGCAACTTTTGTGGCGAGAAGAAAATGTGTTCTTCCCTATAGTCTTCTTAAAGCACAACCTGGAAGAACGATGATTCCCATTAGGTGCAAGCAAGAGAGGAAGCTGATTTTTAAATATAAGAGTCAAACCAAATGTCATTACAGCACATTAAAGAACAGCGCAAATACTCTTGCTGTGCTTGAGTTTTTAGAAAACACTGCTTGAAACAAATGAGCATGAGGTTGAAAAAAAAACATTTTGTTAAAAAGAAATGCTGCTGTTATGCTGGAATTTGCTAAAAGATAAAGGGAGTCCATACATTATTTGCTCATTTTAGCAACAGTCCCAGAAAACTGCCGGTGGCCGCCCTGACGGCACAGACGCTCAGAAGCACAGGTGAACAGGTGAATGCAGACACCAGGCACCACTACCCATCGCTCCTCAGGAGTGAATGCTGGGGAGTTAGCAGTCTTAACACTGAAAACGCATCCTCGGGAGCAAGGAGAGGGTCTCCTTTACAGCCGGAGGTATTGGCCAGCTATTTGCCAAAAGATGGTAGGCGAGCCTACACACAGCCAGAGGCTGTACATAGAAGCCTGGGGGTTCATCCACCTGTCACAGCATCATTGCAAGCACCACCACAGAAAGGGAGTCAGGATATCAGAATTAGTGGTGTGGCACCTATTTCAAAGGAAAACAACAACAACAACAACAAAACTTCTCGTGTGGGGAGCAAATACGGATCAGAAAGCCCATGTCCTTTCTGCATGACACGAGAATGTTAGTATTTTATGACATTAAGAAAAAAGTAAGTGGCCCATCCATTTTTGCTCCCAAAAAGAACATACAATGTGTGTCAGATAAATTTTTATCAACTTTTAAGTTTTCCTGCTAAACTCAGTGAGCTACAGTTAAAAAAAAAACTCATTTCTTCAGCATATTTTATCCCCCAATGACACCAGATAAATGAGAATCTACTATACTATTAAAGCTTTATGAAAGTTTAATTCATTATCAATACTCTGATTTTATGATACATGGTTAAATGCTAACCAGTGAATTGGCAATATAAACGAGTCAGAGTGATAGCTATGACACAGGAATTTTAAACCACTTCTTATTCTATTTAAGATCACCAGAGGTCAGATATATATCTAAGAATTGTCTGCCTTTTCCTAAAGTTTATATTTACAATTAAAAGAGGATACATAGCAAAAAAATCACAAAAATATTTCATATAAGCATTTTGACCAAAATGAAATAGTGCCATTAGTGTCATCTCAACTAAAAACTAATAATGCATTGATAAGATCACCAAGAACAAAAGTAGCCCGAAACCAATGCTGTGAGTATTTTTAAATTTTTATTAAAACTTTTTGTCACTGTACCTGCATTTATTTTAAGCTTGACCCAATTTCTTTATTCCCTGAGCCATTTTCAAGGTGAACTACATTTTAGTCTACCTCCTCTAGCAGTTACAAATGCTGTCGTAGTTATGTTGTTAACAGTATAAAGGAAATTTGCAATATGCCAATGATTTATTGAACAAGAGGTGTAAGTATAAAAACATCATGTGAATTTTTTAAAATAAAACCTCACATTAGGAACCCAGAATTAGCCCTCATGAATGATGTCAATTTGGTTACTTATAATATTCAAATAATTTTCCAACCAAATACCAAGTAATAATTCTAAATCAGAGGAACTGTTGTATTAATATATTCCACAGACACCTTACTGCTATTAGCTGTAGGAAGGTATGATTTCGGTGATGATGGTTTTAACAGTTTGAATCCCACACACATGAGAAATTGATTCCACAGGTTAATCCACAAATGGCTTGATACCTTATATTTCAATCAGTTGCTCCAAATATATTTTCTATTTGCCTATACACAGTATTTTTAAAAGTTCAGTTTGGCAGAGCAAAACCCAGTGACCTGTAACACTAAATGCCTTACGTTGGGGAAAATAAAATTTGAGCAGGACTTCCCAATAGGTCATCAGAGATTTACCTGGTATTTTCTTACTGACCCCGTCCCTCTGCACCTCCACCCACCTACTCCAACACCAGCTTCTATTTAAAAAGCAACAATAACCCAGCAGGGTAAAATAGAGCAGTACTGAGAACAGTTGCTATTACCTTCCAGCCCACTCACTTATTTTAATGATTCATCAGGGAAACCCCAGTTGTTAAAATGTACCTGAAATCTTATTATATAGTTAAAAAAAAAAAAAAGCATAAAAAGATTTCTGCTTTGAAACCTGTCACCACCAATACCCCCACCAGAGCCTAACAAGGGTGAATATACAGTAAAACTACATTTTGCTTAAAAAAAAAAAAGTGTCCTCAAAGGATTACACTACAGTCAGTATCATATGGGGATGAAATGGTGGGGGAAACAGAAATAAGCAGATCCTAAAAAGTTATTTTTTTAAAAATCTTTTTAGAAAAGTCAGGCACAGCAAATTCATCCTAACCCCTAAAACCTCAATGTAACCTCTGAATACTAAAATAATCTGGTATCAAATGCAGCATAAAAACCTTGCAATCCTAAAACTGTAGGCCTTGGCAAGACTCTACATAATTAAAGAAAGTTTAGCTAACAATAAGGAATGAATCAGATCCTGAGCATTAATATGAATTAAAGATAATGTATAGTGGAAATTGATCATTACTCCATTATTTGCTAACGAGCATACAACCCAGCATTTATGAGAATGTATGTACTACTGTGTGTACTTAAATAGCAATATTTAAATTAAAAATCTTGGGTTTATACTGAAAAAGATGTCACACTGTATTATTTTCTTGCCCTACAGGGCCATGCACGTTCCAATTTCTTCAGCTCTGATTTTACTTTGATGTTTTGGTAATGAAGAACTAAGGATTTATGCACCAAAACCAAGATTTGGTAAGAAGACTTATATGCCATCCTGTTTGTGGCACCATTTAAAGTAATTTTCAAGTGAGCTTCTCCAATATGATTTGCTATGATCTTTTATACATGCTTTGTTTAAAAATCACAAGCTTATATGCATATATGGCTGTGTTGTTTTCCCTAACAAATATTTTCATTCTTGCCCAATTTGGGATTTAACTTTCTGTTTAGAACTGTCAGTCACTGATTCCATGACTTGACTTAATACAAAGTCTTGTTGATAACGGTATGAAATGCAAATTCAACACTACTTATATGTACTGACACTATGACATCACCCACTTGTTTCCAAATACGCACAATTTTCACAATCAATAGATGTGTATATATTACAAATTCACTGCCTTTCATTTTTGTGAATTTTCCACATTATATAGCAATATTGTAACTATGAGATTTTTGTAAGAACTTTACTGGTTTGATTTCACTGACAAATAAAATACGAATCCTCTCAATTTTTCGCTGCTATTAATTTCATGAATAATTTCAAACTATAAAAGTAGCAATGAATTCGTTCTACTGAATACTAAAAATATTTTTGATTTGCTGACATTTTTAAATATGGTAGTATATTTATGAAGCAGGAGAAAATTTTACACTAGGAAATCATCTCCTCACTCATTTGAACTATTATGTTACCCTTTTAACTAGGTCTTCATGTCGCCATACCATCTGGTTCCCATCACGCCATTCTCCATACTCCAGCTACAAGTAATGTTTCAAAATGCAAATCTGATCAGGAGGTGACATGCTCAAAAACCTTCACCGTCTCTGTCACTTACCGATAAAGTCCGAGGCCCTTAAGTGTAGCACTTAAGCCCTTGCTTTTCTGGTCCTTCCTCTCTCTTCACCACGCCCTGTTCTCCTTCTCCACTCGGATCTCTCTCCCCAGACTTGCCCAGACTCTGTCTTGTTGCCATACGGAGCACTCACACTCACCTAGTTAACACTCCTGTGATTTCACACCTTTCTCCCTTTTCCATCAGCCTCTTCTTGTTCACCTTATGAACTATCCTGAAATTTCTGCTCATGAATTACCAATGCTATGAAGCTCCCCCCTAAACTTCCCTCAAACAGAATTCCCTTTCTATTCTGTACAGTCTCAGCACTTTTTTCACTCTCTTTCCGTGTCCTCCTCCCTCCAGGCCTTTGAAAATCTGGAGGATGGGGGCCATGTCATCCTTTCCCGGAGGGCTATCCCAGGGTCCAACACATGCGGAATGTCACTTAGTTTGTGTAGAGATATGCTAAAAATCAGGAGGAAATGGGAAGCTGATTCTGCCTTGAATGTCACATTGCTTTCACTGCCCACAGGTCCCGAGCAAACAAATGTCAGCCAACACCACACCTGCCACGAATCTTCCCCACCATTCCTGAAGCCTAAACTAAATCAAGCAGCGAGTATAAAGACACTATATTCTTTTTCAAATACTGATTCTCTTTTATACTGTATAAAGTATACTTTTGATACTGTTCATAGAAATGAGAATTTATTAGGTTTTTCTTCATATAGATACAAGTTTATCTTCATCTACTAAAAAGAGTAACAACGATAAAAAGAAATAATAGAAACACCATAAGTGAATGCATTCTGAGCCAAAGGAAGTTTCATGGCCTAAAAGCATGAGTATCTGTGTGATCCATGAATTCTGAAATCACCTGCAGTTTTCTAATCCGCTTGGTCTACCATCATTCTAGTCACATACCAGCAGTGGAAGCAGGCTGAGGAGCCAGTTCCCTCACCATAAATCTGGAGACCCCATTTCACATTTAGTAATCATACTTTTATTTAATGGGGAAGAAAAAAGGCATTTTTAAATACTTTCTGCCAACGATTATTCATTTTATAAAAGTTTTACAAGATGAATAAGGTATTTGCTTTCTCAGGATGGCATTTCTCCAAGGCTTCTACCTTCCTGAAATGGGCTGCAAATCAGTCCAGTGGGAGAAAATTGGGCCCATTTTTATCTGACCTATTCATATATGGATACCCAAGTAGAAAAGCCAAGGTGTATCACAGAATCATAGGTGGAAGGACTGCGGAAGCCACTAACCAACCACGCTTCTTTTACAGACAAAGAATTGGAGAGTGTTAAGCATCACAGAGTAAGCGACAGAGCAAGGGTGTAAGTCCACATCTTCTGACTCCACGGCCGTTTATCTTCCCATTACGCTTCATTGCAGGTACCTGGTAAGGTGTAAGTAAAAGGCACATCCATCTCCTAGTCTTTGGAATTTGGGGATTAAAAATCAATGTTCGATAATTATTAACATGTAAGTGATATATGCTGCAGTATGTTTTTATATGCATAGCAACGTGGCAGTATTAGACGATAAATGTCTGTATCACATATTACATTTAATCATAAGTACCAATAATTTGTAAATCTAGGATATCAGTGCTATAAACCACACAATATAGTTATATAGAATATCATATAGAGTGGTAAAACTCAAAACTTTTGTTCTAATCTCTATAATTCCTTCCAGAGTCCTGCATAATCATCCTTTCCCTAATCCCACAACTTTTATCCTTCACGCCCCAGCTGCAGACTAATGCCTTTTTGATAGGGCAGCAGGCCTTAATGACTAGGCAGGAAGAAAGACAATATCCAAGATTCATATGACAAGAGGGTTTGAAGTAGGAGGCAAAGAGGTCGGCCATATAGATGTGCTCAGTGTATTTCATAATTTACTACCGTCACCATCAAACAAAGTCCAACTCTCCCTGACATAACAATCTGTAGTACTTCTTTGTACTTAACACTCGTAGGATATATTTATATGAGTGACTACATAATATCTGTATCCCCTACTGGATATTAAGTTCCAAAAGGACAGTGACCAGGTCTGCTTGCTTACTGCTATATCTCAGCACTTAGCAAACGGGAAGTGTTCAACACTCTCTTTGAGTCAGTAACCCATAAAACTCCTTAGCAATTGCCTTGACAATTTCTTCTGAACTCATTCAAGACCTTTATTATTATCAACTACAAATAATCACCCCTTCCTACCACTAATTACTACTCACTCTCACAGAAAGAACTTGATGCACACATTCTATCACCACCTAAAATATAACAGGTGGCATCTTATTGTATTCAAAATGTCATACCTCATTCTAAGGAAAAACAGTTCTGCCCCAGCAGCCCTACTGAGAGATTTAGAAGCCAACTTCCATGCCAGGGGCTTCTATCCTCTCTGACCTTTCTAGATTCTAAAAGAATATTTAACACAAGGACAGTCAAGTCTGTGACCTAGAAGGATTCGATCAGTTTAATCATTAGACTGGCATTTCTTTCTTGGTCAGAAGCATTATCTTGTTACCCTACATTGGCTTCTATGCCAAATTTTAACTCAGACTTGGATTGTGTAAGATAATTATAAATATACACACCAAATGAGTTTAAAATAAAATGACTAACAGATTCTTAACTATACTGGCGCTAGGGAGTCTCGCTCTAACATCTTTTAAGAACTTAATCCATCTTAACTAAATAAAAAATTGTTGAGAAGTTTCCCTCTCCAAGTGGGAGGCACATATCACATTTTCAGTTAATTTTGAAACAGAAATAGCAGGGTTACTCTAACACACAAACATTCTCAACGTCCTATTTGAAGTACTGTAACCCAAGCAAACATGGGTGGCATTCCCTTGATGGGTTGAAATAAATGTCACCAAGTATGAAGTTCTGGATTTACTCACTTCCAGGGAAAAATGAAAAGAACATAATCTCACAACCCAATCTATTTATCAGTGAGGGAAATCAACTTCCAAGAAACACAAAATCCTAACAGCTCAGGAGGCAAAAGAGTATCAGGTAAACACTTGGAAGAAGAAAAAGAAATTTCCATAGAGGCCTGAAGGGCTAGACATAGTTATTCTTAAAAGTATCAATGTTAGACACCTTTAATATTCACTTTATATTAGTGAAAGTCACCCTGCAGTAACAGACTTACTTAAATGGTGTTAGGAAATGTGAGGTGAAGCCAGTATTAGAATCTTTTCATAAATAAGTAAGTAAATAAATAAAGGACATAAACTCTAATGTCCTTTAAGGACCAAATCAATAAAATTATGCTTTAAAGATGTATCACTTAAAATGTTTAGTGACATTTCCCTCACCTCCAGCGTTTCACCTAATTATAATTTTTGTTAGAAGTAGCATTAGTTAAAAAGTATATTTTCTTCTATTTATGTACTATGGAATATCTTTTCTAGCTGCCATATAGTTTTCAAGAATCTTTTGATTTGCCAATGGTCTAAGTCTTTTGCTCATGGTTTAAGAAGCCAACACTGGAAAAACTGGATCGATTCTAGAGATCACTAATCATAAATTATAAAAAGCCCAGAAACCCAGTTTAGACCAGGGCTGAGTAAGTCTGGGGCTAAGAGTTGTGGTAATGAGAGCCGTATCACTATTTTTAAATATCACAAGGGGCATATTATTAGCTACCCACTATTATAAGAAAAAGAGTCAGTCTGATAATATTAGACTGGAATTTGTAAATCCTGAAAATATTTAGGATTGAGACTGTTGGGTAAAGAAAAGGCATACACAGACAACAGTGTATAATTTCTAGAAGGTCTACTACTCTTGAAGTTTCTACAGAGGAAGCACAGGCTTGCCCATATCATCTGACACACAAGTTTCCACTGAATAAAAGATAAGTAGCAATAGCTCAAAGTTTCCTGACTGGAGCAAGCACCATGACTTTTATCTATTTAGTGGCCTTGTCTGTCACTATTATCTCTTTATCAGCTGGTTTTTCAAGGAGACATTCCAATGATATAAATATTTTGTCTAAAGAGGCAGAGACTCTACAGTACAGAATATTCTTTGCAAACTACCCAAAGCCATACTCTGCATCCGCATCATCTCTTAAGGAAGTAATTTCACACTTAGCAAACAGTGTGTTCAAACAGAGGAAGGTTGCTTAGGAGTTAATTAATTCCCCCTTGCATCTCTATCCGGCATATAGACGCACTGTATCTGGGACCCTAAGTCTCTCTACTGGATTAATTAGCATTCAAAGTTAACAAACAGCCTGAATCACGGTAGAGATTATAACTTAAACTCATAAAACTAGATACATACTATCTTGCATTTCATATAATAGTTGCTCAACTGATCTTGGCAGAATTTGAAGTAAAAAAAAAAAAACAAAAAACTTGTTCACCCTTATCATTCCTCTTGTTCAATGTTCTAATGTCCCTTTCTCCTACCTTGTGTCCAAACTTTACTTGCAAGAACTAAACTGAAGATACTGTACACTGTCCAGAGTAAATGCCTGCCAGGCACAATGTGTTATCTCTCCCGGGAGTACTTATAGGTTACAAGGGAGCCACAGGCGATGGCAAAATTTCAGCCATCTGCAGAATAGATCAGAATAGTTTGTGAATTAAAAAGACACTTCTCAAGGCTGCTACCTATTCTACCAATGCATGAGGCTAGATCTGCTTTAAAGTATTAAAATGTCCTATCATACTTGAATGTAATACAAAAATCTTGAAAACTGTGATCTTTGGATTCAACAATACTGCTTCTAAGAATTAACACTGGAAATTGCCCAGAGTCCTTACCGATGTCTTTGCCTCAAATTGCAAGCAATGAAAATATCCAACAAAAAAAGAATTTCATAATTAAATGATTAATGATCAAAAATCATTATACATAATACAAAGAACATGGAAAAATGCTTCCACTACTGCATGACTGCATGCTATGAATACATGAAAATATATGAAATGAATCACAGAAACACAGAGAGAATGCATGTAAACACAGGTAGGCATAAAATCATTTATGGTAGAACTGTGTTTCATTTTATTCTTCAGGTTATCTTCACTGAATATGTTTCAACTTGCAATTAAAAGAAACTATACATTTTTCCTAACTTTAGGAAGGAGGCCAAATTGTTTGAAATAACAAACTACTTCCCAATTACTGAAGGCTTACTCCCCTCCAGGAGCTTGCCAGTGGTTTTCAAATTATTCGAACTACTATCACTATAAAGAAACTTAACTAAAAAACAAATCAGCAAAGTTAAACTACTGGGACTATAGCTATTCATAAACACTATTAATTTGGTTTTGGAAACACTGCTTGTCTAATGTGTGAAATTAATGTAATATTCAGTTGATTTTTAAGAGTACTTGACTTATTAAGTAATTGTAAACAGATCAAGATCTTTATTTATTGATAAGGAATAAGGAGCTGCACTCTGACAGAGTGTGTTAAAAACTAAACTATTATTTGGTACAGGTTTGAAGAGGAACATATATAGCACAATCTCAAAGTTTTAAAGTTCAAGTAAAATGTCAGAATTACTTTGTGCCTTAAATAATTAGATTTGTGTCTTGAACTAAAGGGCAAATATTTAATAAAGGTGTATAACATTGAAAAGAACTTCCAGTTTCACACTTAATTTCCAAAATGTATTTAAAAAGCAGCAACATGCTATTGAGTAATCATCCATATGTGTTACACATGTTAAAGGAGGGATTGATTGTATAGTCAACTATGATAGTTATGCAATTTTAAAAGACTGTCTCCTTTCATAATCGGTCATATTTTTCCTATATTTAGATACATGCAATAAGTGAATTGAGTACTCAAAATATATTAACCCAATAGCAACTCAGGTTTAGTAGAGAAATACTTTTAAATGGAACCTCCAGGTCCTAGTACTTCTTACAATTTAAATGCTACGAAAACATGAAACGTATTTCAAGTAATTAAGAAAGTATTATTCCTGGAATTGATTTCCAGTGCAACAATTTCATCACAGTTCATTTTTAAAACCATCTATTCTGAAAAATTTAACTTACAAATCTAGAAGGAAAAAAGCCTGCCATTAAAAGTATACAAGTAAATAAGAATTAACCTCCAGAAAACACAAAAATACTAATAAAAATAGGAAATCCGTAAGTGCAAAAATTAAGGCCAAGCTTGTCATTTGGTCTGTTTTTACAGGGACACTAAGAATACACTGATCAACCCATAACTTTCCATATTTAAAATTAGCACCAACTTGGTATGAAAAAGAACCCTAATCTCAGGAAAGCACCATGTGGCATTTTTTAACTTTATGACCACTAAGTTGACTCTCTATCCCAGAGCAGATCACCTCCAGCATTAGTACTCTGACCTTACAGAAAAGTGACAGATAAAGTTTATGGTGAGAAAAAATGAGTTTTTATGGGTTTCCAAAAGGGAATTCTTATGACACTAAAAGCCATATAACAATATTGATTTGATAACCAACTTTTTTACAGCCAAATTACAGACTTAAGATTTCTGGAAAAATATCCAAGTGAATTTGCAGTAAAATACAATAAAATAGAGGCTGGGGCTCATGACAAGCAGTCTAGGATTTCTTTCCTAACTTTAAATATACATATAAAATAATTTTTTAAACCAAATCTTCTTTAAAGTTTTCAGCATCCCAAGATTTACCTTTTATGTTGGAATTGACCAACCCCTCCTCCTGACCTTGATCAGTAAGTTGTAAGCATTCAACTTCCTGGGCAAAATAATTTCCATGCCTGTTTCTAATTCTTTTTTCTATCTTAAAGGCAAATGTACAATGTATAGGAACAAGGATTATTTTCTTGTAAAATCATCCTCAAAAATCAATTAGAATATTCAAAATATTCCATTCTCACAAATGAAAATAAGTTGCTTGCTGAAATGACAGTCTTCCATTTCACTGCCTTAAAAATTAAGCTGGCATGGATAATAAAAGTGTTTTCTGACTGGATATGCTTGGCATTCAAATATTTTTTAAAACAAAAACTAATCCATAATTAGATTTCACAGGTGCAATCTATAGAAAATATAATTTGTTTTTGTTTTTCTGAGAGCAATACTAATGATCTGATATTATAAAAGTTATAACTACAATACCATGGCTTGCATAAAACTGCAAGCAAACTGACACATTTGGGTTTATTATCCTTTTCAGTCTGATCTTTACTGTTCATTCATTCATGTAGCAAATATTTATTGTGCCCACTAAGCACCCAGCATTGTTCCAGGTGCTTGTGGATAAATTAGGTGACAAAACAAATGTTCCTGTTATCACATGACATTTCTTCCTAACTGGATTAAAAAAGATGGTCATCAAGTAAATGTAGCTGAGAGGGTACAGGTGCTATTAAAAAAAAAAAAACAGCACAGGGTAATAAAGGATCAGGCTGCCAAGGCCTGGGGCTGGAAAGGGCGGTATTTTATATTGGGTCATCAGAGGGCACCTCATCGATGTGAGATGACATCTAAACAGAAACCAAAGGAGTGGGGGAAGCTGAACAGATCTGTATCGGAAGCCTTCCAGGCACAGCAAGATCCTGAGATGGAACATGCTTGGCATGTTCAGAGTAAGACGGTCTGTGTGACTGTGCAAATCATAGATAAATCTACTTTAACCAAACAAGCATTCACTGAATAACTGAATTCTAAAAGTTAGGCTAAGTGTTTCTGATATCAAGATGAATCAAATATAGTTTCTGGCCTCAGACCTGGATAGAATTACAATGCGGAGTGATAAATGTTGTAAAACATTCGAGCTGGGTCTCAAAGAGAGACCAAAATCAAGTTCTACTTCAAGATGATGAACCAAGAGCCCAGAAAGAAAGTACTGAGGGCCAAGACCCTCTCTCTAAAGAGGTGCTGAAGAAATGTACAGGTAACTCTTGGCTCCCTCAACAGCCATTCAACTCTTTTTCTCCTTTTACTTTCTACTTGAATTCAGGCAGAAATACTTGGCCATCCAGGTATGAGGAAAGGTGGCATGGTCTAGAGTATTCCAAAATGATGTAGGTGGAAAGAAGGCTCAAAACTGAAATCGCCCTCTATGAACCAGGAAACTGCTGTACAACTCGACAAATCAACAACCCACAGTGCTTTAAGCTGACTCACCCCAGACCTCTGGTGTCAGGTCTTCCTTCCACGCCCTTGTGCCTCCAGCCCCCCATCTTCTTCAATGCCCAGTAGGCAAAGGGCTTCTGACTGTCCTCTTTCCCTGCAGCTACATTTAATGTCTCCATTTTTCTGAAACTTTCAGATATCTTTGTGTCAGTCCTCCACTGAAACACCTATGATTTTTTTTTTCTTCAGAAGGAAGAGAAAATAATACTTAGCAGGAAATAAGACCCCTGACAATTTGGTTCCAAGCTCCCTTTCACCTTCAATTCCTGTCATTCTCACAGACACACCATTACTCAAACACAATTTTTAAAACATTCCATACACATTTCCACCTCCAAGTACTGTTAGCACGTTCTTCTTCCTAGAATCCATTCACTTTTACCACCTGTCAAACTCCTACATATAGTTCAAGACTGCATTCAAATTCCATCTCATCTGCAAAAGCTTAAGTGAATTGCTCACCCATACTCAGCCAGTCAGAAGCAATTACTTCTTTCTCTGTGGTACTACCAAACTTGGCATATGCCCCAATTAGACCAGTTACCACAGCCCCACCTATACGATAGTTATACAGTCAGTATATGTGTGTCTGCCCAACCAGATTTCAATTCCTTGACAGCAAAGTCGATGCACAACTTATGTTTATATCTATTCATTATCTACCAAAGTGCTTTACACACAATAGGCTCCATCTAATGTACTCTTGAATTCTCCTCTATAGGCAACAATAAGTTCTCACTTTTTGAAAAAGGGGAAAAAGAGATGCCTAAATAAAAATTACAGTACTGTCATAAAGTAAATTGTCCAGGCATTACCACTGCATTTAACTATTCTAGTAAGTTATGAATCATTGCAGGTATTATTGAATAAGAAGATAAAGACAACAAAAACTTAATGACGGGTGCTCATTAGACAGAAAAATAGAATTAAAGAGGAATGGGGAAATGCAAAGCATAATACTACCTGTGTTAGGGAGCATTATCAAGGGATAGTAAAACAATTCATTTAACAAAATTTTAGTTCCTCTTATGTTCCAGATACTATAGTGATCACTGGGAATACAAAGGTGAAAAAGGGCTGAATACACTTTTTTTTTAAGTGCAAAGTGTTGGCCCATAAATTATTCTCCCTAAAAGTATGACCAAAAGAGCAGCTTAAGGGCCCAAACAGACAATCAATACTCAATTCTGAGTCCAAATCTAGGAAACTATCTTCTCTAAATTGTGATTATGTAGTAGGAACTCTCTCCGCAGGACTGCTTCTGAATGTTAAAAGGCTTCCTTTCTTTTCAGTGACTATAAACTGCTCAGATAGAAAATTTAAGTTCCAGATACTTGAATACATTCCCTGCTTCGAGATAAGTTCTATCCATGCACAGGTTGTTTCAGTAATTAAGGTACCAACAACACTGCCATCATGAATGAAAAGGGAGGAATTTATTAAAATAGTGCTATATAGGGAATGTTGTATGGGAGATAGTGGATAGTTGTGTTTTTGTTTTTGTTTGTTTTTGTCCTCTGAGGCCAAAATAACAGAAACAGAGTGGAAATACAACAAAAGGAATTTAAGTTAGACATTGGACGAGTTGTGAGGCTCTGATTCACTCTATCAAGTTACACTCAGCCATTTCTTCCGCAGATTTTGAATGAAGAGGTAGCCTGCTTTCCTCTAAGACAGTTTAAGCAAAGCAATCAGATGTAAAGATGGCTTCTTAGAGTTTCTCTTAGACATATTCTTCTACTGTACATTACTATTTGAATGTACGTTTGAATTACATGTATTGAAAAACTTTGACACTGTCACTCTAAGAATTAAAATCATTAATTAAAATGCCATCTAGGATAAAATGTGATACAGTGTGCTCTCTGCCATGAGGCTACCAAGGATGTAATTAATAACTCCTTCCTGTAAATCAACATCAATAATAAAAGTTATCAAATTACCTGCCACTATTGATAAGTTAAAATTGCTTACTTCTTCAAAAACCAAGATCTTAATACATCGCAAAGGCAAGATATCTTTGTTTAAACAATAAGCTATGCAAAAAGTTAAAAGGAAATTATATTTTTATGTATTTGTGGAATAATGTACTGCAGCAAAAGCATTGGTACTACTAAGTCATTTTGAGGATTCTCCTATAATCTTTTAACTAAGTATTTTCCACTCCAAACAACTTTGACAACTTTGATTTTCCCTTAGCAATAACAGACAAATCAATAAAATGTAGTCCACAACTCCTCACAAATTAAAACTACTACTATATCCCTTATAGGCATAAACGATTTACACCAATAATATTACAAATATAATATATTTCCTGGGGCCCCTGTGTGGCTCAGTCAAATGTCCAACTTCGGCTCGGACCATAATCTCATGGTTCATGGGTTCATGCCCCATGTGGAGCTCTGTGCTAACAGCAGAGAGGCAGGGAGCCTGCTTCAGATTCTGTGTCTCCCTCGCTCCTGCCCCCTCCTCCACTCAAATTCTTTCTCTCTCTCAAAAATAAATAAACATTTAAAAAGTTTTAAAAAAATAAATATAACATATCTAGGCACTGGGCTAAGTATACAGAGACCAAGATGACCCAATTGCATTTCCCGTTGTCAGAAACAGAAGTAACATCACAAAACCAAAACACATGTATTATGTCAAAAGGGAACCAACAACAAGTTAGTATATATGCCAAGCACCCAGGAAGTTCAAAGGTCCAAGCAACTCATCATACGAAAGAATTGAGAAGTATGGCAGATAACTCTGGGAGAGTTCACTCAACATTCGTTCCAATTCTCCTTTTCCCTGCCTGCCTCCAAAATACAAACATGATGGCTGAAAACCTTTTTATCTTGTTCTGGAGGTAGTTATGTGACAGACTTTCATCCAAGGAGGTGTCTCCTATGAGCAGACATCCCTTTCTTTTCTTTCTTTTTTTTAAGACATGTCTTTCTTTAATTAAAAAATAAATAAATAAAAAAGAGGGGACTCCTCAGGAGGGGCCTCTGAGCATCCTTCACTTTTCTTCCTGCTTGAAGGTAAGCACAATTTCTAGAGGTACAAAAGTCATCTGTGTAATAAAGGCAAAAGCTATGTGCTAAGGATGTGGGAAAAGGAGATGTGACCTGGGTCCCTGATGGCATCAGTTATCTGAGAATTAACTGCCTTCAGACTTCTTATGACATGAGACAAATAAAACCCTGCCTCATTTCAGTCATAATTGGTAAGATTTCCTTCTATCTGGAGCCAGAGGCATCTACACGATTAAAAGAAAGCTGCAGCAGAGGAGTTATTTGACTTAAACTATCTATGGTTCCCCCTTCCTCAGTTTAGGCTATGATCCAGTTCTTCTTAGCTAGAAGAAATAAAAACAATTTTAAATTTACATTTCTACGACTGTCCTACAATTTCCAGTAATGTGGATTATGTAAGAAACATATTCTCACTCTTCCACAGAACTCTATTTGTTGCATAGTCATTACAAGATTTTTATTTCTCTTCCTAACTGATCCTCAAACCTACAAAATAACATTTTTTATGGTGTGGTATATATCATTCACAAGTGCATTATACATATAGAATCAAATACCAAAGGTTAGGAACAAAGGAGTAAGGAAGGAGAATGAAGAGAGAGAAGGAACGAGGAACGTAGTTTATTTCAAAGTATAAACTATGTTTTCAATTGTGTGAGCACTTCAGAAAGCAACTTCTGAGTAAATGAAAGACCACAGGATAACAGTATATTTTTTATAATTGGAAAGACATCCTTTGCAAACTGAAATCAGTTACTCTGTTTTTTAAATTTTTTTCAA
>NC_043702.1:82632825-82734919 GCF_006229205.1 Suricata suricatta | reverse complement strand
AAAACCCCAAAATAGTTTGGGTCCAATTTACCACTACCATTATTAAATTACTGTGCTATTCTACTATCAATAGTAACCTCCTTAAGGTAATAGTCTCTAAAGGTTTCTGTTGGACACATTTTGAATGTGTGCCATTCTTGGAATAGTTTCTATCTCAGAGTGCTGGAAAGATTCATTAATTTCAATCACCATCAACTCCATAAGCCACATATACTTTTTCTGCCTTTTTTATTCAAATATATTTCACTGTGGCCATTCAAAGGAAAATTACACATTCCAATAACATTTGAGTTCCTCTCAGTTACCCTTTCAGTGGTTCAGGGTAATGATAGAGTAAAGAATCGTGCTCTTCACAGGCTCTCTTTTTTTTTTTTTCCTCATTTGGTAGAATTTCAGCTTCAAATCTCTTGTGCCAAAAAGCAATGGATAATGTCTAATGCTCCTCTCTAACAGTAGCTTACTTCGGAGGGAAGGGGAGTGAGAGTCAGGAGAAATCATCTCATTCCCAGCTTTCAGAGTCTTAGCATATGGGATAAGCAATCTCTTATCCCATTTTCCTAAAATAGAATTATGGAACCATAATAGGTCAAGTTGGGGGAGGGAGAAAGGAATTAGAAATTTTTCAATAATCTGAGTAAGGGTAACAGTTAAAAAGATGAAATTATTGAAAGTTGTAGCCTTAAATTCTCACTGAAATCAATAAAAAAAACCTACATACTCATAAAACCTGGGGCTTATATATATTTTGGCACTGTTCCTAGGTAGAAGCTTCCTCTCTAAAACAGATAAAAGCTACATTATCTTCTTCATGAGACTGCAAGAATGAAATAAATAAGGATAACAAGTATAGTCAGAGAACATAAATTCCTTCATTTTAAAACCAGCGTTCAAAGGCAATCTTGAACAATCCATATGAACTCAAAAGCATATTCAGAGAATGACAAGGCTCCTTTGTTTATATCATCTCAACTTCAATTTCACCTGCAGTTATCTCCTTTAAAACAAGTATTTCTAGGACCCTTACATGATATCAAGTCCTTTATCTCAGGCCCATTTTTATTTGGTTATCTTTTTAGGTGCACTAAAGATTGAGTTTACAATAAACTGAACAGACAGCGTACAAAAGGCTTTTAGAACTATACCATATGGTCCAGGGAAGGGAACAATCTGGACGATCCCCATTTCAATCTGCAAGCTTGTCCACCTCTATAACACATTATACCACTGTAATAAAATATTAAGATGGAAACGTAAAAGCGAAAATAGTCTATCTTTAGCATTACCAGGCAACCACACTTCTGAGAATTTACTGATAAACTTAATAAACATTTACTTTAATTTATATTCTGGAATTTTGGTATGCAACACCAAGCATAGAAACCTAGGCCACCGTTCACAAGAAACAATATTTCGGCAGGGATATGTGTGGGTATTCAACTTATGCTTCAGAAATTTGGAAGGAAAAAGAAAACAAAACACTTTTACAGGGGGCATATTGGCAGGGGCTGATGTAACAGATGACACATTCTTGGAAATCAAATAAAAGCAATAGGGAAATACCCATGGCTGCCTGGTGAAGGCCTGATCACATGGACACAGCTGGAGCCTATGCAGATCGTTCATTAATAAAACTGTATTGTAGTAGCCACTTTTTGATGCATTTCAATTGCTGCTGTAGCCCAATCTCTGAATTTCTTTGTTTGCTTGTTTGTTGAATTTCTTTGTTTTAATGGGAAATATGAGAAGATTTAGGGCAGGGGGGAAAAAAAAACCACCCTGCTCTCCTGCTAAAAATGAGACTAGCTCAAAAAGCTAAATGTCACTTTACCTTGCAATGTACTTACACCATCAGCAGCTTAAAATATGCAGCGCAAACCTGAAAGGGGGAACTCATATGGTACTAGGGATAAAAAGTGAGCAGTGTGAGATGCCACAGAAAACATATGAAATACTTGTGACAGTATTCTACAGAATGATAATATGTCAGGCAGGGGGAATTAAAATGATTCAAAAATTAGAGGGAGAATCAAACAACCGAATTAACACATACATGTTCATGTGTATTCTAATACTCTAATTAAATTTAACACTGAAGTATGTACCATACGTGTAAGGGAATATCACTAATATTTTTGACCACAGAAATTTAGAAATCAACGTTTGTTACTAGAGGTTACCAATATTTGATATCAAACAAAATATTCAAACCACCTACCCTGGAGTAATGTTTAAAATCTGAAGTGATATTCTAATGAAACAAAACACTATTCATAATTATAAACATGGTATTTAATACAATAACATAAAATCTTGGTTAAAATAATAAATTTAGTATTTATCCCCCTTTGCTGGCATCCTTCAATAAAGCTCTTTTTCCAGGCTGCTACAAACATAAAGATTAACTTACTAAACAGTTAGTCCTGCATATCATATAATGTCAAACCATAAAGATACAGAAGCTTTGATATGTGTTTCGAATTAAACAAAACTGCAGAATTTATTACCTACAAAAAGGAAAAACTCAATAGTATTTACAAAAAAAAAAAAACTGCTCAAACACTCAAACATTACAGGTCTTACGTATATTGTACTGTGCCTCTGTGTATAGTTAGAATAAACAAATAAATGCAATAATTTGTGTTGCAATTCCTAAGTCACTGAAAGATATGTTCCTGCCACAGAAAAGACAAAGGGCTTAATTGCAAATCAAAATTTTACCACTGGAGAAAATCTATTTAAAGTGAACGCAGAGTATTTAAAATGCAATAAACATTATGCAATATATATGAACATAGAGAATAAGCTTTTGGTGAATATTATCACACCCGGACACAGAGAACTCCAGACAGACTGTCATGCATGTAACAGGACCAAGAAAAATAAAAAAGTTTCACTGGCTTTCCTTCTAAAAAATGTCATACGTCCGAAACATAAAATGTTGACCTAAAGACTTAACAGATATAACTTAAAAGGCATCTCACCCAGATTCATTTTAGCTACTCTACAGAAAAAGGCACTTAAATACAAGTTTAAAAAACATCATTGATGGGAATGGAGAATTGTAGTATTTATTAACATGTGCATTATACATATAAAGCAATGTGAGTACTTGTTTGTTTTGTTAAATTAATGAGCCAATATGTTGCTGAACCTGTCTGGAGATTGAAAGAAAACAACAGGTGAGTTTATTTAATGCACACTTCTCAAATACCTGTTTTACAAATCCTTCCAATGATTTTAAAGCATCTTCTAAATTAAAAATAAATCTCTAGGGGAAAAAAATGCTTAGATTGTGCAAGTTTATCTTACTGTATACATAATAGGTCTATTTCCCAGTACATATGATATATAAAAATGCTTCGTATTTATAATTCTAACAGGAACTATATTTACTTTCTTTTCGGTCACATTTGTTATACCATTAACAAAACTTCATGAATTTTTCCTCCCAAAGTAATTTTCTTATTGCCAAGAATCAACAAGATTTTAAGATAAAAATCAGTCAAAATAATATCAATCTCCTCCTTAGAAAACATATTCTGCCTATTTAAGTATTCTTATCTTGACTGTAAAACACTAACTTTTAAAATAGAGCATTTGAAAGTCAGTCATTTGTTTTTGCTTAATACAACAGAAAACACATTTGCATTTTGAGGAACATTCTACGAAATTTCATAGAATGCTTGCTCATAGTGAAAAACTCGTCTCCGGCTCAAATCATCACTTAAAAACCATAATGTTACATGTTAACACCCCTTATAATAATAGGTCACTAGCTATAATTTAGAAAGAACTGGGAAACCTGAAAGCACTTTTTGGTCTCAACAAGATCTATCTTGGCATAAAAAATCCATGTAGTACCAGCAAGTTATCATTCAAGAGTTTCCATTCAAATAAGAAGCTGCAAAGGAAGACAAGATTCCAATCAATCAAAAATACCATGTCAACAGGACCAAAGTCAGCAATATTCAGAAGGGTTTTCTGAAAAGTGCGGCAAAAATGCCAACTGTGAAGGAAATCTCTTAAGAGCTGGAAAAGGAAGATTAACACAATGCCACTTAGGAAACGTGAAAGTTGTGAGGAGAACGGTGTTTCTATTTCAGAAAAGTTGTTTTGTTTTTTGCCGATGGTGCTCTACACGAAGAAAGAGGGAAACGAAGGGAAAGAAAAGGGAGAAGCAGGAGAGACTATGGCCGCTTGCCTTCCTTCAGTGGTGCTGGGAGGGTAGACCCTCTGCCTATGAAAACCACTGCCAGAACCAAGCTACACAAAACATTTTGGCTGCCAGCCTAGAACAGTGCCAGGCTGTTTTTTATTTTGTGCTAGACTCCCTCAATTGAGACAGTGTGGGATTGTCACTTTGATGCACATAGAGAACAAAGAATAATACAGTACGGGGCCGGGGGGGGGAGGATTTTTTTGCCCCCTAAAGTCAGGTTAGCATTTTGTTTTCTTTGACAGGTCTTAAAAAGCTTCAAGAAACAAAAGTTCTGCTGAAGAATCTATCAACTGCCTAAAGAAATTAGCTTGAGCCCAACACTGTCAGTGGTTTAAAGGCACATGAGAGAGTAACATTTTTTTAAAAATCAGACCTAAAGGGGGTCCAGGTTACATACTTACCTGATTAAGAAGCCAGAGACCAAGAAATATGTGACTCACAGTCACATGATCTTATCTAAAATCTGATAGATGAAGGGAGGCCATAAAGTCAGGCAAAAAAAAAGGACGAATAGAAATGTCATAATTTTTAGGTCACTATTCAGACACAACTATGTCAGCTGTTATTCTGACCTTGATGTCTCCAAAATAAAATAATCTGATTAAAAGATTATAACAGTAGAATTTGAATATTTTATGCCTTTACAAGAAAAGAGGTGATAAACGATCAAAAATGTTTAAAGGATTAAACCACAAATCATCTAGAAAGTTGCCACAGAGACAAACAGGAAAACCGTCTCTTCTATCCTATTCAATTCTGAACTAGGAGCAAAGCTAACACAAATGAGAGGAAACCAAGTGTGTGCTGTTGCAAGCTTCAACTAAATATACTACCTGAATCTGGTGACTGAAAACACCAATAAGCCATTAGCTCCTAGAGGTATGATCCTTTTCTCTCTAATGTACAAGATAATTAGAGGTAGAAATCCATTTTCTACAAACCAAAAGAAAAGAAAAAATGAACTGTGACAAGCCCAGATCCCATGCTGGCATATTTACACTGAGCTCAGATCATCTAGAAGCAGTACGCTTCTCCCTGCCAATCAGGACAGGAACAACGTTGTGAAACTAATACAGCATTGACGAATAGCACCAAAAGTCCACTTGTCCCTTCCTCCTGCACATCTCCACTGAACCAGTGGTTAAAAGAAGACCGACTGTTACAGAAGCAGCGAGAACGAAGCACTTGCCTCAGATGTGACACACAGAGGCAGGAGGCGTTACCACCTGAGCCTGTCTAATACTCCACAAAATGATCCCCCGCCCAGTTTTGTTCATGGCCACCGATTCTGACAAGTCATGATCGGTGTTGGGAAAATGGGTGGGAGAGGAAGGGAGAATGTGGAAAAGAAACTGAGTGAGAACAGTGGCCAGACTTCAAACAATACACAGGACATGCTTCTCTTATTATTCAAATTAGTGCCCTATACCACACTTTGGGAGGGCAAACCCTGTGACAAAGGGTTCAGGTACGAAGATTTACTCCGGGTGGCAGGGGCTGGTCTGCGTCATTTCGCTCCTCAGCGTTCCCCTTCCACGTTCCCTTTCTCTCCTCTTGCGTTACCGTTGATGCTATTACTGCACGGGACACTGATAGTTTAGGCAAGGCATTCATGTCTTGCCAAAGTGGCCCAGAGAAAGATGTCTGACTGGTTTTAATTCAACAAGGAATCTGACGTAAAACCAGGAAGTAAAAAGAATGAAAGTATGTAGAAGAAGCCAGGCAATAACATGTTTTTCTGTTTATTAATGATGCAGATGAAATGGGGGAAAATCTAGAAAAAGCAGCCAAGCCGACTGAATTACAAAGAAAGATTAAAGGAGTTAAATGTGTATAACTTGGCGGACAACCAAGGAACAATATGAGAGCTGTCCACAACTCTCCAAAGTATATACATAAAAAGAAGAGCAGAGAATTTTTATCTGCTATAGAAGTGTGAGTATGTGCAATAATAATGAGATAAAATTAAAATAAAGAAATCTGACTTCAAGCAGCAGAGGAAGTAATGTGGTAAAACTTAAGAAATATTTATCATCTCACTGACCCACGCTGCAGTAAAGAAAGAGCAGAGGATAGGAAATGCCCACATACTGACAGAGGACTGAATGAGTGGAAAACTCAAAATGAAGTGCCATTTGCTTACCTGGTGATCCAGATAGAGTGATTTCCCTCTTCACATGCATCCAGTCTAATGTAGAGGTACCTGTGAGATCAAAGGACATAATTAAGATATTATCTTCAAAATAAGCCCAGCATAAATTCTGAACCCTTATCTGGACAAGAGGTTACTTGGATGATCCAGTAGTCTGATTCCTGAATATTGCAAGATGGAAGAAGAATCTCCAAGGACAGAAATATTTTGAGACGTAACTATTAAGAGCTTTTCTTTTCATCACTCCAAGTTTTCCCAAATCAGTTAGAACTCAAAACGAAGAAGAATTCAGATTAGAGGTCCTTAACCTTGGTACATGGTCCTTAACCTTGGTACATGGATGAACTTTAGGAGTCTATACATTTTGGAAAGATACATGTAAAATGTGTGGGTTTATGTAAATGGATACCTCTCTGGAGAGAAGGTCAATAGTTTGTCAGATTTGAAAAAAGCTCCATCATCCAAAAAGCTGTCAAAAACCTCTGCTGAGGATAGTCTAAGATCTCAGAGACAGGTTGGAATGCATATGGATAATCAGTCCAGGTCTGGGGTTTTCACTCCAGGGAAACAGGGAGGTACATAGACACTTCTGTATCTGGGTAAATACCGTAAGAACACGACTTTCTAGGAGAGCATTATATCAGGTGTGAGCTGTTATTTAAGTTACACAGCCCCATGTTCTCTGCAAGCCATGCACAATGAGGAAAGTAAGATCTTACAATACACCCAAGGTTGGATATTGTGACTTTCCCATGCTGTGGAAAGCATATTAAAGTTAGAATCCTTAGGTCCATCAATAGTGACAGGGTGTAAACTAACAAAGTAATTCCTCCAAAAAGGATCAATATGGCAAATAAAAGGGAAGAGCTAGGAAAGCAATAAGAAATGTGTCTCCCAAACAGTATGCATAGCACAAAATCACAGGCTCACCAAAACCATCTCCTAAAAGAATTATCTTAAACAGTAGTCACAAAATCCAAATAACTATATCAGGAAGAAATCAGGATGGAGAACCTTCCAGGCACCAACTGTGAACAAGACAAAAACATTCGCAGCCACAGAAAGAATCCTGAGCTGGAGTGTTACCAAAAAGGGAGGGGGGGGGGCGCGGGGGGAAGAAGGACATAAAAGATAAAAGAAATGCTGAAAAGAAGTAAATCAAGTAGAAGAAGAAAAGAAAAAATTTTTGAGGTGGCCTATTACAAATAATGATCTTGTAGAACATTTCCTCGAAAAATTATGTATTTAGACATTCACCCCCTGAGCATCTGCCAGGCACTGTACTGGTTGCTGGGAATTCAGCAGTGAACCAGACAAAACTTGCGCTGCTAGAGCTTGATCTGGGGAAGACAAGGAAGGCAGGGAGACATACACATCAGCAATATCAGTTCAATTTGTGATACATGATAGGAAAGAAATAAGATGATGTGACCGAGGCACTGAAGAACCACCTACATCTATCCAATACGTCACAGAGATGTTCACTCCAATTCTCAAAGTTAGTCAGCGTCTTAGGAAATGGAGGCTGAGAAAGGACCACAGGGACAGTGAGACAAACCTTTTCATTTCAGAGAGGAGGAGAGAAGAAGGAGAGCTATTCTGGAAGACAGTGTATCACAACCTCATTATCCTCAAACATCAAAATACACACACCTAGACTGAGTAATGATTTCATGAAATGCTCTCTACCTTTAGAGGAGAAGCCTGGGAACAAGTAACTGAACAGCATTTCTGAATCCTTTAAAAACCTGGCAGCTACCATGCACTTGATTCCCTTAAGATCCAACACAAAGCCACATTCTATCCAAATTCTTGGCGAGTTCCCATCTATTTTTTTCAATTGTTTTTACCTTCTACAGATAAGTTTGATCAATTTCTACTGTTAAAGCAAGAAGAGCAATGGGGAATATGAGGAGGCATGGTAGCCAACCTCCAAGAGAGCCCCAATCCTCACCTCATGAAATTCATACCTTCATGTAGTTCCTTCTCATTACATGAGGGTTGGTTTGAATGAAAAATAGAATCACTGGAAATGATGGTATCTGACTTCTGACTCTAGGTCCTGAAAGATACTTCAGCAAGCTCCTTGCTCTCTTGGATCACTCACTCTGGGTGAAACCAGCTGCCACATCATGAGGACAAACAGCCCTACAGAATGGTCCACATGGCCTCCTGCCAAAGAGCCAGAATCAACAACAGGCTTACATGTGAGCCATCTTGTAGGTGGATGACCCAGGCTGCTCAAAACTTCAGAAGACTGGTGCCCTGGGTGAATCTTAACTCTAATTCATGATGGATCAGAGCCAGAACCCAGGCTGTACTCCATCTCTAGCTTACTCTCTGGATTCCTCTACCATAAGACCTCCAAAGGTGAAAATTCGATTTCCCAGATGCATTTGCATTATGCCTTCTATGGGGACCCAGATTCAAACAATCAGAAAAATCCATGCAAGACTTAGAAAACAGAAGTGAGCAAGTCAAGGTGGTGATCATCTCCAAGGAGATCAAAGCTTATAGTGAAGGTATGTTCGAGAAAATCAGTCAGATATTCTATTAAGTGATACCTAGTATCACAGGTTCTGAATAGCAAGTGATGGTGGATCTTCTACTAAAATACTGTAACTGGATGTTTCCCTTGGCTTGTGCTGTTCCTAGCCTATTAACAGTCAAGGTTAGTTCCTTCACAGCTTTGGAAATTAAGCTGTGTATAACACATCCCTTTTTGCTTAAACTAGCTGGCTGGCGGCAACTTAAACGAGCTATTGCCTACAACTAAGAACCCACTCTATCATATACAAATTCATACAAATTCTCCTGTCTCATAATGCTTTCTCTCCTATTTGGTAATTCACCCTCTTCTGTTCCATGACTAACCCCTCTGCCTATGCGCAGAACCCTATTCATTCATGCTTTTTCTAAAAACTCTGCTCCATCATTCCTCTCCTTTTCCTCTACCTTCAATCTTTTTCTCTCCACTGGCTCCTTCTCACTTGCAAATAGCACACGTCTTCCAACACTACCAACTAGCCTGCCTAGCTTCATAAAAGAAGAGTATAGAGTCATTGCCTTCACTTGAACTTCCATCAATGCTCAAAGTACCACATAGCTTCCTTACCTATCACTCTACTGAAACAGCCATTCCTAAGCTTTGCTAATAAATGCCTATTTTCATTCCTCATTGTGCTTGACTTTGGCACTTGGCAGGCCTACCCTCCATGGCTCCTTGAAAGTCCCTTCCACTGGTTTCCAGGGTGCCACCACCTGGCAGCTCTCTTCTAGCCTATGGGTGTGTTCCCTATTTTAACTTGGTTCTCTGTCTAGGAATGCCCTGGGGCTGTATCCTCAGGGATATTATGGTTTCATTCTGTCCTTGACTTCATGATTTTGATTACCATCTATATAGTCAATGATGACTCCCAAATCCAAACCCTTCCTATAGCTCTCTTCACACCACAAACCTATCATTTCTATTTGCAAATTAGATGCATCTAGCTTTGTTGCAAAATATCATAAAACCCTCTCTAAATTAAAAGGACAAATTAAAAAGTAGTTTATACACTGTAACTGTGCTAATACTGTAACCACTAGCACATGTGCCTATTAGACACTTGAAATGTGGCAGTCTGAACTGAAATGTACTGTAAGTAGAATATACACAGTAGATTTCAAACATGGCAAAAATAAGAATGTAAAATATCCCAATAATTTTATATTAGGTAGATGTTGAAATGAGAGTATAGTAATTTAGATATATAGGATTAAATAAAATATAAATAACAAAATTAATTAAACTTACTTTTTACTTGTTCAATGTGGCCACTAGAAAATTTTAAATTATTGCATTGTAATTCTAATGAACAATGCTGCTCTACATACACAAAAAGAACACCATGAAAAAAATACATACTAGTCTCAAACAATAAGAGAAGGAAAGAGAATTGATTTTTTTAATAGTCAAGTTACCCTTACATTCAAAACTTACTATTTTATCCAGAAAGCTTATAGATTCATTGCATGAGTTTCTCTCTCTCTTTCTCTCTCTCTCTCAGTCCCTCTGCCCTGCTTATTCTCTCTCTCTCTCTCAACTAAAAAATAAACTAATAAAAAGTAAATAAAAAGGAAGGCAACATTCTGGAATAAAGGTTTATATGGTTCCCTAAGATATATACAAATATATTCAAAATTATAATGTTAAAAATGCTAAATCATATCCCATAAAAACCAAATATAATCACAGCTATATCATAAAAATACAAAGAGCTAACATTTGATATTGCACTATGCAATTACATTATATAATTTAATCATTGCATCTCTAAAGTACATAAAACTGTTACACCCCATTGAACAATGTAAGAAACCTAAAGCAGAAAGAAGTTAAGTAACTTGCCCAAGGTCATGTTCTCAGGCCTCAAACCAGGCAATCTGGCTCCAGACCCCACACTCTCAATCAGTACCCTTTGCAGACTCGACAGAAGTAAAATTTAAAATAACAAAACAGTCTCAGATGGTTCCCAGCACTCTTAAATTTACACATTCAACTAAGATCAGGAAAAAAAAAAAGTCAAATTAAATAAAACCAAGGCTGAATACAAATATAAAAGCTCACCAAAAAATGGAAATTCAGAAGTAAAAGTAGGTGAGTGGCGGAGAGAACAAGGATGAAGTAAGGAAAGGAGACATAAAGGAATCTGGTCTGAACCAGCACATTTAAATGAGAACTCCTCAAGAACAAGAAGGCATTACTGCGTGGACCTGAAAACTGCGAGGGCTTCAGACATACTGCATGCCTACCAAGGTGATAGAGGAAAGGCAGAGTGTGACACACAAGCAGAAACCTCCCCAAGACTCGCATGGAATTCTGCTTCACAAAGTGCAGAGGCATCGGGTGAGGGACAGATCATAAACTACTTTCAATGTTATTAAAAGCTAATAGAAATAATTCATATCTGAATAGGCTATAAAGCCTATATTGTTAAGTGCAGTTTGGCATTTAAAAAAAAAAACTTCCAAAATACAATGTTCACAAGGTAAATATATAAACCAATACATGAAAAATAAATAAATAAATAAATTGATTATATATGTATACTTGTCTCTAGAAATACACACACACACACACACACACACACACACACACACTCATTACATGTGTATAAAGAAAATATTAAGGGACCAGGGTACAAAAAAATAGCTCTTGTTACTTTCTGAGTTTGAATACAGTGAACATAATGGCTATTAAAAAGTTTTTAAAATAATCTAAAAGTCCAGGGTGCCTGAGTGGCTCAGTTGGTTAAGCAGCCGACTCTTGATTTTGACTCAGGTCATGATTTGACAGTTCTGGAATTCAGACTCTGTGTTGACGGTATAAAGCCTCCTTGGGATTCTGTCCCTTTGCCTCTCTCTGGCCCTCCCCTGCTCATGCAGGTATGCGTGTGCTATATCTTCTCACCCATTCTCTCTCTTTCTCTCTCTCTCTAGCAAAATAAATAAATAAACTTTAAAATAATCTTAAAGTCCAAAAATAAAAATAAATAGAATGATGCCAAACAGGAAAAGGTATGGAAATCTACTTACTCATACACGTAAACCTGTATAGAGGGTGGCCCTTGATGGTAAAAAGGGTTGAGGACTTTCAGCCTCAGTGAAAGGCTAGCATTCCATCTTGACACATCATCTTCGTTGTCCCTGTCCTCCATACCTCAGTGTCCACCCCCAGAGACACACAACAAACATGCACATACAGAGGACACTTTAATTGCTAGATGATATTGTTGGAAAATTCTATCTCTGAGAACCAGAGTGCTTAAAAACGTCCAAAAAGGCAGACAGAAGCACTTAAAAAAACTTTTAAAGGTAAAGAGGATTATAGAAGTTATCAATATAGAAATATATTTCATAATGGTTTGTTTTTTCTAATCCATTTGAAAATCAGAGATGCAAAAGATTGGTGATATAAATACTTCCCCAGAGCTAGAGGTCTATTATTATGTCTTTTTCTTTACACTTGCAAATCAGATTACCTATAGACTCCAACCTAAGATAGCAATCCTGAGTCCTTTTCTTTTGAATGTGAGGATGTTCTATGACATCTGTCATCTCACAGACCAGAAGTGACGCTGCAGACTGACCAGGGAGTAATTTACCCCTTCCTCCTTGGCCAAGAGTCTTCTCTCCTAAGACTCTAAAGCTCTCAAGTCTAGCCTTCCAAACTGATTAGTAAACTTCTTTGGACAGGGATATAGTAAGCCCTTTCCTTTAAACTTCTCACTAGTCAGAACTTTTCATAAAATCTGCCCCCCCTCCACCCCCAAAAGACTTATTCACATTAATTTTCTTTGTGTTGCCATCATTCATTGTCTTCATTTTTAATTTAGTGGTATTTTTAGTCAAATGAAATGAAATACAGTCAGTTTTTCTCAATCTGTCTCAGCTCCACTCTATCTTCTGGGACCCAATTCATGTGATCCTTTAACAACTATTTATTTCACACCAAACTAGATATCTCCCTAAAGCTTACCAATCTAGCCTCCAGGCATATTTCTTAAATAAAAGCAGTAGATCTTTGTAAACCTAAAATTTGCATACTAAAGGAACAAATCAACTATCAAAAGACCTAGTAGTATATAGCAGTTGCTCACCTCCAAGCAGAGTTTAAAATTCATTTCAATTTGTTATTTTTTTAAAGAAACAGCTATTGACTTTTTCCGCTTTGCAAAACACTGTGTTTAATGGCCTAGTTAAATTAGAGGTGATAGTGCGAAGCAAGTGTTTTAAATTGGTAAATTCTAAACCTTTTAATAAAAGTACATCAGTCAGAAGTTTTAATAAGACTCAGCAGGACAGAGAAGAATTAACAGTCTGTAGGTATCAAAAGAGGGTGATAGGCAATGATAACCTTAATCGTTTGCATAGGGATTTATAATTTCATTGCTTGAAGGTTAATGAAATTATGTGTTATTTTTGCCACTCTTATCCAGTAAATGATTTCATGCCTTGGTTTGTATATATTTATTGACTGAATCATGTAACAGAAAAAAATGACTCTTTTTCCTAACTTCTCTATCGCATTTTTACTTCTGTACTCCTGGGTACACAGCTATCATTATCTGTTCTACCCAATATCTGGTGCCCTAACATAAAAAGATATGGTGTCCAACAGCATCTCAGGAAAAAGAACAAACTCATCATCAGAATTCTAAAAGTGCAAGAAGTTGCTAAAGTGATTGCTTTTTTAAAAAAATTAGATACATTCCTTTATCTACTTTATGCTTCAACTGTTGCTAAATAGTTACTTCTGCCAAATGTTAAGATAAAATCTACCCTAGAGATTAATGAAGGTATTCAGAACACATTATTTGAGGGTGAAACTGGATGGAAAAATGCAAACAGTACATACCAATAATTAGAATAGGTAAGATAATAAAAGAGTCTAAGCAGGAGCAATAGTTTTAAAACATTACAGGGCAAAAACACCACTACTTGTGGTTTTGCATCACTGGACACCCGGGAGGTGTTCAAGGCCAGTGCTTTGCTTGCTACCTAGTTCTAATGGAAAATTGCAGAGTCTAGCTTTAGGCAGGGTCCTGATGCTCACTCTGGCTGCACATTAGAATTACCTGGAGGACTTACAAAATAATAATAAAATAGAAATTAAGAAGCTGATATTTAGGTTCCACAACCAGAAATTCTATTTTATCAGTAATACTTAGCAGATCCCTAAGTGATTTCGTAAACCCAGCTAGGGTGGAGAAATACAACTATACAGGAGTGGCTCTCAAAGTATGGTCCCTGAACTACCAGCAGCAGCTGGGAACCTGTTACAAATGGAAATTCGCGGGTCCCATCCCGCACTACGGAACCAGAAACTCTAGACTGGGGCTCAGCAATCCGTATTTTGAGGAGACTTCAGTGGATTCCGATGTACAGTAATGTTTGAAAACACTGCTTTACACTTGATCTTAGCCAAACGGCAGAGGAACGATTAAAAACATACTGCTATAGAGTAAGAACAATGTGGGTTTCAATCCTCTCTCCACAATTTACTGGATATGTGGACCCTTTGTCAGCTCGCTAAGCCTCACTTTCCTCACTTGCAAAATAACAGTTAGCTAATATTTGTTAAACATGCATCGGGTACCAGAGAATATGCTTTAATAGGCACTTTACAATTCAACATTTATAACAAGCTTACCAGGTAGATATGAATAGCATTTAAACCCAAAGATTATGAAATTTATCCAAGATTACAAAGCAATTAGGCAGAATCAGATTTAAACTGATACAGAAGTGCTGATGCACAGGGGCACATGTACCCCAATGTTCATAGCATCACTTTCAACAATAGCCGAATCATGGAAAGAGCCTAAATGGTCTATCATCCGATGAGTGGATCAAGAAAATGTGGTTTATATATACAATGGAGTATTACATGGCAATGAGAAAGCATGAAATCTGGCCATTTGTAGGAAAGTGGATGGAACTCAAGGGTGTCATGCTAAGCGAAATAAGTCAGGCTGAGAAGGACAGATACCATATGTTGTCACTCATAGGTCTAACAGGAGAAACCTAACAGGGGAAAGGGGGAGGGGAAGAGTTAGGGAGAGGGAGGGAGGCAAATCATGAGAGACTCTTGAATACTGGAAATAAACTGAGGGCTGAAGAGGGAGTCGGGGAAGGGGAAGAGGGGTGATGGTCATGGAGAGGGGCACCTGTGGAGAAGAGCACTGGGTGTTATATGGAAACCAACTTGGTAATAAACTATTTTTTAAAAAAATAAACTGAAGCTTTTCAAATCTAAAATCATTGCTCGTTCCCTATTTCACAAAATATGCTCAACCTTCCTCCCTTCCTTCTCTGCTTCCTTCCTTCATTTCTTCCTCTCTTCCCTCATCTTCCCTCCCTCCTTCCTTCACCACTATCGGTCTCTATCTGGACTTTCTCACTTTCTTTGGGAAGAAGTTTATTTTCCTATTGTAAAGCTAGAGATTAACTGGCATGTACAATTTTACTGAGTGACTACAAAGTACTAAGCATTCTGCCATATGCCAGCAATGAAAGGATTAAAATTTTTTTAATTTAAAAAATCATAGTAATGAAGTTACAAACTAGATGGAGAAACACATTTTGCAAAACATGGGGACATTATGACTTAATCCTAAACTGGTGAGTCAAAAACAGAAGTAACTCTCGAGTTCATGAGATTGGAGCTCAGGCCAAGGCATGAGGTTGAAGGAAGTGTGGCTTATCCTGAAACGGGGTGAAAAATCTGTCCTACACAAGGGTTGCAGAACACTAGAAAACAAAGCTAAATGGATCCAGATTGTGACTTAAGAATAAGAAGAATTTAACTTCAGCATAGTAAAAATGTAACTTTTTCCCCCACAGAACATTTTTGATGTAAGGATAGTAAAAGGGTAAAGTTAAAATCCAATCCTAGGCACTGAGGGGCCAGGGTGGCTCAGTCAAGCGTCAGGCCATGTGCTGACAGCTCAGAGCCTGAAGCCTCCTTCAGATTCTGTGTCTCCCTCTCTCTCTGCCCCTCACCTACATATGCTCAGTCTCTTTCTCAAAACATAAATAAACATTAAAAGTTTTTTCTTTAATCATAGGTACTTATTCTAGAGAAGAAAAAAGAAAAATTGACCTAGAATTATACTGAGAGGAAAAAAAGTAGGAGGAAAAAAATCATTTCTATTACTAACAGGGTTATGATCCACTGTTTGCTATAGTATGTTCCATAGGCTATTCATATGTATTACATAGTATGTTCAATCATTCACTAATCCAACCAGCACTGAATGATCACACTGAGTTAGACACCAAGCGATAAATAGATGAATACCAACCTACAGCACATGGAGCATTTATACAAGAAGCAGACTGCCAAAGGTCTTACACAACTTTTACATGAAATTATCAGGAATCCTGAAGGTCACTATAGACAGACCAATTCTTAGGAATGACTTTTGTGAAATTCCTGAAAGTCAATGAGGTATAAGCTAGCCCAAATGCCCCACAAATAACGTAGAAGAGTACTTTGTTTACACTAGTTACATAATCATCAGCTCACAAGTGGAGTATCCCCAGTTCTGGCCACACTTAGGCTTACCTCTAGCTAAGAAAGTCATGTAAATATAAAAAATTTATATAAAATTTAGAGGTGAAGCTTTTTGACAGGTATATCATTCATTCCAGTTTTTTTGCTGAAGAACTAATGAATCACTATGCTCAGAAACCCACGGAAGATTCTACATATATAGCAATGAAGCAAAATGTGAGGCACAGTGGGCTGACTAAATGCACTAGACCTCAGGCTTCCAGTTCTGTCAATGGCAGTCTGGTGTTGCAGAACACCTTCTCTAGTTCACCCTAATCTGACAATTCCATGATGCCCAACTCTTCCTCAGAACCAATGTAGAAAACACGTAGATCCAGCATACTATGCTGAAAAGATAAGCTGCTACAGTTATTTTTTTCTTAGAATACATGGAAACAGAATTTGCTATAATATTAGAAATTATTTTCCAAACTAAATATATTTAAGAATTAGTAATGTATCTTTGGTAAAGCTATTTATTAATAACAGGCTAATATAATCAAAGAATTGATTTCCAGACTTAAAAGCTACTTGAAAGGTCACCTGATAAAATGCTAGTTTTCTAAATTTTTATCTGTCTCTGTGTGTGTGTGTGTGTGTGTGTGTGTGAGTGTGTGTGTGCACGCGCACACACATTTGGTAAAACACTAGCTTTTAACCCCCATAGTATCTAGGACACATATTAGTGCTGAAAGTAAAACAACGGTCCGGGATCACCGGGCTGGCTCAGTTGGTGGAGCACGCGACTGGATCTCAGGCAGGGTCCTGAGTTAGAGCATCATGTTGAGTTTACTTTTAAATAGATAGAGAGATAGAGAGATAGAGAGATAGATAGGTAGATAGGGGCGCCTGGGTGGCTCAGCTGGTTAAATGTCCAACATCTGCTCAGGTCATGATCCCACAGTTCATGGGTTCGAGCCCCTTGTTGGGCTCTGTGCTGACAATTTCAAGCCTGGAGCTTTCTTGGGATTCTGCGTCTCCCTCTCTCTCTGCTCCTTCCCCCACCCCCTTCTATCTCTCTCAAAAATAAACAATTAAAAAATTAAAAATAAAATAAAACTAAAAATAAAATTAAATACATAATAAAAACAATGAAAAGGTAAGAAAAGGCCTCCAAGTGCTTTGAGTAATAAATTTCCTTGGCCCCAATATATCCAATTCATATACACTACTGTATTTTACTAAAATTCAATCACCTGTCATCTCATTTTTTAATACTATAAACTGCACATGACAATGTGATAGGACTAAAATATTGGAGCTTAAGAGTAGCTCAATTTCAATAAAAGTGGGGGGTATAAAATCATCTTTTAAAATATTCAGACCATGCCATCCAGATACTCACATGCACTTGGATTTATAAGCATTAAAGAACTTGTTTAGATTTACTGAAGCTATACCTGCTGTCAAGAAACAAAAAAGTTGTGAAGGTTGATCAAAAACAACTTTGCCTCAAGTATCATGTTAATGTTTTCCACTAACGTTGTCCTAAAAGTTAACAGTCAATGTAATCCAAAGATTTCTCTTTATTTCTATATTTAAATCATCACAGGTTTGATCAAGCATGCAAATCCCTTTAGGCTCAGGGTTCCCATCAAAATGTCTTATAGGAACATTAAAAATTGAATGGGCATAAACAACTCCAACAGTGCGGAGCTCATGACAGCATTGCTGTGATCTTTGTGTTTCATGTACAACAAAACTAGGGAAGTTTGCAAGGGAATATGAGCAACTAATTACTATGTTTTGCTTGAGGGCAGGTGTGCTGATCTCTACAGGTATCTCGACGGCAGAGCTCTGCCGACTGCACTGTCTCTTAAAGACGTTCACTGTAACAACTTGTGGAAGCCCAGCATAATGTCTAAGGATCTCCTAGAATACCAAACTGTTGGGTGTTCAGGAGGAAACATGCTGTAACTTCTTCTTAAAGATACCACGAAGGAGAAACAACAGTTGGAGAGGCTTTAGCAATTTGTGAAAGAATAATATAAGAAAGTATAAAAAAGTAAACAATATCAACTTTTATCTATCAATCATACACATTAAACAAAAACATCAATGTCTTAATGAGCATAGAAAGATTTTTGATGAAAAAAGTTATATTCTAAATAGGAAATAAAAAATGAGCTCCTGAGTGGCTCAATCAGTAAATGTCCAACTTTGGCTCAGGTCATGATCTCATGGCCTATGAGTTGTAGCCCCACATCGGTCTCTGTGCTAATAGCTCTAAGCCTGGAACATGCTTCAGAGTCTGTGTCTCCCTCTCGCTCTGCTACCCAACCCCCACTCACTCTCATTCTCTCTCTCTCTCTCTCTCTCAAAGATAAATAAACATGTTTTTTAATAGGAAAAAAAGAAAAAACTAGGGCACCTGGGTTCAAGCCCTGCACTGGGCTCTGTGCTGATAACTCAGAGCCTAGAGCCTGCCACTGATTCTGTGTCTTCCTCTCTCTCTGACCCTCCTCCACTAACGATCTGTCTCCCTATGTCTCTCAAAATTGAATAAATGTTTAAAACAAAGAAGAAACTAATAATCTCATGTTAATCCTTTTTTGTTGTTGTTGTTGTTTGTGAAAAGATAGTGGTTAAAGCTGGGTATGCAATTTAAGAAGGACCAAAAAAAAGATCTGAGAAATTATCCACTATAGAAAATCGGCAAAGACTAGTCAGCTGATGATAGGGGAGGTATGTATACCATAAACATGTGATGCCATTTACAGGATTAATATTCCTTAAGATCTTTCCCATAATGGTAAGAAAGAACTATGCTTAATTAATGAAGAAACACACAAACCAGAGACAAACATCCCCTGCTCTGCTGCTTGCCATCTGCATGATCTTGGGTAAGAAACTTAACCTTTCTGTGCTCTGATTTCCTCATCTAACGATAAAAAAGACCCACCTCATCAAGAGGGTTTTCAAATGAGACAGTGTCAAGGTTAACGTTCTTTCTTAGGCAATGAAACTGCTCAGAATAAGAAAATGCCTATAAATGATAATATAAGGTTTTACCAATTATTTTCATCTAAAATTCCCTAGTGTTTTTCTTTAATGAAATGAAATCAAGATAGTATTTCAAATCATCATTAATATTAAGCATCAATTGTATACCCAAAATAGCACTGGTCTTTAGGAAAATATAACAAAAGCAAGAGTTAAAAATGTTTCAGATTATTTTTAAAGAAACCAAAAGGGAAGAAACTTTTAAAGCAAAATGTGTACAAAGTACACCAAAATAAATAGTATTTCCAAAATTAAGAATGATTAGACCCAGGGGAATGATCAGGCTATAATTGAAGCAATATCCCTCCTACCCAGAGTAGACTATTACATCAGAGTCTTATTTCTTCAAATCTGGACAAGGCAATAACCTTCTGTTGTCTCATCTTTTAGTACCTTCTTCCTCCTATTTATCCTCCAGTTTTCAATGCCATCCTAACCACCATGAATGTTAAGAACTGACCTGCTGAGCTTTCTTTAACTGAGACCTAATTATCTCGCTCTGGTACCCACAGCTCTATTCTAGAGGAAGCAAGCACATAGATAATTAAAGCAGTGTGTGTCTGTGTGTGTCTGTGTGTGTGTCTGTGTGTGTATGTATGTGCATATGCACAAGCATGTCCCTACTCACACACAGCTGCAGGTGCATGCACAAAGTACTGAGAGGAGAAAACACAGGTCAGTTCATTTTGCCTACCATAGTCAAGGAAGGTTCCATATAGCTAACAACAGCTGGGTGAAACAGTGCCTACAAAAAAATCCAAAGTTCCATACCATAACATCTGTTACTGAGCCTCTATCTATGTTGTTCCACCGGTGTCCCACACTCTTCCCACATGTGTCTAGATGTCTTCGTTCTCTAAACACAGTGGACACTCTGTAGTGACCTGGCCTCAGCAAGTCCCTCTGCATTGAATCCTTTTCTCATCTTCCTCATCTTTACATTTTTTTTAATGTTTACTTACTTTTGAGAGAGAGAGAAAGAAAGAGAAAGCCAGAGTGTGAGCAGGGGAGGGGCAGAGAGAGGGAAAGGGAGACACAGAATCTGATGCAGGCTCCAGGCTCTGAGCTGTCAGCACAGAGGCTGATGCAGGGCTCGAACTCATGAACCATGAGATCCTTACCTGAGCCAAAGTCAGAGGCTTAACCAACTGAGCCCCCCAGCCACTCCATCATCTTCACTAACTTTGAAGTTTTAAAACCATGATACACTTATATACCCATGCATTCCACTTCTATTTATTTTCTTATACAGTTAAAAATCAATGGCATCCCAACCTCCATGAATGTTCAGAACCGAATCAAGAAGCTTTGAACTTTGCAAAGGCAAGGAGGACAATGTGAATTCCTTCAAAACCTCTGAAGGAAAGTGATTTACAATGTAAAATGTAATTATTCAGGGAAAAATGTCAATCAAGTGAGAAAACTGAAAAAAAGATATTGTTCTCTCATGTAATCCTTCTCAGGAAACTATTACAGGATATATACCTCAACAATATAAAGACAAGAAGGAAAACAATGAGATTCAGGAAAAGCCAAAGGGAGTTCCTAGTTAAAAGCAAAGGAAAAGGACAGGAAGAACACAGACCTGGAAAAATAATAAACTGAAAAAAATTGGAATTATCTGATGTGGTTAATTTTATGGAAAATCAGAGTAAGAAGTGCTTCAAAGGCATAGAAATAAGAGTGACCAAAAAACTAAGCAAATGTACAACCAAGGCATTACTAACTTCACGAAAAAAACTCAGAAGTGAACTTGTAATAATGTAACATTAAATAATAAAGTTGGCCAAAAGTTATAATCTAGGGGCACTTGGATGTTAAGCACCTGACTCTGTCTCTGGTCACAGTCTCACGGTTCATAGGTTCGAACCCCGTATCAGGCTCTGTGTGACAGCCTGCTTCGTAACCTCTGTTTCCCACCCCGCCCCTCCTTCCCTTCCTCCTGAGCACATGCATGTGTGCTCTCTATCTCTTTCCAAAATAAATGAACACTTTTTAAAGTTGTAATCTAACAATATTGGGAATATGCAGAAAAGAGATGGCAGTGTAAAGGTGAAAAATCCTCAAAGACTATAATATAAAATCAAAAATCTAAAATAAAGGAGTCAAACGATACCAATGTGGGTCTATGTAATTTAGCAATATGCAGACACATAATAACAGACAGAAACAGATGAAGGTTTAAAAACGGTTGCCTCTAAAGAAGGGAACTAGAAAGAATGAATAAGAAACCACTGTATTTTTCAAGTTTATTTTTTTTAAGTTTATTTATTTATTTTGAGAGAGAGAGTACAAGTGGGGGAGGTGCAAAGACAGAGACAGACACACAGACAGACAGAATCCTAAGCCCTTCACTCTGTCAGCACAGAGTCCAACACGTGGCTCTAACTCACGAACCATAATTGACCTAAG
This sequence comes from Suricata suricatta, assembly GCF_006229205.1. Classification (NCBI taxonomy): domain Eukaryota; kingdom Metazoa; phylum Chordata; class Mammalia; order Carnivora; family Herpestidae; genus Suricata; species Suricata suricatta. The sequence continues at coordinate 82,713,034 of NC_043702.1, read as the reverse complement.
CAGAGATGAAGAGATGGATATTTTACTGACTGAGCCATGTGATCCTGTATTTTTTAAGTTTCTTTTTTTTTTTTCATTTTTTAATTTGAGAGAGAGAGAGAGAGAGAGAGAGAGAGAGAGAGAGAGAAACCTCAAGCGGGCTCCACACTCATGCTCAGTAGAGATGAGGGACTCGATCTCATGACTGGGATCATGTCCTGAGCTGAAGTCAAGAGTCAGAGGCTCAACCAACTGAGCCACCCAGGCACCCCCCACTGTATTTTTCAATAGGCCTTCTACAACAATTAGGATTTTAGACTAGGTAAATGTTATTAGTTTGACAAAATAAGAAGTAATGTAAAAGAAAGAATCAACCACATTCACAAGAATGTTTTTGATAGTTTTTTATAACAGTAAAAGGTAGTAAGAATCTAAATCTTCAATAATAGATGATGAGTTAAATAAATCACATTATATCTATATAGTATTTAATGACTATCATTTAAAATTATGTTGCAAAAAAATATTTAACGCCATGGAGAAATGTTCAAAATAAAAAATGACAGTTCAAAATATAGCTAAGGAGCAGTTGAGTGGCTCAGTCAATCTGACCCTTGATTTCTGTCGGGTCATGATCTGACAGTTGGGGAGATGAAGCCGGCACCAGGCTCTGCACTGAGAGAGCCAGCCTGCCTGCGATTCTTCCTCTCCCTCTCTCTGCCCCTCCCCTGCTTGCACTCTAACTCTCTCTAAATAAATAAATTAAAAAAAAAAAAAAAAAAAACTTGGAAAGAAAAATATAGCTAAGAGGGTCACCTCGGAGGTTCAGTCAGTTAAGCAACTGACTCTCGGGGTCAGCTCAGCCATGATCTCATGGTTATGAGACGGAGCCCCACACGGAGTTCTGCACTGAGCATGGAGCCCGCTTAGGAGCCTCTTTCTCCACTTCCCTCTCCCTCTGCCCCTCCCCTGCTTGCGTGTGCACGCATGCACACATTCTCTCTCAAAAAAGAAATTTTAAAAAACATTAATAAAAACAAAATACTGCCAAGAAATTAAAAAATGGAGTACTTATGAAAATATTCATGGTAAATTTGAAATTGTTTTCTCACTGCTTTTCTGATTTTCCAAATTTTCTGAAATATGTAATAACTTTGTTAATAAAACACAAACTTTAATACAACTGATCATTCTATTTTAGTGTCACTTCATAAAGCTTCCCTTGACCTCCAGTCCAGAATTAATTTTTTTCCTCTCGCTGTATCTTTTATGTGTCACCATTAGAATACTAACGTGATCTGCTTTGTAAACACAGGTAATTATCTATGTCACTCGCCCACTGGATGTAACCTGAAGAGAGGACCATGTGTAAGCCACCACAGTATAGGCTGAATGGAATATGCCTGCACTTCTCAAAAAATCCCCCCTTAATGAGGAAATCCTAAAAATGATCTGAGCATCACTTAAAAAAAAGGACTGATGGAATAATTTTCAGAAGGATAATAATTATATAAAGTAGAAGTACTCAGTTTCATTGCTCTTATCTTAAATATTACTGTTTTATTTCCCTCCCTCACATATATTGTCTCTCAGATTGACTCCTGAAGCTTTTTTTTTTTGTTGTGTTGTGTTTTTTTTGTTTTTTGTTTGTTTGGGGATTTTGTTTGTTTTGTTGTCATTGTTGTTGTTGTTGTTTTCTGAAGGCTTCAGTGAGGCACTTTTTAAATATACATTTCAGGATTTCTCAATAGATTCCATATTTATCACTCCAAAATGCCAGTAAGTTAAGGATTTGATTAGGAAAATATCAGTTACCCAAGTGTTACTATAATAAATTAAAATTAGGATTATTTGTCTTTATGGGAGTCCAGGGTTTCCAATTTAAGCAGAAAATTAAGTATATTTGATGGAGCAAATATGAAAAAAAAGATTTCACAAGGTTTGGCTTTTATTTAGAACTAGTTTCAAAATGACTAATAAGTGAAGCAGCACAAAATTTATAAACAAATCCTTTCTGGGCAAAACCAGAAAATTCCACTCAGTATGCAAAAGGCTTTGTAACTTTGTCCTATATAAAGGGGTCAATATCTAGTACATTCGATAAAAAGTCATAAAAGGTTTCTAATATTTCATCCTGGTGTAACTGTTTTCTCCATGAGATCAACCCCTACTTTTCAGCATGCTTTTAGAATAGGCTATGTATGAGTAAGAGGAGTCACAAAGAATAGAATGTTATGAAGTAAAGAGCTATTTTATCCACCCTCACTCTCCCATCCCCAGAGGTCTGAGCAAGAGGGCATGAGGACAAGGCAAATGGCCTCTACAGAGCAAGGTTAAACCGTCTACTGAGTGACAAAGGTGGAATAAGGAAGGAATTAAATTCTAATGACAATAGAATCTGTAGACTCTTATTTCTTAAGTTGTTTATCAACTTTTAAAATCAAACAAAAAGATAAGAATCTAAGGACAAAAAGATAAAGGATAATTTGTTTATAAAATAATACGTCAGAAGTTTATTTTATATATTAAGTTATATGCAATAAAGATGTAAATTATCAGAGAGGACATAGGCAGAAAAACTTAAAACCAAAAATGTTATGAATAATACCAGCTGAACATTATTTGAGAATCTCAAAAATTGTAATATAATAAAATATTTTACAAAAAATCAATTTACCATAAATTTTTCAAGAACATACTTTCTGCATTAAGCAAAACACACTATTAAGATTTCAGGAAGGGGCAGCGAAATGGCTCAGTTGGTTAAGCTTCCGTCTCTTGATTTCTACTTAGGTCATGATCTTACAGTTCTTGAGATCAAGCCCCATGTCAGGCTCTGCACTAAAAGCGTGGAACCTGCTTGGGATTCTCTCTCTCCCTATGTCTCTGCCCCTCCTTGCTCACACTCCAGTGCATATGTGTGCTCTTCTCTCTCTTTCTCTCTCTCTCTCTCAAAAATAAATAAATAAATATTAAAAAAAAAAAAAAAGAATTCCAGAAATTCATCAGCCTGGAAGCTGGGATGGGGGGGTGGGGGGGAGTGGGAGTTGACTTCAAGAAGTCAATAAGGGAACTTTCTGAGTTGATAGAAATGTTCTAAACAATAATTGTGGTTATGGTTACATAGCTATCTGCTTCTGTCAAAACCTGTCACATTGCCCACTTAACATGTGTACAGTTTATTGTAAGTCAATTATACCTGAATTAAATTGATCTAAAAAAATACACTCATAACGCTTGATCATGGCTGACCATTATTCCAATTACATAAAGACTTTTATTGTAAATTTGCTGTGTTTCTGACACAGTTAAAGATACCATGAGGTATCACAGGTTAGAGACACCACGAGTAAACACTAGATGAGTGATAGTTTCCAGTTCCCAGCTGTAATAACTTATTACTGAGCTCAATGTACTCCTGACACTGTACTCACCACATATTACTTTATATTACTGGTTAGATTTGATTTAATCTCCTGAATTAGGTTTACGCAAAAAAAAAAAAAAGTGTCATGTATTTATTAATATCCTCCAAGATCTAGCTCAGTTCTTTTCACTTAAGTGTTTATACGCTTATTTACACCATGAAATATTTCAGACAAGTAATAATTATCATTTCTTTCTCTATACGAGAAAAGGAACAGTTTTTGAAAAAAATACAAGGACAGCTATCTTGATTTTTCATACTGGACAGTGAGACTTAAAAGATTAACAGAGACTTTTCATAATCATATTTTAATAATTATTTCATATTTGAAAAAGTAAAATTATTTAATAGGTATTAAATAGCAAATATGAACTTACAAAATAATCTGCTGCATAAAAGTACTTTTTAAAGTGAAAATACTACAATTTTATTTCTTCCCATTATTCATGGTGTTTCCGTTGTATATAAATTTTACTAAAATGGTTATCAATAATGTATCAATTTTCTAAAAATAACATATCTCACACTTACTAGTAGGAATTAGTTTACGATAACTTGCTTCACAAACCTTAACAAAAATCACTTAAACAGTTTTGTAATTATTATTTTAAAAATTAATTACACAGTAACAGAGCAATCAAGACAGTGTGGTACTGGCGAAAGAACAGACAAATAGATCAAAGGAGCAGAAAAGAGAGCCCAGAAATAGACCCACACAAATATAGTCAACTGATCTTTGACAAAGGAACAAAGGCAATTTGAATAAAGATAGGTTTTTCAACAGATGGTGACAGAACAACTGGACATCTATATGCAAAAACCTGAATCTAGACATAGACCTTTTACCATTTTTACCTTAAAACAACTCAAAATAGACCACAGACCTAAATACAAAATGTAAAACCATAAAACACCTAAAAGATAGTATATGAGAAAACGTGGATGACCTTGGTTTGGCCATAACTTTTAGATACAACACCAAAGGCACAATCTTAGGAGAGGCGGGGAGGAGGGTTGATTAAGTTGAACTTCGTTAAAATCAAAAACTTCTGCTCTTCAAAAAGCATTGTCAAGAAAATAAGAAGACAACCCACAAACTGGGAGAAGATATTCGCAAAAGATATAGCTGATCTGATAAAAGGTTCATTCAAAGTATACAAAGAACTCTTAAATCTCCACCACAAGTAAACAATCCCTCATAAGGATTAGCAAAAGATCACAACAGACATCACACCAAAGATGATATACTAATGACAAATAAGCGTATGAAAATGTTCAGCATCATGTCATTAGGGAACCGTGAAGTAAAACCACTACACAACTCTTAGAATGGCTAAAATCCAAAACACTGACCACACCAAGTACTGAAAAGGATGTGGAACAATAGGAACTCTCATTCATTTTCAGCGGGACTATAAAATGGTGCAGCGACTTTGGGACACTGGCAATTTCTTACAAAATGAACACTAAACATACTTTTACCACACAATCTAGCTATCATGCTCCCGCGTATTCATTTAAATGACCTGAAAACTTAAGCCCACAGGAAACTTGCACACAAATGTCTACAGCAGCATTATTCAGAACTGCCAAAACATGGAAGCAACAGAGCTATCCTTCAAAAGGTGATTGGATAAATAAACTGTGGTGCCTCACGCCATGGAATACTATTCAGCACTAAATAGAAATGAGTTATCAAACCATGAGAAGACATGCTTATTGCCAAGTCAAAGAAGCCAAGATGAAAAGGAAAACTAAATGATTCCAATGATATGACATTTTAGAAGAGGCAAAACTATGGAAACAGTAAAAACATCAGTGGTTGCCAGGAGTTCTATGGGAGGAGGAAGGGAGGGAGAGTGGAAGGGAAGGAGCCATGAATAGGTGAATCACAGGGACAAATGAGGACTTTTGTTGATAGTGACTGTCATGTTGGCTCATGGATTACAAGTGTGACACTCTGGTAGGGATTTGTTGGTGGGGGTCATTTTGGAAGAGGGACCTTCCGTACTTTCGACTCAAGTTCGCTGTGAACCTAAAACAGTTCTAAAATCAAAGTGCATTAATTATTTTTTAATTACATAAGAAAGTTCTCTGCAAAATAAGGTCCAGATCTTGTGCATACAGTTTAATACAGAAATGTAATGCAATGGCTTCCTGCTCATATACCCAAAAGGATCCACATTTTCTATAAACATGTCAGATCCTTTCAAAAATATCTTTCTTTAAGAGTTTATGGTTTTTGCTTTTATGAGAAATTCAACAAGCTTCTCATATCGAGTAATTCTTACTGTCAAAATCTCAAGTTTTAAAATAACAACTTCATTTTTACAATGTGGCTTTCAGAAGATTATGTTCTCAATGCCAAGAAAGAAATGGATGCACCAAGCAGGTAACGTTCAGAAATGTGTGTCAACACTAGGGTTTTACCATATTATACACAATTGACTTCTTCATTCAATGTCTTGGCTTTTATTTTATTTTAATTTATTGCTTTTCTTTCCCAATATATGAAAAAAGTTCATGCATAAAAGCCTCTCATTAAAAAAAAGAAATACTAAGAAGTTTACAACTTCAAAGAAACATAAAAAATAAGCAAGTTTAATTTAGACATCTAATTTTAAAAACAAAACTTAACAATGAATATCAAGATCTTTTACCATTGGCTTTGTAACTTTTCTAAGAAACAACCCAAAATTCTAGATGATGATATTTTTAAAGTTTAACGATGAGCTGGATCATTTAAAAAACAATCAAAATTTAGAGGGGGGAGGTGAGTAAAAGAATATAAAAATCAGCAATGTGATTTTAAGTGTGAGAAATGCTATAGCCTCACAGTCCTCAAAGATATGATAATTGAGGTAAACTAGAAAGACCAAGGCCAGGAGTTAAAAGTATACAAGAAGTATACCAAAAAGCATACAAAAAGACATGAAATCCATCTTGATAACAGATTTTTATTAAAGCTGAAATTAGCTTTCAAAAAATTCAAATCCATGTTTTTTAGTAACTATATGTTATATGTGAAGCGCGGGACACTTCCCTGCCTGCAACGGATTTATAATCTCGATGAGAAGACACAATGGACAAAAGGGAAATCAATATTAGTCAGAAGTGATCGATGATTTGTTGAGAGAAGCATGGGAAATAAAAATTATGGTTGATTGAGATATCTTTAGTCTTGATAATCTGGGAGAATACAAGGAAGATAAATAATTCATTTTGGATGCAAACTGTGTGGTATTATTAGTATCTGGTAAACAGAGCTCAAGAGGAGTCCATGCCAAACTGCTAATCTAAAAATTATTAGAATATGAAATGACAGATGTTAATTAAATTTATTGTGGTAATCATTTCATAATATATGTAGGTCAAGTCACCCTGAACTTCTACAGTGCTATATATCAATTATATTTCAATAAAACTGAAAGACAAATACACACAAAAATCATTAGAAGAGAAGTGAAGATTAAAGACATAGGATTAGATTACATCACTCAAAAAGAGAAAACTAAGTTAGAGTAAAATGACTGAAACATGGGCTTTGGAAGAGCTCCTAATTTTAGGGGTAGGTAGCTAAAGAGTGGGGAAAGGTAGACGGTGGGGGGGGGGACAAATGGGGTAGGGGGGAGAGTCAGCACAGATGTGAGCCAACAGAGATGGTAAAATAAAAAAAACTAAGAGCCATGACAATAGGAAGACTCTGTTACGCAGTCTACTCCAGAAGCAAACTAAAAATTAAAAAAAAATGAAAAGAACAAAAAATAATGAGTACCTCATCATCAATGAAACAAAGACATAGCCACAACCACAAACCACAAACTATCACCAAAAAAAAAAAAAAAAAAAAAAAGCACCCCGCTAAATTGGGTGATAGTTGGGATCAAATGAGGAGTAATGCTGACAACCACACCTCTTCAGACCTCAGGCAGAATAAAGAATTTCCCTAAAGCTGGAATACTTCTGAAGTCCATTCAAGGAAACTCTGTTTAGAGTAATGATGTTTAAGTATCTACCTAGAATAGGACAGATTTCTCCAGAAAATTGTATCTACAACCACATAAGTTCAGAGGAAAACTCAACAAGACGTTTTATGGTCAACGATCAAGCTTCTTTGCTTCGAGAGGCTGCCAAATGGGGTAAGAAGGGAAAACAGTAATCACCAAACCACTTATTACAGATACTCCTGTGACTCACAGGACTACAGAGTCACAGTGACCTTCAATGCAAACTGAAGTGAGACATGTCCCCAGAGCATCTGTCTGACCTCACATTTTTTTCAGACTATACCTGTTCTTAATGGAATTCAACCTACTAAAAACCGAGTAAGAACCAAAAAGGAATCAGCAAAGAATTTATACAAAACTATCAAAGACTGGAGTGGAGGGAAATAGAAAAACAACGGTGGAAGAAAAGATGCTGTCTTAGGAAATAAAGGAAGAACTCACAAATTATTTTACCACAGTCTTAAAAAAATTACAGAGAATATGAGCCACTTCAAAGAAAAAAGGTTCAAAGAAAAAGTAGGAAATATGTAAGATAAGAAAAAAGATGAAAAGAAAATTGATAGGCTAATGAAAAAGCTGAAGATTAAAAAAAACACTGATTAAAGAAATAAAAGAAGCAACAACAACAAAAAACAGTACTGAAACAGGAAAAGAGAAGACAGATAAGAAAACAAACACACAAATAAAAAACCCACACAAAATAGAATTTTTTTCTAAAAGATATTTAAGAAATGAGATGATCAATATAGAAGGTAAAAAAGACCCAGCCGACGGATGCCTGGGTGGCTCAGTTGGTTGAACTCCTGATTCCTGATATCAGCTCAAGTCATGATCCAGGTGTCCTGGGATCCAGCCTGCACATCCCTGCATGCCAGCCCCACCCCCCTGGGAACCTGCCTAGGATTCTTTCTCTCTCTCTCCCTCTGCCCCTCCCTCTCTCTCTTTTTCTGAAATAAAATTTAAAAATAAAACAAAATATAAATAAATAAACAAGACCCAGCAAATACACATTTGACAGTCATACAAAAGAAAACATAACAAATGGAACAGGAAAAAAATGACATAATAAAAGAAAACTTTTTCTTGTGATAAAATGAAATACATAAAAAAGAAAGTATTCCAGAAAATCTAGATTTCAAACAGTTAATATTAAGACAAATTTCTATGAGGTTATAGAATTTAAGAGAGAGAAAATAAATTTAAATTCTGTGAGTTCAGGGGCAGAAAAATCAAGATTGGCCTTAGACTTTTCTGTAGTAGCATTCACCATTAGTGGAGATGACAGGACAGTGTCTTCAGAGCTCTAATAGAAAGGCTTTTTTTTTAATTTCTTCATCATTATTATAGTGAATTTTTATATACTGAGTACACAATCATTAAAGCAAATCTGTATTTTAAAAACTTGATGTACACCTGGGTGGCTCTGTCATTAAGTATCTGACTTCAGCTCAGGTCACGATACTGCAGTTCATGAATTCAAGTCCCACTCTGGGTGAGCTTGAGCCCCACTTGGGGTGAGCTCATGCCCTGCTTTTGGTGAGCCCCACTTTTCTTCTCTTTCTCTCTCCTTCTTCCTCTCTCTCCCTCTGCCCCACCTGGGATTCTCTATTTCTCTCTCTCTCTTTAAAAAAAAAATAAAGTATATATATATGTATGTATAGATTTAAAAATAAATAAATAAAAACTTAGTAGGGAAACATCATAGAAACTATGAATCGGACCCAGAATAGAAAACCGTATATATTTCCATATATTTCTGTATTTATTCAGTCATTTATTTACTCATTTTTCAACCAGTCTGTCTGGTACCCATTATGCTGAAGAAATAAAAGATATCAAACTGTCTGAAGTATATTACAATGCCAACTGCTTAAAAATAGTAATTTTGTACAGACTTTCCTTAGAGATAGTGAAAGTTGAGTTCTAGACCACCACAATAAAGCAAATATCACAACAAAAAGTGAGTCAAATAAATTTTTTGGTTTCCTTGTGCATATAAAAGTTACCTTTACACTATACTATAGTCTACTAAGTGAACAACACAGCATTGTTTTAAAAAACAACATACATACCTTAACTAAAAATAATTATTACTAAAAAATTCTGTCAGCTGAGTTTTTAGCAAGTCATAATTACTGATTGCAGATCACCATAACAAATATAATCATAATGAAAAAGTTTGAAATAGTGTGATTACCAAAATGTGACACAAAGCCATGAGATGAACAAATGTTGGAAAAACAGACCAGTAGATTTGTTCAACATAGGTTGCCACAAACCTTCAATTTGTTAATAAAAAAAAAAAAAACACAGTATCAAAAAAAAAAATAAGACAACCACACAGTATCTGTGAAGCACAATAAAACAAGGTATCATTTATTAGATAGTTATAAAGTGTATATAAAACACATCACATTCTGGGGCAACTGTGTGGCTCAATCAGTTAGGCCTCCAACTCTTGGTTTCAGTTCAGGTCATGATCTCACAGTTTGTGAGCTCAAGCCCCAGAGCAGGACCTCTGTGCTGACAGTATGGAGCCTGCTGGGATTCTCTCTCCTTCTCTCTCTCTCTCTCTCTCTCTCTCGAAATAAATGAAAAAAAAAACATTTATACATCATGTCCTATTAAAAGGCACTGATATAAAATTTAAAGCTGGAAAGAATAAACACAACACAAATACCACTAACAAAATTTCAATCCATGATTAGTGGATACTATACATTTCTTTATTTTTATTTTTTTTTCCATACAGCAAATGGGACTTAATTTAAAAAAAAAAAAGGGATCATCTTATTCCAACCTTTAATTAAACAAAAAGCAAAATCTAAGTAAATAAAAATGGCATCTCATTATCAGGGTAGAGAGTGTGATGTCTACTTAGAAAAGATATTATACTTCCCATGCTCGGAAAAACTACTCTTTCTCACTCTGTTTTCTTGTTACCCTCTGTCATTCACTTCAGGATACTCCCTCGAATTACCTCCCTCTGTACAGCCTACCCATCTAATGGGCGTTTGGGCATAAAGGGGGCATTCTAATGCCTTCTTAGCATATGTTCCCCTATGAACATCTTTAACCGAATGCCACAGCTCTAATTCCTCATCTTGCAACTGTGGTGTCCTTTTAAAAAAAACAATCCATAGGAATTTAACTAAACAAGCAAAGTGATAGGAATCAGCAGCTTATAGTATTTTCCAGAAACATTCTAATCTTTCAGGGAAGGTAGGTAATATGTTAATATAACAGTCACTGGAAAAACCTAAAAGAAGATATATATTCAACAATATGCACATTGGTTCGCACCCTTGGTATACATCTGTTTTTGCTCTGAAACAGGGGAAAGCCCAGAGAACACCTCTTCCAAAAGGTTAATCATAACTTCCCCCAGGTGCTCTTTGAAACCCACATAAATGACATTTGTTGGCCGAGTCTCCACATACGCCTTGCAAAAAAGTGGTAAACATCTCAAAGATGATGCAAACTGCAGGTATGCAAAAGTAAATGCTAAAAAGTGTACTATTTATACACTTTTTTTAGTGTTGAAAGCTCTTAGGGAGATGGTTCAAAAGTATTTTAAAATCATTCTTTGAAACTTGAAATAACTGCATCTAAAACCAAAACACAGATTTTATAACTATGAATGGTGAACTTTATATAAGCTATGAATTGCAGATATCTTGCCAGTTTAGAAAAGTGTCTTGCTGGAAGACAAATGAAGTGAATATGTATGCATCATCTTCATTTTATTTTATTTTTTTGTCCCATTAATTCTTCATACCAACATAGAAGAATGTGAGTAGGGAAAGAATGAGGCTGATCACTTCAAGTGACTTTGATACAACACATCTACTTTGCTCTCCCCATAACGAATAGAGGGGAGAGAGAAAGGTAAGAAAGGAGGAGCATTAACACAGTGGAAGGAAGTTGTAGGTAGAAGCAAGAGTGAGACATGTGGGCTCATAACATGGTGCTCTTCTCCCCCAGAATGGAAATCGGAAAAATGACACAAGGTACACATACAAAAGGTCATAAATATGAGCCACAAACCATGGTTTAGAAAAGTGAGCTAGCTGTCTCCCGGCTCAGTTACCAGCATTGAGCACTACTGCTACAGACAAGAGGGATTGGTCGCTGGGCTGCTCCTCCTTAGGAAGTCAGGTGGGGTCCCCAGCTGCTGAACTTGCTATTTTTGGCCTTGGCCAAGAGCTGTCACAATGAAACACAATCAAAAGAGTATGATCTTTTAGTTTTGCAGAGCTGGGCTCACAACCCACATCTTCTAATTCTATCTGCAAGATTGCTTTACCTCTGTGAGTCTCAGTCGGCTTCAGCAAAATGTGTATAATTAAAACCAGTTGACAGAATTGTCACAAAAAATAGTTGAAGTGATACATGTAAAGCATCAGTTCACTGCTTAGCAGAAGAACAGAAAGAGTCCAATGTGTGAGCTCCTTTTCCTATGTCCCTCTTACTTAGTTTTCTTCCTAACACAGCAAATCTAAAACATTCTAACTATGCTCTTCCTAGAGCTAACAAGTTGCGGCTCTAAGTTTTAACGTAATGGTTTTGGGGACTGTATATGACAGAGGTTGTCTTTGAGAGTCCCTTTCATTCCGATGGAATAGGTCTCTCAGCCAAATAGGGAACAAGTATAGTACAGCACAAAGGTGGCTGGACCTGATGGGACTGTATCTGGATTCTGGTCAGGCCTCTACTACTCGTGTGCTAATTACAGCTGCTCTGGATCCCAGTTTCACAACATAGAAGATCAGAGTATTAAGCAAGACTAAGCTACCTTCTCGCTCTGAAACAGTATTCTGTTGTCTAAGTATTGCTTGAAATTCGACTGGGCTAGGTATTGTAAGATGCAAAAGAAGGATAAAGCCCACTAACTAGAGAACAAACTGATGGCTCCCAGAGGGGCCGGCGAGGGAGGGAATGGGTAAATTAGGTGATGGGGGTCAAAGAGAGCACTTGCTGTGATGAGCACAGGGTGTTGTACAGAAGGATTGACTCACTGTGTCGTACACCTGATACTAGTATTACACTGTAAGTTAACCAATTGGAATTTAAATAATTTTTAAATGGGTATATGTGAAGCTGAAAAAAAAGAAAGATGAATGAATGAATGATTGAATGAAACTGACAAGCTGCCTAGAGAGAAAAGAGACAGATACGTGATAATAACAGAGCTGTTCGAGTAGATAAGCACTATGATAAAAACACTACATAATAATATAAAAAAGAAGCATTATATAATAATATAAAAATTAATACCTTGTCTAAAAAAAGCTGGGGGATAAAAGAGGATGTTGAGGAAACAGCCTGAACTAAGATGCAAGATAAGCCTCCATTAGAAAGAGAACTTAAGCTCTCAAGCACCTCATGTTTAAAATACAGATAATATCACCTAGTATTTATCTGTCAAAACATAAAGGGCCTAAATAAGATCTCTTAAGGAGAGCCATTATCATATGCTGTCTAGTAAGATACTAACACATATGACACAGATAGTAACAAAAACTTAAAAGCTGAAAAGAAGACATTATTAGAGAAAAAGATTTTCCAGAGAGGATAACAGAATTGAGGGCCCTTTGAAATTCAAACTCCGTAGTATGGCATCCAACATCTTTCATAATCTGATCTTAACTTTTCTTTCTAGGTTCATCAGCAACATCCCACCACCAACAGATCTGATACTCTTAACTTCAGGAGGCTATTTACCATTCCCTGATTTTGGTCCCAAGTGACTAAGAATAAGGGAATACGACTTAAATACAAAAGGGATCAAAACAGAGATATAAAAATCCCTCAGTTTCTCTAGCTCTTAGGACTTCTTTGGAACTTGACAGACTGTCAACATATCTAAAGGGAGAATGCATCATTCAGAAGGTGAAGGAAAGGGGAAGACTGGTCAGCAAAGGAATCAGAGAAGCCACCTGGGCAAATGTTCACAAGATCAAACTAAGCCACAGGAGAGGAAGTCTTGGCTAAGTTGACTAGAATAATATGGCTTCCTTGGCAAAGCTCTTTCCACCGTGGGTTAAGATAGCCTCAGGCTAACTTAGCTGAGAGGTACTTCTTCAAACAAATACCCCTCGGGGTTCTCTTTCCAAGCTCAACAAGTGGTCTCTGGCAACATGGCTCCCACGTATCTTGCCAGAAGAGAGCGCACTGGTCAGAAATGCTAGGTCGACTTGACAGCTGTATTTCTCAATCATCAATTGACCTCCATAATAACAACTTGGCTTCCCAAGAAGCCTGCCTACAGGGAGACAGTACACTGATTTGCCAAATCAAGCAATCCAATCTGCTTGACAGTTGTATTTCTCACTGGAAATTAATAAATTGACAAACACGCAAATCGAGAGGGAGAGAAAGATATCTGTGTATCATTTCCTAAGAACAGGGTTAATGTGACTCTCAGTGCACCCAACATGTAAGTATCTGAAAGTGCAAGGTCAAACGCCAGACCCCAGGCTGCAATGACTTCACAGAAAGCAAGCCAGTCACTTGAGGACTGCCAGCATTTTGCACTGCCCTGCAACAAAAGCCTTCAATGTTCACAATACAACGCACAACATATATATTTGTGATTTCACTCTCTACTCATACAGTATTTCTTCTTTCCAGAGTGCCCTTCCCCTGCCCTCCTCCACCTAGAAAACTCCTCCTCCTCCGTGAAGGCTATAGCTCAAATGTCAGTTCTCTGCCACATCTCCCCTAACCACTCAGGTAAAATTAATCACATCCTCTTTGGTGCTGCCATAGCAACCTGTGCACCTGGGTCTTTACCAGCGCACCCCAATCAGAGTGGAAAATCCAATCTGACTCCTCCCTTTAACCGTTCACTTCCCACAACAAGGCCCATGCGCTTATATATGTTAACAACTCCTATCCCAGCACCACACATGCTTTAAGTGCTTGCTAAATGCTGGGACGAGGAGAAGGTAAAGAGGTAGCTATGGATAGATAAAGAGGTTCAGGTGATGTAATCCTACACAAGGAGAAAATAACATGAGTTAAGGAAATGAGAAAGTGAGACTAGATAAGGTCTTTGTGAGAAGAAAACAAGGTTAAAAGCAGAGGGTTCCCTCCAAAGGCTTACTGGAGAAAATAATAGAAAAGAAACTTATGAACAAATTATTGAGGGTCCTGAAGGGTCAATAAAGAGGTAAAAGGGATTAAGTAGGCAAAACAAAGCTACAGTATGTCTTAGAAAGAAGAGTAATATCAAGAATTTGATAAATGGCAGAATGTGTCTATAAAAAAACAAAAAAGAATTAGAGGTTGGGAGCCTGAGTATAAATCTCTACCCCACCCCCACGCCATCACATATAATGACTAATAAGTTATTCAACTCCTGTAAGACTCAATTTACTTATCTACAAAATGGGGATCACAATATCTACCCTGCACACCAGGTCTGAGGATTAAATGATATTACCTCACACAGTGCCTGAGACACTAACACCGATCTCCAATAGCTGCTCCTGTGACTGGCTTTTTAAACCTAATCTAGCACTGTAAGTGAAATGAACTAAAGGACAGGACTAAAAGCTGAACGATCATTTGATAGCAAATTACAAGTCACTTGATTTGCAAAGGTGCAGGTATAGACCTAAAATCCTATCCCTTTGCCTTTAGTAATAGCTCTTTCGGTAATCAATATTCACACCTCAGACAAGCCACTGCTCTCAGTGCATATTTCCTGACCTGCAACTTAAGATAATAAACTCTACTCTTCCTACTTCACAAATGTATTATTTTTACTTCACAAATGTTGGCTATTGTGATTTTTTTAAGTGCATTTGAAAGGGTTTCACACACGATACAGTAGTTTAGGGAAAATGAGGGTATGAAAAAGAAACAAATTTAAGAAATATTTTTAAGAAAAACTCAAGGTTATCAGAAACATTAGGAGATAAGGGACACTAAATAAGAAAACGTCAAGGTATTAAGAGAATGTTTCTTTAAAATTAACTCAGTAATTCAGAGGAGAAAAGAGTTTGAAGAAGATAATTCGAGAAAGCTCTGTTCTGAGGCAAAAGAGTATCAACCTAAAAGCAGACCAAGCTAAAAGTACAGGTAGAGTTTTGGGTGATAGGCAATCACCTAATCTCCTTGTGTGATGTGAAATAGGGCTCTGAGAATTGCCAGTAATATCCATCAGAGAGAGTTATGAGAAATGATGATCTATGACACAGATGCAAATCAAGAAGAACTAAAGTTATAAGATTCAAAACTCAGTAAGTAAATACCTGGCAAAAAAACAAGAAATAAACCCATTCCACAGAGAGAAGACAGGTATTACAGGAAGAAGCATGGGCCACAGAAAGTTCAAAGTAAAAATCTAAATTAGAGGGCTCATGTAACTGAAAAGCCAAGGTCATGTGGCATTAGCATGTCAAGGAGATTGAGAGGAAAAAAAACGTCTACAATTGGCTAGAATGTGGTCACCAGCGACCTTCAAGAGTGCAGTTCCAGTACAGAGGTGGGACCAGAGCCAGATTGCAAGGAGTTAATCATAATTCTATGATCCTAACACGAAAAAGCAGTTGCCAGTAAACTGAAGGTGAAATTCACAGATAAGAGAAAAGCACATTTAATAATTGAAAGGGGACAAACTTTATCTCAAGAAAGCTTCTTAGGATTTTTAACACTTCCACAGGAGAAAGAGGACTTTGGTTTTTCAAAATCTCCCAAAAGACATATATAAGTAGCAAAACACATGGAAGTTAGATTTTGCTGCAACTGAAGGACAAAAAAAAAAAAAAAAAAAGGAGATGACTTAGCCCTAATAGCGATCTAAACTTCAGAATAAAATTAATTCACATACTTTAAATAAGGCATTTTAGTAAGTTATATTAACAACTATAGGCAAGTCATAGTATCCTTTGTATGAATAAATTACATATTAATAAAAGAATAATTAATAACATCACCATGTTGTATTTATTAAGTAAACATCCCTTTCTAATACCCCAAATTTCCTTTTCTTAATGCCTATATATGTCTAGATAAGACATAGAAATATATCTTTCTGTGGTTCTGCTCATAATATACACTAATATCTGACTTAAATAAGTATTCACAATTACTATTAATTCCATTGAAAAATATAATACATTCAAAAAATCAGTTAAAAATAATAATCACTCTAAAAACCATAATGAGAAAAGATGAGTAAAACTCTTTCAGGAATTGTGAGGCTCCCTATATCTAGCTTGAGGGAGGACTTCAAAAGCAAAGTAAAAAATGGAACAAACAACCCCAAAATTTGTGTGAAACTACAAAAGGCTAGGAATAGCCAAACTAAGCTTAGAAAGAAGAAAAAAGCTGGAAGCATCGCACTCCCTAATTTGAAACTGTATTAAAAAGCTACAGTAATCAAAACAGTATGGTATTAGCATAAAAACAGACACACAGATCAATAGAACAGAACAGAGAGCCCAGAAATAAACCCATCCATATGTGGTCAAGAATTTATGAAAAAGGAGGCAAGAATATACAACAGGGAAAGCACAATCTCTTCAATAAGTGGTGTTGGAAAAACTGGACAGCCACATGCAAAAGAATAAAATTGGACTCCTCCCTTAGACCATACACAAAAATTAATGCAAAATAAAAACTTGCACATAAACCTGAAACTGTAAAACTCCTAGAAGAAAACATAGAGAAAAAGCTTCCTGACAAGTTTTGGTGATGATTTTTTGCATTTGACAATAGAAGCAAAGGCAACAAAAGTAAAAATGAACAGGTTGAACCACATCAAACTAAAAAGCTTTTGCACAGTAAAGGAAACCATCAACATAATGAAAAGACAACATACAATAATATTCACAAATCAAGTATCTGGTAAGGGGTATATATCAAAAATACTTAACTCATACAACTCAATAGCAAAAAAAACCAAATATTCAATTAAAAATGGGCAAAGGATTTGAATAGACTTTTTTTCAGAGAAGATGGCCAACAGACACATGAAAAGATGTCCAACATCACTAATCATCAGGGAAATCAAAATCAAAACCACAATGAGATATCACCTCGCATCCGTTAAAATGGATATTATCAAAAGACTAGAAATAACAAGTATTGGCAAGTATGTGGAGAAAAGGAATCCCCATGCACTGCTGGTGGGAGTGGAAATTGGTGCAGCCACTATGAACACTAGTATGGGTGTTTCTCAAAAAATTAAAAATAAAAATGATATATAATCCACCAGGGGCGCCTGGGTGGCTCAGTCAGTTAAGCCTCTGACTTCGGCTCAGGTCAGATCTCACGTTCGTGGGTTCGAGCCCCGCATCAGGCTCTGTGCTGACGGCTGGCTCGGAGCCTGGAGCCTGCTTCCAGTTCTGTGTCTCCTTCTCTCTCTGCCCCTCCCCCTCTCGTGCTCTGTCTCTCTCTGTATCAAAAATAAATAAAAAACATTAAAAAAAAATTTTTTTAAATATATAATCCACCAGTTCCACTTGTGGGTATATATCTGAAGGAAATGAAAATATTAACTCAAAAAGGTATCTCTATGTTCATCACAGATTTATTTACAATAGGCAAGACATGGAAATAACCTCAGTCCACAGATGGAAGAATGAATAAAGAAAATGTATACACATACAGACATATATACATAATGAAATATTATTCAGCCATTAAAAAAAAGGAAATCTTGTTATTTGTAACAACACAAATGAAACTTGAGTACATATTCTAAGTGAAATACCTCACACAGATAAAACAAATCCACACGATCTCATTTTTATATGGAATCTGAAAACAAAACAAAACCAAAAAAACAAAACATTATGTTGTACACCTGAAACTAAAATATATCAATTATATGTCAAGAAAAAAATGTTTTTAATTTAAAAAAAAGGAAGAGAAGAAGGAAGACAAATCTGCTTATATTTCAGCAATCAAAACTTTTCTCTAATTTCAAAAGTTTAATGATATCAAGTTAATTCTTACCTTTTTGCATAATAAGATGTTATACAAAATTAACAAATATAGATCTAAAAATCATCGTCTGGGTCAAATTTTATCTTTTTCACCCCCTAACTTGCAGTCAAAACTAGTAATTACAATAAACTGACTTTATAGAATTGATTTTTTGCTTTCTAAGCAATAAGAAGATTCTAATGAAACACACCAAAACAAAATCACCAAAAAAGGAAAAAATGAGTACATCATAAAAATGCAAATTTGTTTGATTTTGACTAAGATCCAGTAGGAAAGAGCACTAAATCAGAAGCCAGGGACCTTGTGTTTTAGCATAGCCCTATCCATGAAAAAAACATTTACGACTACACTACTCAGTTTTCCTGATCTAGTAAAGAAAATCTCACCTACCCCATCTACTTCCAAATCTGTTGTGATGATAAAATGAAACAGCATATGTAAGAAATATAATTACATTTGCAAAGAATTATAGCTATATACATATATACACACAGAGCTTCACAAATATAAGGCAACAATCCATTAATCATTATTTTATAGTATAGTTGAATTATTTTAATTAATCCATACACTATGCTTAACAAAATTTTAATATTATAATACAACTATTATTTCAATTATTCTCTGAACTATAATGGAAATACTTAGCTATAAGCACCAATAGTTTTAAATCATGACTATCAATCAGTTAGGACATATACCTTGTTCATAAGGTAGTTAGCTGAAGAAAAAAATAACAGCATTAAATTCAAATCAGATAAAATACATTTCTTAGATGTTCTTTTAATTTTTTTATTTTTTTTATTTTTTTTAATGTTTTATTTATTTTTGATACAGAGAGAGACAGAGCATGAGAGGGGGAGGGGCAGAAAGAGAAGGAGACACAGAACCGGAAGCAGGCTCCAGGCTCCTGAGCTAGCTGTCAGCACAGAGCCTGACGCGGGGCTCAAACCCACAAACGTGAGATCTGACCCGAGCTGAAGTTGGAGGCTTAACCGACTGAGCCACCCAGGCGCCCCTTAGATGTTCTTTTAAAAATTCAGTAGCGTGAGTGCCTGGGTGGCTCAGTTGGTAAAGTGTCTGACTTTGGCTCATGTCATGATCTCATGACTTGTGAGTTCAAGCCCCACATCAGGCTCTGTGCTGACAGCTCGGAGCCTGGAGCCTGCTTCAGATTCTGAATCTCCCTGTCTCTCTCTGTCCCTCCTCTGCTCATGCTCACTCGCTCTCTCTCTCACTCTCCAAAATAAATAAATATTAAAAAAAAAACTTGAAAAATATGGTATTAAAAAAAGGCCTAAGCAAATGATAAATTTAAGATTATTACTATTTATGTATACTTCATTTAGCAGAATTCACTTTCTCTAAGTAAAGACCACAAGCACTAATTATTTTTTCTTCTTACATGCCTGAGAACACCTCCAAGAAAAATAAAGCTATTTTCCAGGTAAAACAAAACTATCCAACTGTACTTCTTTTTTCCCATAGGACAATCAAACCTTTCAACCTCACTTGCAAAGGGAGAGTGATTGTAAAGATTTTCTTTATACTTTCAAAGGTAGGTTTGGTATTCTATTCTGCAAGAAAGTAACTCCACAGAAATAGCTGTTAGATAAAATCATCACGTCATAAAACATGACAGTAGTCACAAGCATTTAAAAAGCACTTGAAGTGTGACCCTATTTGCTCACACTCTAGAAATAAACATATAATCCATGCTGCTTTCTTAATCACCGCAATCTAAATATTGAACAGCTTGGCTTCTGATATTACTTTACCAGCATACAGAAGAAACCCGATTAGCCATTTTGGGATTAATCAGTTTAAGAATTATCCATTTCAGAGGACTAGGTGTCTCTGAAACCAGTCTTAGGGCCAAATGTAAATCTAGAGTAAAGAAATTTTGCCTCCCAGTAACTTCCCAACATGACTGAGAAATTATCTATAAAAATTGTACTTATTTCAGAATAGACAATAATATAAATGCTTACATTTAACCTAAGGCTCAGAGTAGTGAGCAGAATCAGAATAAAGTTTAAAAAACATATCAATAACGTTTTCTGCAGGGCTGTTTCCAGAATCCATCCCTGAAGCCCCAAGTCTTTCCCTCATTCTCTTCCAATTTACCCACATACCTTTAAAAAACTATACTGATCAAGCCAAGAAATAACCAGAGGAAAGAAAGATAAAACAAACCATTCTACTACTTTTGCCTCAACTTGAATATCTGGTTTAAAAAATCTCAGACAATCAATATATCTTAGCTGAAAGGGATTTTTAAAAAATACTTACAATTGATGCTTCTGTGTGCCCCTCCCTGATCCCATTTCCCTCCTTCTTTCCCAGACGTAACCACTTTGCTGACATGTGTTTCTATCATTCCCATCATTGACTATTTAAAATATCATCTACATGGGATTGCTTTTATAGAATTCAGCTCTGTAAGCCCACAGGATGTGTCTGATATTGTCCTCTGTGTAGCATCTACTGAAGTAATCAGCATACTGTAATCATTTAAATGCTACAAATACCTCTAAAGGAAATTAATAAATATTTAGTAAAACTAATTAAACAGAACCATGCATTGTCACAATAGGGAAAAAGAAATTTCTTTCCATTTATGAAACAGCTAGGCATCTATTATATGAGGTTGATCCAAAAATTCAAGTTATTGAAAAATTGGGTTTTAATTTAAAAGACTGATTGAATAAAATTTTAAATACCAAACAAAATTTAGGTTGGAGAAAAAAATACATTCTTATAACTCCCTATAAATTCCCTATAAACTCAACAATTATAATGTATTCTGATTTTTTTCTTTCACCACATTAGAAGATATTTTTCTATATTCCCTAGGCAGCAACAAATAACACCATACATGAGGACTGATATAATTACATGCCAAAAAAGACAGACCAGCACCCTCACACTCCAAATTCCCCTCTGTGGCTCCTTCATGCCCCATATGTTGCTAATAAAACTGTTTGAATCATACCTATGAGACAGTTTTACTGACATACTATCAGCCCTATTGGTTCTTTATAAGCAAACCATGCCACCAGAAATGTTAGAAATGCAAATTTTAAGAGTGAGGAAAATAGAAATCTACATTATAAGCATATATGTGTGTATGCATGTGTGTGTATGTAGATACATATACACATTAAAAATACATATATGTACATTATACACACACATATATATACAGAGAGAGAGAGATAGCATAGAAACTTGCATTAAAACCATAATTCCACTGCTTAATTCTTTGAACTTTAAAATACCCATGCTAGCTATATAAACATATAGAAGGTTCTAACATCTGACAACAGTATGACATTCAACTGGATAGGGTGACAGAGTGGATTGATAAACAAGAATTATGTATATGCTGTCTATAAGAGACTCACTTCAGACCTAAAGACTCCTGCAGACTGAAAGTGAGGAGATGGAAAACATTTGGCATGAATATGGATGCCAAAAAAACAAACGAGAATAGCAACAGTTATATCAGACAAAATAGACTTTAAAACAAAGTCTGTAAAAAGAGACAAGAAGGACACTATATAATAAGGGGACAATCCAACAAGAAGATATAACAATTGTAAATATTTATGCACGCAACATGGAAGTACCCAAATACATAAAACAGTTAATAACAAACATAAAGGAACTAATCAATAGCAAGATAATGATAGTAGGGGACTTTAACACCCACTTATACCAATGGACAGATCATCCACACAGAAAATCAACAAGGAAATAATGGTTTTCAGTGACACACTGGACCAGATGTATTTAACAGATATAGAACATTTGATCCTAAAACAGCAGAATACATATTCTATTCAAGTCCACACAGAACATTGTCCAGAACAGATTACATATTAAACCACAAAAGAAATCTCAACAAATTCAGAAAGACCAAAGTCATACCATGCATCTTTTCTGACCACAATCCTATGAAACTAGAAATTAACCACAAGAAAAAAAAATATGGAAAGACCAGAAATACAGGTAAGTTAAATAATATGCTACTAAAATATGAATGGATCTATCAAGAAATCAAAGAGGAAATCAAAAAGTACATGGAAACAAACAAAAATAAAAACACAGTGATTCAAAATCTTTGAAATGCAGCAAAAGCAGTTTCTAAGAGGGAAGTTTATAGCAATACAGGTCTACATCAAGAAGCAAGAAAAATCTCAAATAAATAACCTAACTTTACCCTAAAGGGAAAAAAAATACCCAAACCCTAAGCCAGTAAAGAGAAGGAAATAACAAAGATTATAGCAGAAATAAATTATATAAAAACTTAAAAATGAATAAAACAGACAAATGAGCTGGTTCATTGAAAAGATAAACAAAATTGATAAACCTCTAGCCAGACTCATCCAAGAGAGAGAGAGAAAGGACTCAGATAAACAAAATCACAAATAAAAAATAACCACATGAAATATGAAAATCTATATGCCAACAAATTAGACAACCTAGAAGAAATGGATAAATTCCTCGAAACATATAACCTACCAAAACTGAAACAGGAAGAAACAGAAAATTTGAACAGACCGATAACTAGCAAGGAGATTAAATCAGTTACTCAAAAAACTCCCAACAAACAAAAGTCCAAGTCCAGACGGCTTCACTGGAAAATTCTACCAAATATTTAAAGAAGAGTTAATACCTATTCTTACCAAACTATTCCAAAAAAAAAAAAAAAAAAATCGAAGGGGAGCCTGGGCGGCTCAGTCAGTTAAGCATCCAACCTTGATTTTTGGCTCAAGTCATGACCCCAGTGCTGTGAGGTCAAGCCCTGGGTCAGGCTCCACTCTGAGCAGGGACCCTGCTTAGATTCTTTCTCTCTCACTCTGCCCCTCTCCCCTGCCTGCACTCTCATTCTCTCTAAAATAAATAAGTAAAATAAAAAATAGGAAAAAATTTCCAAATTCATTCTAGAAGCTAGTATCACCCTAACATTAAAACCAGATCAAGACACACAAAAAAAGAGAACTAAATGCTAATATCTTTAATGAACATAGATGCAAAAATCTTCAACAAAATACTAGCAAACCAAATCCAACAATACATAAAAACAACAACAACAAAACCTCATTCACCACATTCAAGTGACATTTATTCAAGGATGCAAGGGTAGTTCAATATACACAAATCAATCAACATGGTAACATCACATCAATAAGGCAAAGGATAAAAACCGTATTACCATTTTAAAAGACTCAGACAAAGCATTTGACAAAGTACAACCATTCATAATAAAAACCCTCAACAAAGTAGGTATAGAAGGAACATACTGCAACATAGTAAAGGCCATACATGAAAAACTCTAGCAAACATTATACTCAATGAGGAAAAACTGAGCTTCCCAATAAGGTCAGGAAAAAGATAAGACTATTCACTCTCACCAATTCTATGCAACTTGGTATTGGAAGTCCTAGCCACAGCAATCAGAAAACAAAAGCAAATAAAAGGTAACCAAACTGGTAAGGAAGAAGTAAAACTGTCACTATTTTCAGATGACTGATACTCTATATCGAAATTCTGAAAGACCCCTCCAAAAACGTGCCAGAACTGATAAATGAATTCAATAAAGTCACAGGGTACAAAATCAATGTGCAGAAATCTGTTGTATTTCTATACGCTAATAATGAAGCAGCAGAAAGAGAAATTAAGAAAATAATCCCATTCACAATTGCACCAAAAATAATAAGATACCTAGATACAAATTTTACCAAGGAGATGAAAGATCAATACTTGGAGAACTATAAAACACTAATGAAAGAAACTAAAGATAACACAAAGAAATGGAGACATTCCATGCTCATGGACTGGAAGAACAAATATTTTTAAAATGTCTATACCACCCAAAGCAATCTATACATTTAATGAAATTCCTATCAAAATACTAACAGCATTTTTCAGAGAACTAGAACAATTCTAAAACTTATATACCAAATACCCAGATTAATTTTGAAAAAGAAAAGCTGGAGGTATCACAAGTCCATATTTCAAGTTATATTTCAAAGCTGTAGTAATCAAAACAGTATGGCACTGGCACATAATAAACACATTGATCAATGGAATAGAAGGGAAAGCCCAGAAATAAATCCACAACTATGTGGTTAATTAATCTCTGACAAATCAGGAAAGAATATCCAATGGGAAAAGGACAATCTCTTCAACAAATGGTGTTGGAAAAACTGGTCAGTTACATACAAAAGAATGAAACTGGACCACTTTCTTATACCAAAAACAAAAAATAAGCTCAAAATGAATTAAAGACCTAAATGTGAGACCTAAAACCATAAAAGTCCTAGAGAAGAACACAGACAGTAATGTCTCTGACATTGGCTGTAGCAACATTTTTCTAGATAAGTCTCCTGAGGCAAGGGAAATCAAAGCAAACTACTGAGACAACAACAAAATAAAAAGCTTTTGTACAGTGAAGAAAACAATTAACAAAACTAAACATTAATCAATGGAATGGGAGAAGATATTTGCAAATGACTTATCTGATAAAAGTTAGTATCCAAGATATATAAAGAACTTATACAACTCAACACCCAAAAAGTCAAATAATCCAATTAAAAATGGGCAGAAGACAGGAACAGACATTTCTCCAAAGAAGACATCCAGATGGCCAACAAACACATGAAAAGATGCTCAACATTATTATCAGGGAAATGCAAATCAAAACCACAATGAGATCTTACCTCATACGTGTCAGAATAGCTAAAATCAAAGACACAAGAAACAACAAGTGTTCGTGAGGATGTGGAGAAAAAGAGACACTCTTGGCACTATTGGTGAAAATGCAAACTGGTGCAGCCACTGTGGAAAACAGTATGGAGATTCCTCAGAAAGTTAAAAATAGAACTATCCTAAGATCCAGTCACTTCACTACTGGGTATTTACCCAAAAAACACAAAAACATAAATTCAAAGGGATACATGCACCCCTATATTTAGCACAGCAGCATTAGTTACAATAGCCAAATTATGAAAGCAGCCCAAATATCTATCAATAGATGAATGGATAAAGAAGATGTGGAATTTATACACAATAGAGTATTATTCAGCCATAAAAAAGAACGAAATCTTGCCATTTGAAATGACATGGATGCAGCAAGAGTATAACACTAAACAAAATAAGTCAGAGAAAAACAAACACCATAACATTTCACTTATCTGTGAAATTTAAGAAACAAAACAAACAGGCAAAGGAATAAAAAGAAAGAGAAAGAAAAACCAAGAAACAAACTCTTAACTACAGAGGACAGCTTGATAGTTACCAGAGGGAAGGTGGGTGGGGGATGGGTGATACAGGTGATGGGGAGAAAGCAGTACACTTGTCACGATGAGCACCCGGTGATGGAGAGAATTGCTGAATCACTATAGTGCACACCTGAAGCTAATATAACACGGTGTGTTGACTATACAGGAATTAAAATTTTTTAAAAAAAGAAAGGAAGGAAGGAAGGAAGGAAGGAAGAAAAGAAAAAAGAACCCACAAACCTAGCATTATCCTTTTATACTATTAATATGATCAATTCAAATACCTGGCCAGAAGAAAATAATGACAGCCGGAATTCTTAGTAACAATTTTGAAAAGATACAAAAAGAAAGGGAAACAATGGAACACAGAAGCAATAATTAGAAATTTTATAAATCTCCAAAACTGATAAATAAACTACTATTCATGTACCTAACTTTCCACTTGAGGAAGCTGAGACACTTTCATTACATGTCTGGTTAAATTCATCACATGTAAAGTTTTCTTATAAAACATGAATGCTGAAATTAAATAATTAACAAAAAGCCAATCAAAAAACAAAAAGGCCTGTAAGGACAGTATTATAGGAAATGACCAATTAGATAAAGATGAATGCATTCTCAATTTTTTCTAGGAAACTTTTCTACAGAATCCACATATACTCTACACACACACACACACACACACACACACACACACACACTCTGTTTCAATGTGCCTAAAGACATATTTTTTCCCTTGTTGTTCTCATTTTTGTTAATTATTTAAGTTCCCAAGGGGTTCTGGGGATCAATCAAGTTTGAGAGACGATGCGCCGAAGGATTTAGAGTGTTGGTCACCAAAAGATGACTGCCTACTGAGGCCAATTACTGGGGGTCATGAAAAACCGTTACAGCTTTATGTTTATTTTTATCTAATCTTTCTGTTTCCAATACTATCTGCTTCATAATTTACATAATACTACAGTCATACGTGTGCATTATTAAGGTAATAAAAATATTTATACTGTAGGTCCTTTAAAATTTTTAACAATTCAAAGTTTAGACACTACTTTTTTAGGGCAATGACAGTTATAAACAGTGTCCTTGAGGCATCATCAAGAATTTGTTAAGTCGTAGGTGTTAACTGCAGCGTCTACACCGGCATGGCCTAATACCTTCCACTAAAACCATGCCTGTAATGCCATGTACCTCAGTATCATGTTTCATATTCCTGTACTCCAATTGTTCAAAAACTACACATCTTGCATAAAATATAGCAAGCCTCTATATCAACACTTATAATCTGGGAAGCAGCACTGATTTACAATCCTACTATTATAAAGCAGAATAAGAAGAAGTATTATCAAGATATGGCCCACACTGAGGATGTTTTATAAACATGCTTATAGTATACTTCATTACTTCTCAAATCAGAAAAATTCTAGTATGAAATAAGGCAGATAAGATAGATCTCTGCTGTCCAATACGGTACCAACTAGCTACATGTACTACTGCACACGTGAAATGTGACTAATGCCACATGTTTAAATATTTTGAATATATTAGCTTAAATAAAATATATTGTCAAAATTCATTTTACCTATTCTTTTTGACTTTGTTAAATTGTCTACTAGAAAATTTTAAATTGCATACGTGGTCACATAATATTTCTACTGGATAGCACGGGTCTAGACAACAGTTTAAATGGGTAATAATCTTCAATTTGGGCACCATGTTTTATAGATAACTTTATCTTCTCCCCACCACCACCCCAACTCTGGCTCCATGATAAATGTGTTCAGAGTAATCAAAATTATTTACAATATAAAACCTTTTCATGGTTTAAAGACAGCATTTCCACAAGAATGTATACTTTTTTTTTCCATTGGCAAAAATAAGCAAACACAGTAGGCTACAAGGAATGTTATCATCATACCTATAGAATCTAATGCCAAAACGTGAAGTTAAAAAAGACAGTGACATAACATTCTTTAAAAACAAACAAAAAAACATTTATTTATTACTGTCAGCTAGATAAACACAGGGTCCAAATGGAGTTTTGCAATGCTTTAAAAATCAGGCCTCACCCACAAAATATAATTTTTTTGTAATATAGAACTTACCCTGTATCAACATGGCTGGAATGACATTTTTACTTCCTGTCCTGCAAGTATAATTTATTTTAAGAAAACAAAGGTGCAAAGTTGATATGTCCCCTAGCCTTTTCCTTTCTGAAAGAGCTAAGGCAGATACAGCAGATTTATTTTTCACACTCAGGCAACCCCATTCTAAATGTGTCCTACAACACAACAGTGGCCAGAAGGCTAAAAGGTCCTTTGCCAGACTCCCCTGCAGTATGAGATCTGCATGCGCCCTAGGTTTCCCAAGTAGGGACGCCCTTAGGAGACCAGAAAGATAAAGAACACAAGGAGAGAAGGCAACAAAGTGCAGGCATATCGGTCTACCCAGAAATGATGATGGAAGAGAATGACTCTTTACGGGCAGCAGCAAAAGCCAAGACTCCTCATTCACTAGCTCCAAACTTGATAGAGGTCACCAGGTTCTGAAGTCGGTCAGCGGGGGCTCCCTTAGCAAGCCACGTGAAAAGTGTGGTTCCAGGAGCTGTTCCTGGAAACTCAGCCCAAAGGCTCTTCCTTCTGTTCCCTCAAAGATTCTACAAACTAACTATGACAACTTAATAAATCCTCTGCTACTTAAATCAGCCTTAATGATTCTGTTGTCTGCCACCAAGAGTCCTTTCCAATATATGAGCCAAGTAAACAAAACACATGAAGTAAATTTTAAATACAATGCCAAAACTAGCCTTTAAAATATAGGCCTCTGGTTACATAACAATATGAATGCACAATAAGAATGTACTTCATACCATTCAACTAGATACTTAAAAATGGTTGAAACTGTAAATTTTATGTTATATATTTTTTTCATAGTAGAAAATATATGATTTTCATAAACACAAAATAAATCTATATTTAGGCAAAGGAATTAAGAAACATTAGGTAAACTTGGTTTTGTTAATTTATTCCTTTTCCAATAGTATAAGCAAGGGAAGAAGTCTCAACATACATTAAGGATAAGGCAGACACTAAAACTGTAAGGAGTGAAGTATTTGCTACAATACTTCACCTGGGTGGCTCTACCAGTTGAGCGACTGATTTAGCTTAACGTCATGATCTCACTGTTTGTGGGTTCGAGCCCACACTGGGCTTTGAGCCTGCTTCAAAGTCTCGGACTCCCTCTTTTTTTGTCCCTCTCCTCACTTGCGTGCTCTCTTGCAAAAATTAATAAACATATGATGATTATGGATCAAGTACTTTACATATATCCTCATTTAATCCCCACAATAACAACACTCATGGAACCCCATTCAAATTAAGGCTTCAAGGTAGGTGTTATAATCCTTTTCTTACTGATGACAAAATGGAGGAAAAAGGTCAAGCATCTTGCCCAAGATGCACTGCTAGTGACTGCTGGAGTAATGACAGATCAAGATCTGCCCGACTCCTAAGTCCTGGCTCTTTGGATACCACATTTCTCTTACTGACTGCCACAGCCACAGTACTCAGCAGGCAAGAGCTAATCAAATTATCCACCATGTTGGAATCATCGCAGAGCCAGGAATGCAATTCCTGAGAAGTGCCACCTAGACCATTAATATAGTATGCCCTGTAGAGTCAAGTGTGATGTTCAAATACAGAAATAACTAGATGGTAATGATTATAATGATAATAGCATCCAGCTACCATTTACTGAGTGCCTATTCTTTTAAAGTACACATACATTACTTCATTTAATCTCTTGAACATCTATCCCAGAAAGAAATGCAGTGTAAGTGTTACCTTCATTTTACAAAAGAAAAAATGATGTCAAAAGAGTAAGAACTCGACCAAAGACTATACCACAGTCAAATTCAGGCTCCCCATGCCTCTGGCAACCACTAGTCTGTTCTCTGTACCTACGGGCTTGTTTTTGTTTGCAGACAGATAGATCAATATATTCCACATATAAGAGATCATATGGTATTTTTCTTTCTCTGTGTGATTTATTTAGTGTAATGCCCTTGAGACCCATCCATGTTGTGGCAAGTAGCAGGAGTCTTAATTTTTACAGCCGAATAATATTCCATTGTATACACAATGTGTGTGCATCATTCTTCCACCAATGGACACTTAGGTTCTTTGCACGTGTTTGCTGTTGTAAATAATAATTCAATAAAAATAGTGGTGCATATATATTTTTTTTTCAAGTGACTGTTTTGGTTTGCCTTGAATAGATACCCATAAGTGGAGTTGCTAGATCATAATGTACAGTTGACCCCTGAACAATCTAGGAGTGAGAAGCACTGATCCTTCCTATAACTTTTGACTCTCCCAAAACATAACTATAGCCTACTATCAACTGGAAGCCTTACCTATAACATAAAGTTAAGTCAAGTAACACATTTTTTTGTATGTTATATGTATTATATACTGTGTTTGTACAACAAAGCAAGAGACAAGGAAGTATTAATAAGAAAATCATAAGAAAGAGAAAATAACATTTACAGAACTGTTGTGTAAAAAATCCATGTATAAGTGGACCACACAGTTCACACACATGAACCTCCATACTGTTTTCCATAGTGGCTGTGCAAGTTTACATTCCCACAAATAGCACACATCTTCCCTTTTCTCCAAGTCCTCACCAACACTTATTAATCTAGTCATTTTGATAATAACCTTCCTAACAGGCCTCCTTGTGGTTTTGATTTGCATCTCCCAGACAATTAATGATGTAGAGAATCTTTTTATATGCCCATTGGCTCCCTTTATTCTTCTCTGGGAAAATATCTATCTGGATCTTTTGCCCATTTTTTAATCAGATGCCTTTGGAGTTTTGCTATTCAGTTGTAGTTTTTTATATATTTTGAATATTAGCCCCTTAAAAGATATACAATTTGCAAATATTTTCTCCTATTTAGTAGGTTGCCTTTTCATTCTGTTGATCCTATTGAGTAGCTTTTCAGTTTGGTGTAGTCCTATTTATTTTTGCTTTCACGGTTTTTGCTTTTGGCATCAGATTCAAAAAAATCAATGAATACATATGTCAAAGGAGCCTACAACCTATGTCTTCTTTTAAGAGTTTTATAATTTCAGGTCTTACATTTAAGTCTTCAATTCATTTGGAGTTAATTTTTGTGTATGGTGTAAGACAGTGGTCCGGTTTAATTTTCTACATATGGGTATCTAATTTTCTCACCACCATCTACTGAAAAGACTGTCCTTTACCCATCGTATGTTTTTGGCTCCGTTGACCTAAATTAATTGACCACATATGTGTGGATTTATTTCTGGGCTCTCTATTCAGTTCCATTAATTAATGTGTCTATTTTTATGCCAAATCCATACTGATTTAATTTCTACAGCTTTGTAATATAGTTTGAAATCAGAGAGTATGATATTTCCCGCTTTGTTTCTTTCTCAAGATTGCTTTGGCTAGTCTGAATCTTTTACAGTTCCATACAAATTTTAGGATTGTTCTATTTCTGTGAAAAATGGCCCTGGAATTTTGACAGGGATTACACTGAATCTGTATACTATTACTTGGGGTAGTATGGACATTTTACCAATATTCATTCTTTCAATGCATGAACATGGAACATCTTTCTATTTGTGTCTTCTTCAATTTCTTTCATTAATGTCTTGTAGTTTTCAATATAAATCTTAAAACTTCTTTTTCTATATCAAGTTCAGCCACCTTGGTATTGAATAATAACAATTAGAAAGATGGCATTTATTTCCTCTTTGGTACAGTGTGTCTTCATAGTGGAGAGATAATTAATAAGCTGGAAAATAGCCAAAGGGTTGGCAAGGTGGAAGATATGGGGAGACTATATAGTCTATACCCAGATAATTGATGGATCCTCAATGAATCCAGTAGACTTTTCAAACTATCAATCACACATATAAAATGCATTTGTTAGAAGTTATGAGGTGGGATGTGGCAATAGAAGAAAGGGAATAAAATTTGAACAAAGGGAATAAAATTATAAACTATGTAACTAGCATGCGGAAATTCAGCATAATGAGAAAAGTTCGCCTTAGCCTGGTACAAAACTTCACCTTTTGATAAAAAATAAGCCTAACTTTCAATAAAATTACACTAACAAATATTTTCCAAATAAACTTTATTTCTCTTAGCAGCATACACAGTTAACAACAATGGGAATTCAGTATATTATTCCCTGATGAAAATCATGAGCTGCAAAAGGTCAAGAAAACCGAAGACAGTGCATACACAATGATGAAGTCACTGTTCTCTTTTATTTACAAAGAGAGAAGGAAACTTATTTATTTAGCATCATTATGACAGACCCACCCATATAAGGAAATAGTAGCTTGTGTAGTTAACTCGCAATACAGTCCAAAGCTACATGTGCTGGACAACATGGAAAATCCAGTCTCATAAAACAAAACCACCACCATTTAAAAGAACATACCAGCAAGATTAACAGCTTATAGGTTGTAGCCTTCCGTTAAACAAAGAGCAGTTCATGATTTTCTTTGTTTTTTTAATTCAGTTGATATCAGACACTTGAAATCTACACA
Source organism: Suricata suricatta (assembly GCF_006229205.1). Lineage (NCBI taxonomy): Eukaryota > Metazoa > Chordata > Mammalia > Carnivora > Herpestidae > Suricata > Suricata suricatta. Next base: position 82,680,783 of record NC_043702.1, on the reverse strand, counting down.
GATACCATATCAAAAATAAATAAAAACAAAAAAGCAACTAAGCAGAAAAGAAACCGATATAGTAGAACTGACATAGTTGGAGATACGCAAAATAATCTAAAGGTCTACTAAAAGAGAGAAATAGGGGTATAATCATACAATTGAATATAATACAGTCCTAAAAATCACTATGTGCTATGTGGAAAAATTGTGTTCTTCCAAAATTCATATATGGAAGCCTTGACCTCCAGTACATCTAAATATGTGAATAAATTAAAAATGAAGCCATTAGGGTGAGCTCCAATCTAACGACTAATGCCCTTCTAAGAAGAGGGAATTTGGACACATGGAGAGACACGAGAGATGTCCACCCACATAAGACATAAGGCAGCCAGCACAAAGGTGATCATCTACAAGCCAAGAAGACCTCAGAACAAAGCAAATCTACTGACACTTTGATCTTGGATCTCCAGCCCCGAGCACTGTAAGAAATAAATTTCTGTTGTTTACAGCACCCAGTCCATAGTATTTTGTATTTCTAGCAAGTTCCCAAATGATGCTGAAGTTGCTGGTTGAGGGCCACATTCTGAGACTGACTGATCTATAGCAATGTCTCTCAACCAACATGAGTCTAAAAACAAAATTTGGCAAAAAAGAGCAAGATGGAAAAGGATAGTATAGGTATCATTTATATAAGGTTTTGTCATAAATACATACGTATTACATAAAAGCGTAAAAACAAGCAGGACAATGGAAACACCCAATTCAGAATACTTGTGGCCTCTGAGACCTAGGAAAGGAGAGGAATTAGGAATTAGCACCAGAGAAAGAGGCTTTACTGTCTGTCTATAAAATTCCAGTTCTTGAAGAATTAGAAAGTAAAAAATAGAAGTAAACACAGCAAGAAGGTTCAGATTTGGGAGTGCTTCTGTAAATTTACAGTTGAAAAAAATTTTAATGGGAAAGAACCTTAACTTTCATATAATCTGATTAACTTTGGTATCACCCACAATCTACTAAAACACTCCATTAGGATTTAGAAAATTTGCTTGTGGGAAAAACAATACTACTTATGAAAAAAAAAAACTTCATAATAATCAAAATATAAAGTTATTTGAAGTTTGACAATCACAATTTAAAAGAAAAAATGGATATATTTTGGACGAATGAAAAAAAATTCCACTGTTGCTAAAAATCTCTAATTGAGTAAATTTTATTAAAAGGTGATTTTGAAAAAAAAAAAAGAGTGAATGGATACAAATCCACCTTAAATCAACAAAACACTCCTGGGGCACCTGGGTAGCTCAGTTGGTTAAGCAGTCAACTTCGGCTCAGGTGGTGATCTCACAGTTTGTGGGATCAAGCCCCACGTTGGGCTCTGTGCTGACAGCTTAGAGCCTGGAGCTGCTTCTAATTCTGTGTCTCCCTCTCTCTCTGACTGTCCCCTGCTCACGTTCTGTGTCTCTCTCTCTCAAAAATAAATAAACATTTAAAACTTTTTAAAATAAATGAACAACATACTCCAAAATTAAGATACTATGTAAATTAAGAATACTAAAAGTAAGAACTACTGTGGAAATAATGTAAATAATAATAACTATATAACTTAGGTTAGTTTTAATGTAGTATGTCTTCAGCATGAAATGATTAAGAATAAAATTTAAGCTATTTAGTGGAATACAAAATAAATGGTAAAATTTCTCCACACCTAGATAAAAGAACATGAAAAAGCTGTATCCCTAATATATAAAAAATCTGTGCAAATTAAAGTAAAAAACAAATACAAAAATATTATAAAGGAAATTTTAATCTAACAAATACAGAATAGATGCAAATTTTACAAATGATATCTTTTAATTATCAAATTCATGAACTTTATAAAATGATCATTGCTGCTATTCTCATTTCAGTGGGCATATAAAATGGTAAGACATTATGGAAAACTACTTTTTTAATATTTTATTTTTAAATAGTCTCTACATCCAACATGGGGCTCAAGCCTACAACCCCAAGATCAAGAGTAATATGCTCCACAGACTGAGCCAGCCAGGTGCCCCTGAAAAGCAATTTTAACACATAAACCAAGGATCTTAAAAATATTGATACCCTTGGATCCAGTAATGTTTTTCTAGTGATATATCCTATGGAAAAAAATCAAAACAATGATAACGAATATTCATTCACAAATAAATTCATCACATTATATATTTCAGAAAAAATTCCAGAAAAATAAATTTTGATACATCCATGTGATAGATGAAATTTTAATGACTTGTGGGAAATGGTTATAATATAAAATTAATTTAAAAGGGAAGATTATAAAATCATAAATTCTATGTTCTTAACTATGGAAAACTATAAAATTTCAAACTAAAAAATGGGGGGCACCTGGCTGGCTCAATCATTAGAGCATGCAACTCTTGATCTCAGGTTCATAAGTTCAAATCTCAGGTTGGGCATGGAGCCTATACTCGAAAAAAGAATTTTTATTAATGAAGGGAAATATGCCAAAATATTAACCGTCTACCTCTGGATAATGGGATTAGGGGTGGTTTTCTCCTCAGCTTCTTTTCTGTAACATATATGTATTACTTTATAACTAGAAAAATAAAGGGCACCTGGGGGGCTCAGTCTGTTAAGCATCCAACTCAATTTTGGCTCAGGTCATGTTCCATCGTTTATGATTGAGCCCCACATCAGGTCTGTGCTGACAACACAAACACAGCCTGGTTGGGATTTCTCTCTCCCTCTCTCTGCCCCTCCATGGCTCATGCTCTCTCTCTCTCTCTCCGTTAAAATAAATAAAATTAAAAAAAAAAAGTAGGAAAAATGTAGCAATTTTCACTAAATATAAAACATTTCAAACAATCATATTAGGACATTTAATATAATACCTTAACTAAGTGCCAATTATTTTAATAAATTTGAAACATCATCTTGGTTAAAAGTTGATGAATAGCTTATAAGGAATAATGTATTTTCAAAAAGGAGACATATTCTTCCTGAATCCACTCATAGGTTTTCTTCTATTCAAATTCCTTCTGGTGACAGGCTCCTACATTGGTTCTAGCTTCAAAATATCTACATATCCTAAACTGGTTTCCTAATCAATCATTCTGGTCACAATCAATTTAACACCCTAAATCACACATTTTCATCAGCCTGCCTAATGTTAATAGCTGAAACCCCAGGACCTCCCAGTCACTGAGCTGTCCCTTTACACATAAAATCTCGATTTTACAAACCAACTCTCTTTGAAAAGTATCATCACCTTAACTTTGTAAATGTGTGAACTCAGAGAGGCTAAGTAACTGTCCCAATGTCACACAGCTAGAAAGTAGAGGAACTGAAATGTGGACACTGGTCATTCAGATGCAATATGTCACAGCACCTTTCAATAAAGCTGGCATAATATAAAATCCTGTTTTTCACAATTTTAGCCCTACCTCCTAAAGACAAACAAAGGCAGAGTTCCAGAAAGAAATAAAATCACAAATAAAGTGTAAAGGAATTGGCTATTAATCATAGAAAAGTATTTCAATCTGTACCTGATTTTGTACCTTCTACACATCACTGCTGACTGCTGGCACCCCACTCATCATAACCACTCATTGTGAGGCCAGAGATAAGAGAATACAGGTAACAGAACTGTTGCGGCAGACTATATTTTTTATAAATGGCCACAGCAATATGTCCAATCCCACATGACCTTTCAGGACCTTACCACTCACACACCCAGAAACAGAGACAATATCCCTTCCACCTTAAATTGAGCAGGGCTCTGTATCAAGAAACAAAACGTCTTGTAAATAATACCCTGTGACTCCTGAAAGTTAAAAGGCAATATACACGTAGGTTCATCCTGTCTTCTACCTCTCAAATCCCCTTCTTCCTCTCGTCTCTCTCCACTCCTTCCTTATAACCCAGCTACCATACTGTAAAGAAACCCAGACAAGGAAAAGCCACATGTCGGTGCTCTGACCAAGACCCCCACTTGTTATCTCAGCCGAGAGCCAGCATCCACCACCAAACATGGGTTTGGGCAAGCCTTCAGATGATCCTAGCCCTCCCTTTTGAGCCACACAACTGGCACAAAGCATACCAAAGACAACCTACGCCAAATCAATCTTTCTAAATCACAGACTCTTGAGCAAACTAAATATTTTAAGCCACTAAGTTTAAGGATGATTTGTAAAGTACCAAGAGGTCACCGAAACAGATGGTTGGGGCTGTACTTGCAATAAGTTAAAGAATTTAGTGATTATTCCAGGCAAATTTATATAACTTTCTGCAATTACCCTCTTTTGAATTAGCTAAAACATAGTCTATAACTCTTTTGACTTCTGATTGCTCTCTGAAGACTTGAGCTTTCAGGGCTGCTTGGTTCTCCTTTTACAGTCAAACTGTATACCTTGTTGAAATACAGTATCACCTTAAAGGTAAAGAGTCACATCTTTTCAGGGGAAAGTTCGAAGAAACTCTAACACACAAAGTCATGGTACCCATGTTCTCGCTTATATCACAAAAGATAATTGCAGAAAGTTAATATCAATTACCAATGCTCCCTAGAGTACAGAAATTCCAGAAAACACTTTAATGGAGAATGCATAGTAAAATTGTTGGAAAAAAAGAACACACAGATTTAAGGTGGAAAGGGAAAAAAGAATGATAAAATACTGTACTTCTAATGCAGACACTCCATACTCTGAAGATCTGTGCACCAGTTTAGGTCAGTGTACTGGCTGCTTTAACCTTACCTTTTATATGGCTTCAGATGTAACCTCCATTCAACTAAGTGGAAGGAAGTAAAAAAATTTCCCTTTTCATATAAATATAACATAATTTTCACAGGAAGAAAATATTTCAATGATGAGGTTTGCATGAAGCCATTTAATTGCAACTATTAGAACAGAAACAGTGAAATCCGTTTACTTTATACCTTTTTGGCAGAGAATTTTAGGATGGTACTGGCAAACATCACATTAAAAGTTAACTGAGTTAGTCATTTCCAGAGATGAATGATCAAGTGATTTGACATAATACATTCTTTGATGGGAAAATACATCAGGCTGGTAATTAAACACAAATTCCATGAAAATGACCCCCCCAAAAAAAGTGTTTTTTTGCTAGACATTGTTTTCATTAGCACAAGACCTTTGTGATAGTATAATGAACCAACCTCTTCTTCCTACTAAACCTAAGTCTCCTCTCTCAAAGCTCCAACCTCCCAACAATGTCTTCTTCAGAGCCACATAATATAGAAAAAACTACCATCAATATCACTGGAAAAGTAAAATTCCTCTATTCTCCTTGATTAACTATTTGAACACATTGTATATGCACATCAGGTAAGTTGCTAAAATATATACCATATATTATGGATTCAGAGGTCATTGCCAAAACAATTTATATCCCATATTTTGATGGAAATATTGTTCAAATACATAAACTTAAATAAAAGAAAATGAATATAAAAGTTTATCTGTTATCCCTCTTCCTTTTGAGTAAAAAGAAAAAAAGCAAAAATAACAAAAACAAAAAATATATAAAAGAAACCACAATCTGTCTCTAAAACTATAAAGAACACTGGAAGCTGTGAATAAGGCTTAGAGAAATCTATTGGTTTTAAAATTATAGTTTAATATGACTCTATTCTTAATAGCCTATATCTGTTGTATAAAACATTATGAAGTCTAGTAAGTTGTAAGGACTGGTGTGACTTTATTAAGTCATGGATAAAACAGCTGAAAATCCTCAAAACTCTAAGGCACACTGGTTACTGGGTCCTGTTTTCAAGATTGGTTAGGTAAACTAAACTATACAAACCTAAAAAAGGAACTGACAAGTGATAGCTGGGTAAAGAATCTGCAACAATTCCTACTATAGAGAATTTTAGTATTAAAAATGAGACCATCCAAAACCTGCAGATCTATTGTCTTAATTTGAATGGGAATATCCTTGGAATTGGCTACTGATTCCACCACGCCCTCCCTACTGTCTATTCCCATATATTCCAATGTTCCTGAAAGAATCTGGGTTACTGAAATCTACTTTAGACTCTAAAATTAGGGAAGAGACCATCTGTTTTATACATTACTAAATCCCAAGCCCCTGGAAGAGTACATATATTCAAAATATGTTTGTTGAGTGAATTAGAAAGAAGGATACAGGTAGGGAGGAAACAAAAGAGGAAGGATAAGAGAGAATAGATGTCCTGCTGCAAACCTGAGTAACAGAAGATTCGAACTATATAAAAAGATATAATTGTTTCCCAAGAAAAAAATTCTCAAATTTCTTGATCACTGATTGACCAAAGCCCTGGCATTTTCCCCTATAAAACCCACGTAGGAAATTCAAGCTCAAAGTGCTGCTGGAATCTCCAAATGCAGAAGTGAGGATGTGTGCGTAAAACAACAACTGAGAGCCTAAAGTATAGTAAAAGAAAACAAGTAAATTAAAATGGTATACTAGAAAATAGCTATTTAACACAAAAGAGGGAAGTAATACAGTAATAGAAAACCAAAAAAAGAAATAAAACATACATAATACATTCAGCAAAATGGTAGGTATTAATCCCATATGATCAGTCATTACACTAAAAGTTAATGGACTAAACACTGAAACCAAAAGATTGGCAGAATTAATAAGAAAACATTATCTAACTATATGCTATCTATAAGACATACTTTATTTTAAAAGACACAATAGGTTGAAAGTAAAAGAATGGTAAAAAATAGATATATATACCATACCAACATAACCAAAAAGATCCAGATTGACTATACTATTATCAGACAAAACAGACAATAAGAGAAAATTATAATCAAAGACAAAGAAGGACATTTTATAAGGATAAAAATGTCAATTTCTGAAAAAGACATAGTATTATAATCAAACATGCACAAAATAAGACCATCCTCAACTACATGAAGTAAAAGATGATAGAACTGAAGACAGAAATATATAGTCTACAATAATAGTTGAAAACTTTAGTACCTTACTTTCAGTATCATTATTGAAAGAAACAACTAGGAAAATTCACATAATATCAAAAAAGAAACAGAGGACTGGAAAAACACTATAAACCAACTAACCTTAACAAACATCAACAGAACACTACACCCAACAACAGCAGCACAGACATTCTTCTCAAGCACGCACAGAACATTCTCTGGGATAGACCGTATGTTAGGTCATTAAAAACAAGCTCAGTAAATTTAAGAGGATTGCAATCATGCAAAGCATGTTCTCCAACTGCAATAAAATTAAATGGGAAATCAATAATGGAAGAAAATTTGGGAATTAAGCAACACACTTCTAAATAACCAAAAGATCAAAAAAGAAGTCAAAAGGAAAGTTAGAAAATACTATGAGTTGAATAAATATGAAAACACAACATACCAAAACTTATGGGATAGAGTCAGAGAAGTGCTCATATGAAAACATATCTGTAAATGCCTAAAATTTAAAAAAATCTTAATAAGTAACCTTAATAAATTAGAGAAAGAAAAGCACACTAAATCCATGCAGAAGAAATGGAATAATAAAGATTAGAGGAGAGACTAATAAAATAGAGTATGGAAAAACAACAGAGAAAATTAACAAAACCAAAATTTGGTTCTTTGAAAAGATTGACAAAATTATCAAACGTTTAGCTAGACTAATCAAGAAAAAAAAGGGAACCCCATTATTGATCTTATAGAATGATGTAAGAAAATACTATTAGCAAATATATGCCAACAAATTAGCTGTTCTTATAAAATGAACAAACCCAAAAGAGCCACAATTACTAGAACTCAAGAAGAAATAGAACATCTAAATGGACCTATTAAACAAGTAAACTTACTGAATTTTTAATAAAAAATCCTCCCATTAATAAAAGCCCAGGATTTATATTCACTGGTGAACTGTATCAAACATTTAAAATTAACACTAAACTTTCACAAGCCCTTCTCAAAATAGAATAGGACAAAACACTCCCTGCTCATTTGTCTAAGGTTAGTACTACCTTGACACTAAAAAAGATATCTCAAGAAATCTAGAGCCCATGGGTCCCTGGCTGACTCAGTACAAAGAGCATACAACTCTCCACCTCAGAGTAGTGAGTCTGATGCCCCATGTTGGATGTAGAGAACTAAAAATAAATAAACCAAAAAAAAAAAAAAATCTATAGGCCAATATCCCTTATAAACATATAGATACAGAAATCCTAAACAAAATACTAACAAACCGAATTCAAAAACATATGAAAAAAGACATGACTAAACAGGATCTATCCCAGGAATGCAAAGTTGGTCTAACAATGAAATCAATCATTGATTCATTCAATAAAATAAAGGAGAAAAACCACATGATCACCTCAATAGATTTAAAAAAAGTACTTAACAAAAACTATTATATATATAAATAGTTATAGTTTTATATATATATATATTTTTTTTTTCCAGTGGCTCTGGGTAAAGAAATACCTGTGATGGGGCAAGTTCCCTTCACATCACTAGGCAGCCTCACAAAGTGGTCCCTGGGTCCCCCTTTTGATGGAAAAGATCTGCCTCACCAAACTCCACTCCTCCCCTCTCTTCCCTATCCCCCCAATTCTCCCATCTCCAGCACCACTGAGGACTGCTTCACAGTTTTCATGGCCACTTCCTCCCTACATTGTTTACCAGGACGGTCCAGGAGCTATCGTCTATGCTCCCCCCAGCTGTTCTGGCTCATCCACATGAGTGTCAGGGCGGGGAGGGAATGCGGGCCACTCCTGCACCAGCTGCCCACACCACGCAAGTCTGGCCAGCACGCCAGCACCTAAACTTGTAGGTGATCTCCTCCCACTCCACAACCTGCCTCTTGATCCTCCAGTGACCCAGAGACTGATCCTTTTCTGAACTGTTCTTTAGCTGCTCAAACCTGCCCTCCAGGTTTGATCAAAACATAAAATATTCAAGAAACTAAGAACAGAATAGAATTTCCTTAACCTGAGAGAATCCAGGAAAAACCCACAGCTAGAGCCACACATAATAGTAAAAGACTAAAAGGTTTTCCCCTTAAATCAGAAAGAAGAAAAGGATATCCATTCTTGACACTTCTATTGAATATTGTATTGGAGATTCAGTCAGAATAGTTGGTTCCAAAAAAAAAAAAAAAGATATAAAATGTATCCAGAAGGGAAAGGAAAAAGTAAAACTACTCCTTTGCAAATAAAATCTTATATAAAGAAATTCACTAAGGAATTTACTAAAAAATATTAGAACTAATCAGTGAGTTCAGCAAGGTTGCACGACACAAGTTCAATACACAAAAGTCAACTGAATTTCTATACACTAGCAATGAACAATCCAGAAGTGAAAGTTAGAAAAAATCCACTTAAACTGCATGAAAACAATCAAATACTTAGGAGTAAATTTAAAAAAAAGAAGTACAGAACTTGCCCTCTGGTAACTTCAAAATACTGTTGAAAGATATAAAGCAATAAATGGAAAGACATCCCATGATCATAGATCCGAGGACTCAATATTGTTATCCCTGATAATAAGCATCTTTTCATGATATTATTGACCATTCATTTATCTCCTTTGTAGAAATATTTATTCAGATATTTTGCCTGGTTTTTTCGTGTGTTGTCATGTGTGATTGAGCTATAGGAGTTTTATGAGCTGTATGTAGTATTATGGGTACAAGTCCCTTACCAGAAATATAATTTGCCAATATTTTCTCCCACTCAGTGGGTCATTTGCTAATTTTCTTGATACTGTCCTTTGAAGCACAAATATTTTATATTTTGACAAAGCTCACTTTGGCTTTTCCTTTTGTCACTTGTGGTGTCACTCCTCCAAAGTTGGTGTTTCCTAAATGAATGACTGTCTGCACTATACCAACATGCTTCCATATTTGAGTTAAACTGAAGCGGAAAGTAAAGAGGATAAGGAAAGATGGGAAAAATAAAGATTTGAAGGTTAGATGTGGTAATATTGTTTTATCTATTCAATCACTATTAAGAATATACATTTGTATCAAATATGGAAGGCTTTCATATATCAGTCTATGAAATAAGGGTTTAAAATGTCAATTATGCTCTAATTGCTCGCCCAGAAACCCTCACTCACTTAACCTTCCATTGCCCAACTGCTAATTCCTAATATTGAGCAAATTCACCACATAACGTTTGCTTTTTAACCCCCAGACTATTGACTGGGGGGGAGGGGAGACTGAGGGGGGCAGAGGGGTAAGGACAGATGCCAATTGGTACCAATAAAATGTATGGTTAGATTCTTGGCTAGAAATTCTTGCTTTGGGGAATAGTCATTCTGTTTTATTCTTTGACCATAGCGGTTGCTCCAGATCTTTTCCTGTGTTTCAAAGTTCTCACCACCTAACTCTTAACAAATGACCACTCTTTTCCTTCAATAAACTTTCTAGATATCTTTTAACATTAGCTACTAAACTCTTCCTATAAATTATAAGTAGGTAACTCATTTATACATAAAAAAATCATATTTTCTCTCCCTCCCAATTTACAAAAGCTCTTTCTTCTCTCAAAGGTTAGCCCGTACACCTGTGTCAATTCCATCTCTAAAATCCTCAACCCCTTTCTTATAGCCAATGCCTTTATAGCATTGGCAAACTCATCCATTTCCCTCAACCATTAAAATTCTTTGCCTTATCTTTGAGCTATCATTTCTACTTTCTCCACTATTTTCAAGTCTCTATCACTGACTGCTTCCTTGCCCTCAAACTCACTCCTCACCCCCTCATAATTTAGTTTCTAATAATACCAGTCTCCTAAAGTCACCCTCAAAAGAGTCTCCAGGGCCACCTAACACCAAATGAAGTTTACTTGTTCTTCATATACCTTCAAATCTACATAGCATTTAATAATGTCATTATCCCATGTTTAAAACTTCCTTGTTTTGACTTCTATAATTGTATACTCGTTGGCTCTCTCATTTTATTTTTCAGCATTTCTCACAGGCAACTCATAGTACCTCCTAAATGCATGCATTCTTAATTATCCAGGCCACTTAATCTCATACAAACTCTCCTTTTCACTCTTACTGTTACCAACCCAAATTCAAATTTCATATTACCACTTGTCTGAACCAGCCATCATGTCTGTATGATATTAATCCTTAATCCAAGAACCCAACTGCTTTGATAACATTCTTAAGATTTAGCATGACTGTCTCAATCCACTTAAAATCAAGGAAGGATGCAGATTCAAAAGAATATTTGGTTTGGATGCGAGCTCTGACACTTACTTGTCATGACACTTTGGGTCAGTTAGTTAACTCCTCTGAGTGTCATTACTTCTCTTATTTAAAATGAGGGTTGTAATATCTACCAAACAAGAGTTGTTATAAATAAATCACAAGACATGTTCAGTTCTGATATATAAGAGATGTTCTATAATCTTCAAGGGTTGCCTGTAGCCTAACAAATAAGTCTTACACACACTTAAAAGGCAGTCAAACCCAACTTTTCAGAGAGAGCAAGAGAGAGCACATGAATATGGGAAAGGGCAGAGGGAGGGAAAGAGGGAGAGGGAGTGAGAGAGGGAAAGAGACAGTCAGAGAGAGAGAGAAAGAGAGAGAGAGAGGAAGGAAGGGTGAGAGAGAAGAGAGAGAGAGAGAGAGAGAGAGAGAGAGAGAATCCCAAGCAGGCTCCATACTCAGCATGGAACCCAACTTGGGGCTCAATCTCATGACCCTAGGATAATGACCTGAGCAGAAATCAAGAATCAGGTACTCCACCAGCTGAGCCACTCAGGCGCCCCACCAATTTTCCCAGTCTAATAGCTACATGCTCCCCAACTGCTCTTATGCAGAACCACTAAGAACTCTTCAATGATACACTTGGCTACTACTCTCCCTTTTTCATGTTATGTACTGAGTCTGAAATAGCCTTTTGCCAAATCTCCCCATGCCAATTTTTTATCAGTTATTTAAGGCCCAGCTCAAGTATCACATCCTTTAAGAAATGCCTAATATGAAATAATCTTTTTTTTTAGGTTTTATTTCGCCTCTTTTACATCATGTATTCCATTCGAGTTATTTAAACACTAGTCTTTCTTCCTAATTAGAATGTAAACGCTTTGAAGGCTAAAACTTTGTTTTATCTACTACACTGTCAGTAAACTATACTACAGACAGCATTAAAAATTAAAAATAATAAAGGAGACACTGAATTCTGAGATTGATTTCCAATACTATTCATAAAATTTATCTTAGATAATTTATGTAGCCACCTATCTTATCCATATGCTCACTATGGAAACCACATGAAAATATTCAATAATCTGGGACATGTCTAAAGGGAGATATAACTCATTTAAATTATATAATTGAAACACAAATAACAAATAAGATTTCTGTAAGTTTGCATTATGGAGAATAGTATGATTTTAATAACAGTTAAATCCTATCAATTTCAAAGGATAAATCTTGTCATTTTATTTCATTTTTAAAGATAATTTACACAAATTTTCAAATAATTCCATTTCAGGAACACTCAAACATAACAAATGATCATATGCATGAACAAAATGTACCACAAAGCTATGTATCAATGAAATCTCCAACATATTTTATAAAATTTAATCAGAGTTAATCATTTTTGCCAGATTTGACTATATGTATAATTCTTAAAGAGTAAACAGAAAAAATAAACAAGCAAATCATACATAAAAGGAGTGATCAAATAATCAACTACAGTCTTCAAACATATGACATTATGAATGAACTAGAAAAAGCTACAGCTTTTTGTTACTCGTCTATCTCAGAACATAAGGAAAGGAAAAAGCCACAGAGACACACATAGTATAGACCCAAGCAAGTACAAAGAGTGGCTGGAAAGACACCTGCTTCCAATGTGTCTAGTATATACTGTAAACAATACCTGTTTCCTCAGTCAGAAAAGCTATAAAAGGACACTGCACTTCTGTATTAGTTGTATGTGCACATATATGCTTATGCTCCGGTATGGTGTACTGAAACACATTATATAGGTCTAAAATTATAGGCAAGACATATCTAGATAACTATCAAGATCAACATTAATGATGCATCTTTAGTAAGGCACAACAGGTAAGAACAGATTTGGACATAACACTTAACTCTTCCCTGTGTCCACACAGCACGCAGCTCAAACTGGATTAAGCGAGGACCCTAAAGATGTATAGAGAACAAGGTAGCATTTTTACTTGGGGGTATGACATCTACTTCTTCAGATACTGAATCCCTGACCTCTGGATATACTAATAATTCCTATTTTCAGATATATAATCAATACATATATGTAAACATTAGATTTCTAAGCTATAAAAAAAAGATTACAGTATTTACTTTCCTATCTATGTGCAATAATAAAGATTACTTACAGTTGACTTGACTGAACATTCTGTCTCTGAGTCTCTTTTAGCTTTTTAACCCTCACTCATGTTTGAGCTGACCATTAAGGAAATACTTTACTACTACAAAATCCAATCCCTTATGGAAACTACACAATGGACCACTTTGGTATAGAACTCTATAGAGGTCTCCTGCTAAGAATCCTCTCCCCCAAATATACCTACTTAAGTACATATAGACACAATATTTTACAAATCAATGAGGGTTTGTATTTTAATGACTTTCCTAATGTTTGATGAACTTTGACTTACCTTGCTCCCTTTTTCCATGACTTTCTGAAAGTGTTTCCAGAGTTTAAATTTGTATACTAACTCTCCCTTCCTCCCCCAATTCTACCATTTATCAGCAAGGTAAAGTGCCTTTTTTTCACCTTTTCCTTATAATCATGTAATTCTCTGGCAAACTAGATTACTCTATGCATCATTCTGTACTATTTTAATAGATTTTCTTATTTTCTTCTCCACTAAAAAAAAAAAAAAAAACTTACGGCCTATGTCAGGTCTTTTTCTATAGCTTGGGAAACTAGCACAAGCACCTAGCACAAAGGAAGTATTCATTAAATAGCCATCAACCAAACAGAGACATGAGTTGATAATTGTTGAAGATGGGCAATGGGTACGTGTGGAGTAGGGGAGGAAGGGTGTTTCATTTTACTATCCTGTCTTCTTTTGTATATATCTGAAATTTTTCAAATTTTAAGGGGAGGGAAAGTCTAGAAAAGAGATACTTATAACTATACATCAGTTAACTTTCACATACATGAAAGATTCTTCTTTTGTTTCTTTTATTTATTTTTGAGAGAGAGAAAGAATGCAAGCAGGGGAGGGGCAGAGAGAGAAAGGAAGACACAGAATCCGAAGCAGGCTCCAGGCTCTGAGCTGTCAGCACAGAGCCCAATGTGGGGCTCAAACCCACCAACAGTGAGATAGTGACCTGAGCCGAAATCTGATGCTTAACTGACCGAGCCACCCAGGCACCCCTTTACATACATGAAAGATTCTAAAACCGAACTGGACTTGTTCATTTTGCCTTAGAGAACTAAAATAAATGAGTAGAAACCAAAACTTTGGCTTTGTATAAGGAAGAACTCCTTAATAAGTAAAGATATCTGAAAATGAAGCAGATTCCAAAGAAGAAAGAGAGGGGCCCTGCTACTGGGCTAATTATATTCAAGCAGGAGTTGGCCAATCAGAATGGAAATACTATTTAGGGCATTAAAACACCATATGGGAAAAATGAATTCTAAGGGATCTTCAAATTCGTGAGTATCTGAAAACTATTTATTACCTTAAAACAGATAGACTATAAAGTTGGCTGTTGATTTCGTATTCCTTATAAAGAATCTAAAAAGAATGAGGTTCTTTAAAACCAATGTCCTCACAAGCCTCATGTTGCAGGTGTTCACTCTCTGAATTCCAGCTGCCCCGGCCTTTTCCAGGCCTTCCACATGCTCCGTGGCCCCCACCACACCACCTCTACGCAGATGCTCTTCGGAGAGCAGCTAAGGCACGCTGCCTAGGGAAATGCTTTTCCTTACATGACCAGATCAGGCTCTTCCTTACATGCTCTTACACAACCACAAGCCTTTTCTGGAGGGCAGAGACCCCATATTTTTGCTCATCACTGTATCCCCAGGGCTTATCACTGCAGGCATGCTGTAAGTGCTCCAAAAATATTTGCTGAATGGATGAAGGATAAAGGAATACAACATTCCCTGTGAATCTAGTGTTTTCACAAATTATGATTTAAACTGAATAAGTCAACTTGCCAAAATATAGCCAAGCTACTTCTTTATCACAAGTGATTAAACTACTTCCCCTAGAAACTACAGACAAGAAAATAGCTAGCAAGCTCCCAAGGCAATATTTTTATACTTGTTTTATTATGAAAACACATTTTAAATAACTTTTAGCTTCACCACACACAAAAGAAATTTATTTTGCAGAACTCTTTCAGGATTCTGACAAGCCAAATGATTCTCAAGTCAAACTGTGGGTTATTAAGCTTAAAGAATATATTGTATGAATGTGAAGTTTAATGAGGACATTAGGTAATGAAGAAGCAGTGAGAGCTTCAGGACAGATGGACAACCATCAGGTCATATAAAATATTTCCAAATGTGTGTTCGAAGAAGGATATGAAAATGCGCAGGGTAGGAGTACTTTGTGTTGCTAAGAAACACAAAGATTAATGAGTAATTATCTCTCTTACAAAGGTCAGCTACAATCATCTCATTTATCAGGCAGTTCCTTTTAATGATTATTCATTTTTAAATCTTTATAAAATATACCAAACAAAAAGGCAGACATAAATTGTGTTTAACACTCAGAATTCACTAATGTAACTAATGTACACAGGGACATTTAGAGTGGTATTTTAGTGGTTTCCATCAGAAGTAGTTTTTTTTTAAGCACAGTTACAAAATCCTTTTAGGATTAGGACTGCAAGAAAAAAATTCTATTAAAGTTTTAAAAGTACAAAAAAAATTCTACCCACACCAAAATTAACATTATACCTAATACACAAAATATCTGAAATTCCAAATAAGTAAATTCTAAAAAAGTTAAATACTAGATTTTAGGACTATTTTTGTTTTTATTTTTATTTGGGGGAGATTACCCACTCCCCTAACTTAGCAGGTAATAAAGAGTTCTGAATAAGAATTCTAATGGATCTTCAAATTCCTGAATATCTGAATACCTTAAAACAGACACACAGAAATCAGCATAGAGATTTCAGCTGCTGATTTCATATTAGAGCTAGCACTGCATCATGTTGAAATCACTTAGACTGAACCCTGTTTCTCATAACCTTTAATTTTGGACCCAACATGAACTTTCACCCAGACCTACACTTTCACCCAGGTTATCTATTCCATTATTAGTGCCAGTCCTGAGCTCAGGCCCTCCTCCACTTCAGAGACAAACGACAAACTAAGGAAAAGATGAAGGGAAGCCTTTGGACTAAGTAATGAACTCTAAATCCATGGTTGTTTTTCAATGAAATGAATAAAATTTACTCTGGAAAGGTATGAATGTGGAAAAGCCTTAGCCCAAGGCCTGAAATATAAATACTAAAATATTGGAACTACTATTACTGTGCTTTAATTTTATAAATTGATTTATTCCGATATTAATGCAAAAGAAAATGTATTTAGTGATATACTAACATTCCAAATATACAAATTAGGAAACACAAAATTCCAAAAATCTCTCAACTTTGTACTACGAAAATTTTCAAATTTACATAACAGTAGAGAGAGAGAAGATTAATGAACCATATCACCCAGCTTCAATAATTATCATCACTATCAATTTTGCTTCATTGTTTCTATGCATGAAACTAAATGTTTCTATACATGAAAAGCACGTACAATACGACCTCTGCACACAATAAAGCTCTCACTTATTGTTAGCTCCTACAAGTATTACAATATAGAGTTCTCTTTTTAAAAATCTGTAAACAAATGTTGGTAAGAATTTGGAACCCTAGCGTACTACTGGTGGGAATGTAAAATGATGAAGTCACCATGGAAAACAGTATGGTAGCTCCTCAAAATATAGAAATAAAATTACCAGAATTCCATTTCTGAATATATATCCAAAAGAATTGAAAGCAGAGACTTGAACAGGTGCATGTATACCCCCTATTCATAGCAGCACAATTCACAGTAGCTAAAAGGGAGAAGCAACTCAAGTGTCCAATGGTGGATGAATGAATTTTTTTAAATATATATATATATCTTTAAAAAAGAAGGAAATTCTGACACGTTACAACATAGATAAAACTTAAAGACATACTAAGTAAAACAAAGTTACAAAAGAAAAAAAACCTGCAGGATTTCATTTATATGAGACACCTCGAATAAATTCTTGGAGGAAAAAGTAGAATGGTTATTGCCAGGGGCTGGGGAAAGGGGGAAAGGGAAGTTATCGTTTAATGGGTTACAGAGTTTTAGTTTGGGAAATGAAAAAAAAAGTTCTGCAGATGGATGGAGATGATGGTTGCACAATAGTGTGAATGGACTTAACGCCACTAAAAAATGGTTAAAATTGTAAAGTTTGCTATATATATTTGACCACAATAAAAGTTTTTAAAAACTGCCTATAATTAGGGGTGCCTGGGTGGCTCAATCGGTTGAGTCTCGGACTTCATCTCAGTTCCAGTCATGATCTCACAGTTCGGTTCATGAGATGGAGCCCTGCGTTGGGCTCTGCCTGGACAGAGCTCACTCACTCGCGCGCCCTCTCTCTCTCTCTCTCTCTCTCTCTCTCTCTCTCTCTCAAAATAAATAAACTTAAAAATGCCTATAAATGATCAAATGATACAAAAAGGTCAAACGATACAAAATTTTCTCAAAGGATATAAATGAAGTAGGGGAGAAGCTGAGGTAAGCCCCGATGCTCCGACCCTTCAGTCTGCTCCTAGTTATACACCCCCAAAAACTGTATGTATAAGATTATATTGAACCCATACGAAGACGCTTATCACAGCACTGTTTGAGTGATACTGGCAACAAGGTGTCCAATACCTGGATAGGTAACTTAGATGTGAATAAACTACATTTAGAAGTAACTAAATATATATGTACACATATATATATATATCAATGTGGTATATATACACCACATATATACCACAACATGTCTAATCTAAAAACAACAAATGAGGGGTGCCAGGGTGGTTCAATCAATTAGGCGTCCAACTTCAGCTCAGGTCATGGTCTCACAGTTCCTGAGTTCAAGCCCCATGTTGGGTTCAGTGCTAACAGCTCAGAGCCTGGAGCCTGCCTCAGATTCGGTCTCCCAAGCTCTCAGCCCCTCCCCCACTCACGTTCTGTCTCCGTCTCTGTCTCTCTCTCTCAAAACTAAATACAAATTCAAATAAATAAACAAATGAATGAATGAATGAATACAACAAATGACAAAAGAGAACTCAAAGTTGGAACACGACATACCTACAAAATAAAATCCACCCCATATTTGTTGAAGACAAGTACCAATCCAAGGGCTTACACCAAACACATGTGAGTGGAGATCTACTAGGGGAAATTTGGGTGGGGTAGAAAACCACAGTGGGGAATAGGGTTAAAGCAAAAGAATAACACCATAAAGCAAGAAAAGTGTCTTGTACTAATCACTGATAATAGGGTGTCATCAGCTAAGGAGCATAATTAATGAAACTCTCTGAATAAGAGGCCCAAAGAATTTTTTATGCACTAACTATATTTTCTTTTCCAAATATCTATAAATTTTTGCTCCGAGGCACTTTCATTTAGATAGCTTTTAATTTGACCATCTGTTTACAAAAGGCCAATACACTAGAAAAAGAAAGAAAAAAACTGGGTTTTTTAGCCCATTGTGATGCCAATGTTTTAATCTTTATTACAAATCATATTTGATTTAGACGATAAAAGTCTTCCAACAAACCACTTTCTAAATTTCAGCTGTCATTACACAACACACAATTGTGCAACATAACAAAATATATATATCTTTTCATAAAATTAACAAATTATGGATTTCTTTGCTGGTGATTACTTCCTCAACAGTAATTCCAAAGATGCAAATATCACTGCCTGAAATTGTCGAAGCAATTAAACCATCTCCCTTATCAAACACAGTACCAGAAACAAAACATAGCCCTGGAAGGCTGTTTTTAAAACTATGTCCACTACCAATGCCTGCGTGCTTTATGATAAATAAAAGCATTAAATGTCAGGGTCTCTAAACTGTGGCCTCAAAGCACTGATCAAGACTTCTGAAGATCATTACCACTCCCCCAGGAGGCATGTCTTTCTCACCTTTTCAATGCCAACACAAGCCCCCAGCACATCATAGGTCCTCAAGAAAATGGTTTTCAAAGGGATGATTTCAGCAAGTTGACAATAGGTATAAATAAACGAGAGAGTGTACAAAAGTAACCAATGACAACGGACTTTCCCTTACCTGAAAGAATGTCCAAAAATGGACTGCTCAGTCAGTTCAAGTGGTACATTTGGTCTTCCCTAATCTATACCCAGATACATGTCTCTGAGAACCTAAAAAGGCCACATACACCCAAGTGCTCCTTCTCTGTTTCTCCATGGCACCCATATCTACATTTAGTCATAGAACAAGAAAATAGCCATGTTCCTACCATTTGTATACAAGTCATCGACTTGTGTCAATTATTTGTCTTACTTGTGTTCAACTACATGGCTTGTGTTCACCCATGCCACAATAAATAGGTACTGCCCCTCACTAAAAGATATGTTGACCAAAACAGACTAGAAGTTCAACAAAAACAGAAAGATATGGATTATATCATAGAATGAGTAGAATATCACTCCAGATCACCCATAGCCATCTTGTCTTTACTGGGTAAACATTACTGAAATCAAATATGAAACCTTTATTTCTATCTATTCCCTACTCTAGAACTGCAACCATGCAAAACAATGTAATTTTAAAGAAACAGGATACCTGTAATAGAACATTCTTACACATAAGTTATTCTGTCAACAGGCCACACTGAAAATCCACTTCAAGATATCCTAAAAGCATCCAATTTTAAAGAACTGTTTGCATAAATATTCAATATATATTTAAAGAACATCAACTTTGTGCCAGGCTCTAGGCTACTAAGGCATTATCAGAGAATCCAAGATGAGTAAACCATTCAAAAAGCTCACTATTGTAAGGACTATTTGACAAATATTCAAAGGACTTTTACCTTCAAGTAAGAAAGGCACCACCATAAAAAAATGAGAGGCTTTTAGGAACGATTAGGATTTTGACAGGGAGAGGTGAAAAGGGGCTTTCAACAAAGGAAACAGTATTATCAAAGAAAAAGAGATCATACAAACATAGAGGAATGCTGAGCAAAATATTGGCGCATGTGTTAGGTATAAAAAGGTAGAAAATAAGGGTAGACAAAGCAGGCTAAAATCCTAACTCAAGAGCCCTTACGTGCCAAGATTGAACACTGAAGCTTCCATTCATAAGTAACAAGGACAATCTAAAACATAATAATAATCATAGTTTCAAGAAAAGTCACTGAAAATTGAAAGTGGTCTCAATATGGACAAAACACTAGAGGAGGAAAAATAGAACAAGAAAACTAGAAGAATAATATCTCCAATAGATCAAAACTGTAGATGTCTGAGGGGCACAATTTAAAAAAGACATCAAGAAAGAGACAGGAAGGAAGGTAGGGAAGGAGGGAAGGAGGAAGGAAGGAAGAAACAGGCTGAACAATGTTCAACTATTTTCTATAGCGGGACATGCACAAGTAAAAATCTTTAATTTTATTTATTTATTTTGAGAAAGAGAGAGAAAGAGTAGTGAAAGGGTAGAGAGAGGAGAAGAGAGAATTCTCTGTGCTATTAGCACAGAGATGGATTCAGGGCTCGATCTCATGACCATAAGATTATGATCTGAGCCGAAACTCAGTCAGATGCTTAACTTAACCAACTGAGCCACCCAGGCACCCTTATACCCAAAAACGTTTATTTTTTTCTGAAAATTTCAATACTAAAAAAGGGAGTAAGAATATTTCTAATGCTGGCTATGATGGAATAACTGGCACCAGACATGCTCCATTCCCACGATGATCAACCTGAAAACTGTACAAAATATATAAAACTGTTTCAGACATTAGACAATATGGCGGTACAGAACCCTGAAGTATGATCCCTGAAGAAGCGAAGCCACATAAGGGAGCCCTATGATTAACCATAGGGCTTCAATCTATGGACCACAATGCAAAGAGAGTAGAAAGTACCCACGTGACCCACGTGAGCTGAGGAAATATATTTTAGAAGTTTCTGGGAGGCCGAGGTAACTGGAATTTGTAAGGATACAGTACATAAGAGAAAGGAGCAATGAAGAGAAAAAGTTCCACATATCTAAATAGGGATCCCATATGCACGTTTCCAATGAATATTATAAGACCCCCATTAGGCTAGTTTAAGAACAAAGATGAGACAGTAATAATGTGAACATTACCCAAAGGTCACGCAGGCCTAGAAGATGTTTAAAATTACAAGGAAAGAGCAGAGACTCCACTGAACATATATGGTACTCAGTAGAGCACAAAAAAAGGTCACAACTTAGTAATAGGATTAAATTAGCTATAGAATACAGGCTACTCAAGAACAATCCTACAAAGCTTAAAAACTAGCCTCAAAAAAATCAAGCTAATCCACAAAGAATTTAAAACTGACTGACAAATCTAATATTTTTTTTTAAGGGCAATAAAACCAAAACACTTGCAACGCAAGGTTCACAATGCCTACCAACCAATAAAAAATCCTACACATGTGAAAAAGAAAAATGTGGCTCAACTAAGACAAAACAATAGAAAATGATATAGAAATGGCAGATACAATGGAACTAGCATTGTAGCTATCTCATAGGCATACTACTTATGAATATATTCAAAAATTTATTTTAAATGTAAAATGATAATGAATGAATTGAAAGCTATTTTAAAAAGTAAAATTTCCAGAGGTGCCGGGGTGGCTCAGTCAGGTAAGCATCTGACTCTTGGTGTCAGATCAGGCCATAATCTCACAGTTTCATGGGTTTGAGCCCTGCATTAGGCTCTGCACTGGTGGCATGGAACCTGCTTGGGATTCTCTCTCTTTCCTCCCTCTCAAAATAAATAAACTTTAAAAAGAATAAAAAATAAATACCTATTTAAAAATTAAAAAGTAAAACTTCCAGAAATTAAATCAAAAATCTTTTTAAAAAACTCACTAGATGGTCTTATGACAACATAGAAGAGAAGATCCTTTAACTTGAAGGCATAACATTAAAAACAAATAAAAAGAAGCAGATGGGAGGAAAGACTGAGAAAAAGTGAATTGAGTCTCAGTGGCCTGTGGAATATATAGTCATCAATCATATGTATAACTAAATCCCCAAAAGAGAGAAACAGAAAAAAAAATTTTTTTAATAATAGCCTACAAGTTCACAAATTTGAGGAAAACCATAAACCTACAGATCCAAGAAATTCAAAAAACCTTAAGGGGATGTATATTTAAAAACTACATCAAGACCTATCATACTTAAAAAAAAAAAACTGTTGGCAAATACTCTGTCTTAAAAACACAAAAGTTTAAATTTTTTTTAATTATAATATTAAAGTCACTGGAAAAAAAAATGGTAAGAAACACCACTGACTTTTCACCCAAAGAAAGGTGGAAAAAATGTAAGCCAGAAGACAACGGGAAGATATTTTTAAAGACCTAGAAGAAATAGAAGGGGAAAAGAAACTGTCAGGGTACAAGTGAAAAATAAATGCTAAAAAAGATTTCAAATAAAGGTGCAAATTTGTTTACAGTGCTATAAGAAATGTTAAAGATCATCAAACTGAAGAAAAAATTATACTATATGAAAGCAAAGATATACAGGAAGGAATGAAAAACATGAGAAGAAAGTCATTATATAGGTAAATATAATAGACTATTTTCTCATTTTTTAATTCCACTAATATAAAATTGTTTTAAAGTTTAAAGAAAAAAAATTTTAGGGGGGTGCCACAGTGGCTCAGTTGGTTAAGCATCTGACCCTTAATTAATCTCAGCTCATGATCTCAGTTTCATGAGTTCAAGCCACACATCGGGCTTTGTGCTAGGGCGTGGAGCCTGCTTGGGATTCTTTCTCCTCTCTCTCTACCCTCCCCAACTTGTGAGCTCTCTCACTCTCTCTCTCAAAATAAACATTTTTAAAAATTCTAATAAAAAATTAAAAGAAAAAATAAAGAAAATGTTAATGGTGATGTTTTACATAACACAAAGAGGTAAAATATACAATACCACAAAGAATAGATTGTTGTAAAGTTCTTAAATTACATGTAGTGATATGAGTTGAATATAGACTATGATAGAATGTATATTATAAACCCTATAGTAATCACTAGGTGAAAAAATAAAAATATATAATAATGTGCAGCTTATAACCTAAAAGGTAATATAAAAATAAACACTAAAATACTCAAACAATCCCAAAGAAAGTAGGAAAAGAAAGAAGAAATAACAGATGGGACAAATAGACAGATTTCATATTTCTACCAAAGTGTGTGTATCAGATACTTTGTACATTTTAAAGTCATGTTCTTTTGACAAATGTCTTTTTGAATCTAAGAGTCCTTGATATATAGTGGATACAAGTCCCTTACCAAAGATATGATTTGCAAATATTTTCTCCCAGCTGGTGGGTTGGGTTGCCCTTTATTGATGGTGTCTTTTGAAGTATAAGTTTCTGATTTTCATCAAGTCCAATTTGTTGATTTTTTCGTCACTTATGCTTTTGATGTCTTCTATGAAGGTTCTACTTAACCCAAAGACATGAAGATTTACTCTTAAATTTTCTTCCAGTTTTGTAGCAGTTAGTTCTTACACTTAGGTCTATAATCCCTTTAGCATCAATTTTAATGGATGATTAAGGAAAAAGTACAACTTTATTCTTTTGCTAATGGATACTCAGTTGTC
Source organism: Suricata suricatta (assembly GCF_006229205.1). Taxonomy (NCBI): domain Eukaryota; kingdom Metazoa; phylum Chordata; class Mammalia; order Carnivora; family Herpestidae; genus Suricata; species Suricata suricatta. The sequence goes on along the minus strand of NC_043702.1, from coordinate 82,656,924 downwards.
CCAGCACCATTTGTTGAAAACACTAGTCTTTCCCTATTAAATTATCTTGGCACCTTTGTCAAAAATCCATTAATCATAAGGATTAGGGTTTATTTTCTGGAATTTCAATTCTATTTCACTGATCTTTATGTCACACTGCCTTGAGTAATGTAGCTTTGTAGTTAAGCTTTAAAATTAGGAGGGGTCCTTCACTTTTGTTCTTTTTCAAGATTGTTTTTATGATCTCAGGTACATTGAATTTCTGTATGAATTTTAGGATCAATTTTTCATTGCAAAAAGAAAAGGCAGCTGGGCTTTTGATAGAGATTGCCTTGAATCTGTAGGTCATTTGGTAGACTACTGCCAATGCCCCAACATCCTTCCATTTACTTAATGTCTTACAACAATTTTTGTAGATTTTGAACAATTTTTCTACTGCTTTTGTTAAACTTGTTTCTATTCGATTCTTTGTTGCTATTTTAAATGGAATTGTGTTCTTAATTTCACTTTTATATTATGTTCATTGCTGGTGTATAGAAATACAATTAATTTCTGTATTCTGCTCTTGTGCCTTGCAATTGGATCATTTATTAGCTGTAATAGATTTTAATGGATTTTTTTAGGACTCTCTATAAAGATCCTGTCACTCCACAAATATTCTCACCTGTCTTGCCTAGAACCACTAGTATAATATCAAATAGAATTGGTGACAGTAACATTCTTGCTTTGTTCCTGATCTTGGAGAAGAGGATTCACTCTTTCACCACTACATAGCTCTCTTTTTACATAGGTGTCTTTCACATACAGAGGGAATTTCCTTTTATTCCTAGTTTTATAAAAGAGTGCTGGATTTTTCAAATGGCTTTTCTAAGAAGATGATCATTACCTTGATACCAAAATCTGACAAAGATAATACATTGTCCCATCAGCTTGAGCTGCCATAATCAATTAACACAGAATGAGTGGCTCAACAACAAGTAGTTACTTATGGTATTGCAGACTGGGAATTCCAAAATCAAGGTGCTGGCCAATTTGGTAACCCAGTGAGAAACCTCTTCTTGGCTTAGAAAGAGATGGCTTCCCACTATGTCCTCACATGTCCTCACGTGGTAGGGAGAGTGAGAAAGCAAGCTCAGGTCTCTTCCCCTTCTTATAAGGACACTAATCCCATTATGGGGGCTGCAATCACATTACCTCATCCAAACCTAACTGCCTTCCAAAGGTCCACCTCCAAACACCATAGCATTGGGAGTTATGGCTTCAACATGTAAGTTTTGAGGAGACACAAATAATGAGTCCATAGCAGTACCTCAAAGAAATGATATCGGGGTGCCTGGGTGGCTCAGTTAGTGTGTGACTCTTGATTTCAGCTCAGGTCATCTCTCACAGTTCGTGAGTTCAACCCCCACAATGGGCTCTGTGCTGACAGCATGGAGGCTGCTCAGGATTCTCTCTCATTCTTTTTCTCTGCCTGTCCTGTGCACGCACACTCACTCTCTCTCTCTCTCTCTCTCTCTCTAAATAAACTTTTCTTAACATGAACAAAGATTTCCATATCATTAAAAAATACTACAAATCAAGTTCTCAAATTTAGAATGATAATAAAAAGATAATGCATCATAACGAAATGGGACTTTGAAATGCAAAGGCTGATTTAGGATCTAAAAGCCAATCAATGGAATTCATCACATGAATTAATTTAAAGAGAAAAACCAAATAGTTCTTTCTGTAGATACAAAAAAAATCATGAGACAAAATTTAACATTTGTTTATAATAGAAGCTCTCAGCACACTAAAAATAAAAGGGAACTTGCTCTTCCTGATATATGGTATCTATAAAGAAATTTGAAGTTAACAACATGCATAGTAAAGTCTGAATAGCCTTCTACGTCCAGGAATAAGGTAAGAATGCTTACTCTCACACTTATGCTGTAAGTCCTACTCAGCGAATTAAAATAGGAATAAAAGAGGGCGCCTGGGGGCTCAGTCAGTTAAGCAACCTACTTTGGCTCAGATCATGATCTCGTGGTTCATGGGTTCAAAGCCCCACATCTGGCTTTGTGCTGACAGCTCAGAGCCTGGAGCCTGCTTTGGATTCTGTGTATGTGTCTCTCTCTGCCCCTTCCCAACTCACGTTCTATTTCTGGGTCAAAAATGAATAAACATTTTTAAAAAAGAAGTAAAAGACATAAAGATTGGGAAGAAAGATGTAAAACTCTCTTTATTTGTAATTAACGATTATCTACAAGGAGTATCTTGAGGAAGTCACACAAAAATTCAGGAAAATTTATGAATTAATAAGGTAGCAGGATATACAGTCAACATATAAAAATCAGTTGTATTTCTGCATACTAACAATGATTCATTGTAAAATATATTTTAACTGCATTTTCAATAACATCCAAAAATATAATTCATTATCTATTCACTTAGGATATATTTAACAAAAGACATTAAAAACTAGTACAATCAAAACTACGAAACACTGCTGAGAGAAATTAAAGAATAAGTGAAAATGTACCAGGTCTTTGAGTTTAAGTAACTCAGTACTATCTCGAAATTCATCCTCCCCAAATTATTCTATTCAATGTAATGCCAATCAAACTTCCTAGAGGTGTTTTGTATAAATGTATAAACTAATTCTATAATCAATATGGAAATGGAGAATTTAGAGGACCCAATTTCAAAATGGAACAAAGTAGAGAATTTACACCACTGATGTCAAGACAGTATAAAAACAGTGTCATGTTGGCATAATTAACATATAGACCACTTTAAGAGTCTAGGAAAAGATCCATATTTTATACGATTAGCTCATTTTTAACAAAAGGTTTCAAGATAACTCAAAGGAGAAAAAACAGTTTTTTCAAGAAATAGTCCTTGAACAACTAGATATGGAAAAGCATTAACCTTGATCCTTATCTCACACACTACACAAAAATTACCTAAAAATGGACCAGAGACCTAGAGTAAAAGCTAAAACTATAAAAGTTTCAAAAGAAAACACAGGAGAAAATCTTCACAACCTGGAACTAACTAAAGATGTTTAGGCACAAACTAAAAGAAGAAAGAGGAGGAGGAGGAGACAGTGGGGGAGGAAGAAGAAAGGAAAAAAGGATAAACCAAAAAAATATTGATAAACTAGATATATTCAAAATTAAATTTAATTCTGCTCTTCAAAAGAAATTATCAATGAAAGGAAAGAGCAATCTACAAACCAGGAGAAAATACATATGACAAAGAACTTGTATCCAAATACATTAAAACTCAAAACTAAATGACAAGAAAACAAACAATCCAATTTTTAAATGGACAAAAGATCTGAACAGATACTCCACAAAAGATGAACAAATAGCCAACAAATAAATTTTAAAAATCAACATCACTAGTATAATCATGGAAAATGAAATTAAAACCACAATGAGCTAAAACTACGTACTCACTAGAATGTCTGAACTCAAAAGAATGACAATATGAAGTGCTGGCCAGAATGTGGGGCAATTACAACCTTCACATTATTGCTGGGGAATATGGCACAATCACTCAGAAAACAGTTTGGCAGTTTCTTACAAAGTTAAACATATACTTTTACCACATGACACTAGAATTCTACTCTGGGGTTACTCACCCCAGAAGAATTAAAGCATATATACACAAATACTAGTACATGAACATTCGTGGTAGCATCACTCTTTATGGGCAAAAAACCAGAACACCCTAAATGTGTGTGAACAGGTAAATTGTAGCACATTGATACAATGCACATTGTAAAAAGGAACTACACTATGGTCTACAATAACACAGTAAGCTTCAAAAATCTCATGCTAAAAAGAATGCATAATATTGTGTTTCTGTTTGTATAAAACCCAAGGACAGGCAAAACTAATTCACAGTGACAAAAATCAACAGTTGCCTAGAAATGACAATGAAGGAGGGAGAAATGCCTGTAAAGGAACACATGGGAACTTTTTGAGATGACAGAAGTATTCTATACCTTGATTGTAGCAGTAGTTATAAGGTGTGTTGGTCAAAACTCATTGATCTATGCATTTTAAATAACTGCCTTTTATTAGATGTAAATTATACCCCAAATGTATTTGATTTAAAATTTTAAAAGAAGTAGCATTCAGTCATTAACAGCATTAACCAAAGATGCCAATAAAGGGCACATCTAGTTTTGCTCAGGTTTAACCCCTGTCTTTTACTGTCTTTTATCCATTCAATAATTATGTGTTAAATACCAACTATGTACCAAGGAATGTAGCAACCAAAGAATGAGCCTGAGCGTGATACAGCAGTAAAACAAAACTAAATCCCTGCTTCATCAAGCTTTCATTCTAGCAGCAAGTACTGACCATAAAAAAGTGAAAATAATAGACAATAAGACTGGGAAAGTGCTTACCAGAAAAATAAAGCAACTGGGCTATGGGAGACATTTTAAATAAGGTAGTCAAATCTCACTAGGAAACGTGACATTTCAATAAAGATCCAAGAAAAATTAGGGGAAAAACTAAGGAGATATCTGAGGGGGAAGAGATTCCAGAAAGAGGGAAGAACAAGTACAAAGGCTCTGAGGTCAGCTATTCAAGGTACAACATGGCGTCAGGTATAAACAGAGGGTATAAAGTAAGTCAAAAGATGAGGTTGCAGATGGGGCAGTATCATTTAGCATCTCATGAGCTACTACAAAGACTTTAGCTTTTACACTAAGAAAGGAAACTACCGAAGTTTTCAATTGAAGAATGACAGGATTTGACTTATGTTTTAACCATGATTATTTTGGTTACTGCACTGAGACTAGACTGAAGTACCAGGTTATGGGTTGGAGATTTTAAGAGGGAGCTAAGAGAACAGTCAGGAGGCTGTTAAAATAATCCAAGTAAGAGATAATGACTTGAGCCAGGTGATGGTGGAGGTGCTGAGAGGCAGTATGATTCAGATTCTAGATGTATTTTGATGGTAAAGCCAGTATGAACTACGGACAAATAATGAACCGATACAATGAGAGAAGAGACAGGGAGGAGTCCCAGGTTTTTGGTCTAAGTGGATGAACATGTCATTAACTAAGATGGGGAAGACTAAAAATGAAACAAGTCTGAGTAAAAAGATCAGTTCAGTTTTGAGCATTTTCAATTTCAATACCCTTAAATATCCATAGGGAGGTAACACAATTGGATAGGTGTCAGGGGTTCAGAGGAAAAAAACTCTTATAAATTAAAGATTTTCATTTTTTTTTTTTACTAAGTAAATCACTGGATATGAGGAGTGAGTGCGAGTGTGAGCGTGTGTGTGTGTGTGTGTGTGTGTGTGTGTGTGTAAAACTTTCAGAAAATAGTCCACACTAGAATTTAACACGTTAAAGCCTCAGCACTAATGGACTGTTTGTATGTTTTCTGATTTACATAAATCCATACAAGTCTGCTAGGCACTTCACACCTTTATTTTTACTTTCACATCTGAAGTACAGCAATATGGATAGATAAGGTGTGTATTTAAGATAACAACGTGAACAGACACATTCCTGGAACTATAGCTATTTAAAAGTGACACTAGCATCAAGATATTCATTCTTATTCTGGGAAGGCTTTAAAAAACAATCACTTGTTATGAAACTAATTGCACTGCCAAATGCTTCTCAAAATCATATGTAAAAAATTGTCTTCTCTACATTTTACTGTTTTAAATCAAGAAAAGCAATAGACTTTGTGATTAGATCTAAATGTTCAGTTTTGATGCTTATAACCATCTAGGTTCTAAAGTGAATAACACTGTCACACTGTATCTCAAAAAGACAGACACCATTTTGTGCATTACTAAAGAAACACAAAAATGACACGTAAGAATACCAAACTTCAACCAGAATTATAACATAGGTAACCATGCTTAACTAGTGCTTGAAATCGTTTTTTAAAAAGTAAAATTTTCAGTGTGGAATGAGCATTCTTTCTTTCTAGGTATCTATTCATTTCCAATTCCGTATCTTATTACCACATTCTAGAATGCCTTTCTTCGCAGCTGATATCCTTCTCTCCCTTCAAGGCTCAGACCAATCCCAGCCTCCACCACAAAGCCTGCCCTGAACCCCAGCAGTATTTAGTTCTTCCCACATTCCCACAGCACTGCCTTTTACATGTCCAGAGCACCTATGTCATTCTGTCAGGGATCACTTAGCTTTATAACACTAAAGCAGACGCTCCCTGAAGGCAGAAAATCTTAGCCCTCTTTCTCCTCCCTAAAATACTTAACATGATACCTCATCATACCATGTTTTATGTACTCAGTAGAAGTTTAACTTAAAATACCACTGAACTAAAAAAATAATCAAATAGAACTTAATGGGATTGATGCTTTAACTTCCTTTCATCACTTTACACATACTCTTCTAATAAACATACTCTTCTAGATCTCACTTCTCCATCTCTCCATAATGTCCCAGATAAATCCTATTGTTTCTCGTCCACTTTCTAGTACTGCAAATGTAATCTAGTCCAATTTAAATCTTCAATTTCTTATCTTATTCAAAGAGTATTCACACAACCCCACCTCAGCCCCAAGCCAGCCAAGAAAAAGAGCATAGCCTGTTGTTGTGGGGGTTTTTTTTCAATATTCTTTCTGACTCACTTTTCTCCACTTCCTCCCTCAACTTCTAGTTCCCACAAATCAGGATAGGCAGAGGAAAAGGGAAAAATGCCCTGTGTGCATACCTCCCTGGGGGTTTACTAGATGGCCATATGAAGCAATATGATCTGTTACCCTGTATAATTGTTGGTAGCACCTTCTCTCATTCTCAAAGGCACCCAGTGTCGGCAGCACACTTCAGGTCTTCACAGCCGGGAGGCTATAAGTTATATAGCAAGCATAAAAGGCTGGCTCCTCCAGCCTGCAGAGCTGCTGGATGTGAGGGATGCATTATCAGGCTGACCTTTTAGTATCCTACCCACTGTCCCATCACATGGCAAGCTCTCCCTGTCAGCAACCACCAAGATAATAACTCTAGCCTGGTTACATCCATGGTGTGCACTTGGAGTACACAAACACACAAACACACACACGCAAACCATCATGCTTTCCACCAGATGGACAAATGTCAACTCGGTCCATTACTGCCCTCTCACTCAAAATGCCACCTCATTGGTTCCAGTTACCCTCCTCCTCTCTAGAAAGAAGTCCATGTTCAGGAATGCTCCAAACTCTAGAAAACATATATCATTCTCTTTCAAGAACTCTCTAGAAGGTGCCACTGCAGTAAAAGACACGAGATTCTGTAGGTCATTAAACATACAGACAAGATGTTAAACACCAATCTACACTGCTGGGAGACATACCCAAATTCTGGAACAGAAGGTCCTTTTGGGGAAAGGCAGGGAAATGTCACAGAACTAACTCCAACACACCATTCTTCGTCTGAATGACACTTGTAATACTCCCCTTCTTTTCAAATTTTATATATGGGAAGTGGGTGTTCAAGTTCTACTCTCCTTTATTAAGCTCCACATCCGTCCTTAGAACACAAGGATACTTACTATTTTCAGCTTTGAAGCTTTAGCTAAAATCCTGAAACAAACTGGTCCTGATCATCATCCTATTATACAAGGTGCTATTACCTACATTACAGCTACTGCTTATCTAATATAAGGGACATTTCATTTTAAGCACCTCAATCTGAAATAAAGCTTTACCAAAAAAGGAGGGGGAGGCACCCCTAAAATGTCTACTTTAAAGGTCAAATGTCTGTTGGGGCGCCAGGGTGGCTCAGTAGGTTAACCATCGACTTTGACTCAGGTCATGATCTCAGTTTATGGGTTCAAGCCCCACCTCAGGCTCTGTGCTGACAGCTTAGAGCCTGGAGCCTGCTTAGGATTCTGTGTCTCCTTCTCTCTCTCTGCCCCTCCCCCACTTGTGTGCTTTCTCTGTCTCTCAAAAATAACAAATGTAAAAAAAATTTTTTTAATAAAATAAAATTCAAACAAAAGAAATGAAAATTTAAAATTCTATATAACAAAATCAAGTTGACAATTACTTATCTATTTAAGTTAATGTTAGATATACTATAACATGATTTTTTAAAAAATAGATATTATCATAAAACTATTTACTAGATTCCAATTATTACATGAAGAATACTCCTGAAACTTCTCTGGTTAGAGAAATCATTCAGAACAAACTAGTATCCATAACTAGTACAAAGTATAGAGATTTATAGATTTGAACTAGAAATGCATGCTGAGAATGGTGTGACTTTGAAAAAGTTGTACATATAAAATCCATATACAGTTCTGAAATTAGAAAAAAAATCAAATGTCTATTAACAGTATAAACAAATTGTGACAAAACAGAATATTACTCAGTAGCAAAACAGAATACGCACTAATACACACAATAACGATAAGTCTCAAAGCCACTATATTGAGGAAAAGGAGTCAGACACAAAACAGTACATGCTCTATGTCTCCATGTAAACTTCAAGAACGAGCTTCCCTACTCTAAGGAATACAGAAATCCAAACAGAAATTATCTCAAGGAGAGGAAAGAACTGACTGAAAAAAGCATTAAGGGAATTTTGGAGGATTCCAAAATGTTCTATATCTTGAATGGGGGGGAAGGGAGTAGTTACATGGGTACATACACGTCAAAGTTCATTATACATTTAAAAATAAATATTTTTGTATATAAATTACACTCAATTTGATTTAAATCACATCTGATATCTTACTTCTGAACGATGGCAAGGATAGCCAACTAATGTAAAGTATAATCTCTTAGTGAATTCTTAACAAACTTATAGCCTAAATCAGATTCTAAAACCCAAATCCAAGTCCAAAGTGTTTACCCACTGTTACAAGGCTACATGAATAATTTTAGCCTACAGAAACATCCACAAGCATTCACAGAATGAATGAGACTAATCAGCATGTCTTTTATTGGGAGCTCATGACCTAAAACAGGTGGTCACTTTTAACTACTACAAAATATGAATACAACATCATGTCAAAGATCACTCTCCCCACTAACCAATGTTTTCTCTACCTCCTAGCAATCTTGGAGAAGCATACATACCTCCATACTTCTGTCATGAAATCCCTTGCGTGATTTCTCACACCAATTTTTCTCCTTTTTTGAGTAAAAACTCTATCTAGGAATATCAAACCGCTTCATTCTCGACTATCCTCCTTAAATCTTACCTTTTGTGTGATATCTGCTTTTTTTCTCCTGTATTTTCAAGTAATTAAAATAATTATTTTGTATTCTAACACATCTTGAAATCAGTAACCTCAACAATTTTTTCCTGACTTCAATTCCACATCCTTCACCAAGGTGCCAAAGTACTCATACTTAAGCCACTCAACCATCTGCCACCTTGGCGGTGTTTTTTCTTTTTGTTTTGTTTTTCTCACTTTACTCCACCTACAGACCAATGAATGACAAAGGCAAAGAGTCCTTATCACTTCACTCTATACCTGAAAAAACATAGTTGGAGCTTTTTACTTGAAAGCCCTATCACACAGTTGTTTTACATTTAAAAATACTGCTGCTAAGGGGGCACCTGGATGGCTTAGTCCATTAAGCATCCGACTTTGGCTCAGGTCATGATCTCTCCTAGGGCTCCATGATGACAGCTCAGAGCCTAGAGCCTGCCTCAGATTCTCTGTCTCCCTCTCTCTGTCACTCCCCAACTCACGCATGCACTCTCTCTATCAAAAATAAACATAAAAAAAAAAACCTGCTAAGGCACTATTTCTAACCAAGTGACTGAATGTGTCCTTTCCAAGGAGATGATGTTTTGTTATGGGCAGTATAGGTCTACTTGTAAAGGCGGTAGACATCTGCAGTTCTCATTTTAACCGTGTCATTCCCACACCCCACAATGATAGTCACCCTAGACTGAAACCAACCTTCTTTCAAGCATGTTTGTATACATTCTATTTGAAGTTGATCCAATCCAGCTTATGACATATATGTGACCGTGGTGGCTCATTATCACCCACCTCTCATTTACAAATGAAATCTCCCCGCACTGTACCGCTAGCCTTTCAGATTACTTCATCTCTCAGACAACGACTGGAACGAAAAGGCCGCTACAGAACAGACACAACGTGGGACTCCCGATCTTTACTTCTAAGACCCTGTGTATACCCCTTAGGTTTTTTATCAGAAAATTATGATAACTGCACTTACTTTCAAGGTTGTAAAAAAAATTGAAACTTAGGCAAAGTATCTTAGTCAACACCTACTAAACAGGAGGCTTTAAATAAATAGTACATAATAAACCACTCTATTCCACTGATACCCACCTGTCAATCCAAGAGTGCCAGTCTATGATCCTGTTACCTATCACCTTTCTCCCTGTACATTCCACTAATTTCTCAATGTCTAGAATAGCCTCACTTTCCCCATTCATAAAATTACCTCACTTGCCTTCACGAAAAGCAGCTTTAGCCAGAGGATTATGAAGTTAGGAGGCAAGGCAGTAGGGGAAGGATGCACCTAACAGTCACTGCTCTACTAAAATTAACACAGTAACATATGCCCACGACATCCTAACTCTGCATTAATCTTTTTCTCCAAAGTCTTTTTTGAAGTCCATGAAAGCCAGAATCATAGTCTTTCCTCATATCCTATAAATACCATAAATAAAGAGGTCCTACATAAAAAACAGTGGACAAAAAGATGTAACTGATGAATTCTCAAAACCCTATAATTCCTAATGTTTTGTCATCTCAGAAACCAATTTATGAGAACTTATCACATGGGTGTTGGGGAAGAATAAACTAAATATCCTTTTGACCACTGATAAAAACTAATAATAAACTAAATATCCTTTTGACCACTGATATAAAACTAGTTTTAAACACCTGGAGTTTCTTCTTCTCCTGATTATATTCAAATGAATTACTGTTTCAAAAACAATCTAAAAGATTAACACAGATTTTTTTTTTTTGGCCACCTTATTCTCAAATTCCAAGATATACTAGTATCTTTTCTGCAATGAACCACTTTTTTATACTTTTAGGAGCGGTCTTCTCAATTTCAATAAGAACAGGTGAATTAAGCCACACTTATCCATTCTTCTGTATATAATAATAAAGTTTGCTTTAGAAAAAAGTTGCAACATACAAAATGCTCTGGTTATCATTCCCTCTCCCCTCATAGGTTTTCAGAAGACCACAATGGAACTTCTGACTGGAACGTGTTATCAATGTTAAACCCATATAATTTTATCAAATACACCTTATTTATAAAGTAAAAATTGTTTGCTGCTCTAAACACAAACATACAACTATCTTTCCTAACGTGCTTCATATTTGAAAATGGCTAAGTTTTCTAAATATTAATGACAATAACCTAAATAAAACCCACTGGACAGTTTAATTATGGCACAATAAATGAGTGACATGACCATTTTACTTCAAATCCCTGAGTTCAGGATCTGAACATGTGTAAGAACATCCTTTCATTCCAGATTCATAAGTTTAAGGCATTCAAACTGCGACAACACACCTGTCTTTCAGTTATAGGCATTGCTTCAGTGAAAAAATAGCTTTAAAAACCATGAAATGAAATCAATTCCACATAAAGCTATCATATGATTCTGATCTCTAATCTGACTTGTAAATTAGATGTGTGTAACTTCGACTATTCAGCAGCCACGGATCTTTCTCCTAGCAGGATGGCTGTTAGTTGCATTGCACTCTGACCAAAACATGCAGCAGCAGCAGTGGCACCCTGACAAATTGAATAGTACACGCCCTGAATAAAAGAGTATATGCCCTGAACAGCTTTCAAGGTAAGTCATGAGGGAATCTTTTTCTGTTTGTAGATGAGCTGCATGAGCTATATAAAATGTAATCTATGTTTTATATCCTGGGATGCCAGGGTTTTTGTTGAATGCTAGAAGATGAAAAAATGTTGAAGATTTGCTGAAAATAAAAATGGGATTCAACATTGAGAATCCACCCACTTCATCTTGTAGCACTGATTTCAAATCTTCTACTACTGGAAAAAACAGATATATGCCAAGAGCAGGGGCTCTAACAAAATAAAATATTGATTTGTTTCGGAGAACACTTTGATGTTCCAGTTTTCTTGTGATTCAATGGTTCTAGAAAATACAGAGTTCTTTCCAATCCACATCTGTTCACTAAATCATTTTAAATGAATTTAGTTAATAGGTCTAGATATATTAACTTTTTGATTCAACTGTTCCATGCCCCTAATTTTTTAAAGTGGGATTTTCCACACCTATTGAGTTCAAAAGCCTACACAAAAGGACGTTTTCTTAGAAAGTTCTGCACACAATAGCTTTTTGCAAACAGAAACATATTTTATACATGCTGGGAGAGAGCAAAATTTCAAGAATGCCCCAAAGCAAAAACTTTCTTATAACAATGATAGTCTTTAAATTAGCCTTCTTAGGTAAAATCTTTTAGCGTAAGTAGATGTTTTTCTTTATTCTATTTCCCTTAAAGTGAAAGAACCCAATACTAAAAGGTGATAACTATGTAAGTTCCATAAACAGAATCTTCAGTTTGATTACCAAAGTAATTACCATGTATCATTATGAAATGATAATACATTAAACATTCCCAAAGCAATGATGAAATTTACTTCAACTACCCCCACCCTGCCACCAAAAAAAAATCAATTTTTATTTAGTCATGAAGTCCTTGGAATCATAGTAGGGCTTGATGCCACACTGATGTCATACTCTGCCAGTCATCCAAAGAATATGCCATCCTTCTTTTTCAACTTCTTTGTCTACTAGCGCATCACTGGACCCAGCAGGCTGCTCACCCAGACAATTTCAGTAACGGATTTTGGCTCTGTGCATAATAGATGAAAATCTTTACGAAGTATCCAGTTTGTCTTATAGCTGAGAGATCTGAACCTGCTGCAGATGTCACATCTAAATTCTTGAATGGATTTTTATCATCAGTGTCACCTATAAAACAAGACAGTGTCACCAACAGCATTGTCCTAGAGAGTATCTATTTCAGTAATGCTAAGTTTTCAGCATTGTAACTGACAGTGATTTATTTGACTAAAACAGGAGTCACCAAACTAGAGCCCATGGGCCAAAATTTAGCCCACTACCTATGCTTATATAGCCATGATCTGAGAACAGATTTTATATTTTTAAATGGTTGAAAAAAAAGTTTTTTAAAAAAGATCAATATTTTGCGACATGTGAAATTATATGACATACAAATTCCAGTCTCCTTAAACAAGATTTTATTGGAAGCATAGCTACTCATTCACTTATGTACTTTTCTATGGCTGCTTTCATGCTACAATGGCAAACTTAAGTAGGTGCAACATAGACTATATGACCCATAAAGATGATTACATTTACTTTCTGGTGCTTTAAAGAAAAAGTCTGCCAACTCCTGATCTAGAGGATATCGAGTAGGCAGGTGAATAGGACACCTGGTCTCTGTTGCATGAAGAACCCGAGTTCAATGACTCAGCTGTTCCCTTGCCTTACTTTCATCAATTTGTTTAACAAGTATTTCTGGGCAAGCATGCCACTCCAATGCAGACAGCTATAGTTACTTTGTGTTCCACTCTGGTTCAGCCTAGCCTCAATCCTAGGAGTCAACATTGCCCTTGGACAGGAAGAAGACAAGGAGCTCAGCTTCAAATGAGATTCCTCTCCAATATCCTTAAGTTCTCCTGGCTCTGGATTTCGGCGTTATGTCAATCATTCTTCCTAACAGGCTTCCTGCACTGGACACCAGTCTTAAAATTCTCTACTTCCCGCCAGAGATCCTAGGGCAGTAGGCTGTGAGTCACAGCCGTCAATCACAGACTTGTGCTGGCTGATAGCCCCTTCTACCCTGGCTCTAGTAACCACTCTGTAACATGAATTTGTTCGGGGGCCCTGGGGACAGTCTGCATATTCCAACATTGTCCTGGCTTCCACTACTCCTCCTGATCATGAATGCCCCTGGAGTTCAGATTTCTTTTTACATGCACACCTCTAGACTATAAATCCATGAGTTCAACCTTTCCAACTGGCCTGTCATTGTTTCTTGACCTCATTTCATACAATAACCAAACATAAGAGCACAACAAGACAAAACTCTACATAGATGGATTTCCCAACCTAGAACCACCCATGTTAAGGCATCTCTTATTCTTTAACAACTGCCCCAAAAAGGGAATATCTCATTCCCAAGCAGCATTCAGAACATCCCTTCTTTTTCCTTTCATCACTGCCAATAAGCCCAAAGTTTCTACACCTGCTGCACGTGAGAGTGCTAACAATTACCCTTTACTCAGTTGGGGCACTCAAAATACCTATGTTTCTTGACACTGCCTCAGAATTCTATCAAAGCTTTAACAAACCCATTTCTACGGTAAGAGGAAAAGGGGGATTTCTTGCCACTGTCTGACTACAATGGAGAAATGTATTTGGCTAGACTTCTACCAGTGAGAATTTCCCAAAGAAACACGTCAATAGTCCACAATGAAGCTATGCCCATACTATTAATGGCATAGAACCCATCCGTAATTCATATATATTGTTACAAATAATAAATCACAAATAAGTTGCAGATTGACTGTACTAGAAAATAGTATGAAATGTCAGGAAGACTATATAGCAGAACAGATTAGGCTCATGTAAAGACGTCATAGAAAATAGCAGTTTATTTTCAGCAAAGTGAATTTCACTGCAACTTTGAAATAGATTTCCAGGATGAATAATTCTGAAAACTGTATGAATAGCTCTACACAAACAAAAGAGTCTGTATCAAAAATGAACAGCCTGACTGAAATGACCATTAACTTTATCTCAATTCTGAGTAGCAACCATATAGGTAGCATCAACCTTAAAAAAGGAAAATCTTCTTCAACAACACGTACAGGAGCCCTCTGCCCACTTGGGGAATGACCCAAAAGTCCAGCAACATACCCTCACATCCAGATAAATAAAGGCATGTAGTCCATATTCCAAAGAAACACTCAAAAGATTAAAACTTCAGAACTTTAATCATTTGGTGAATATAGTTTCCTTCCCTTAGGGAAGAGTTCAAACTTTTTAGTATCCAAACTCCTTTGTTTTCTCAAATATTGAGAACTCTCAAGAGTTTTTGTTGCTGTGAGTTAGAAGTATCAGTATTTACCACATTAGAAATTAAATGAGAAAAGCTTAAGTATTGATTCATTTAAAAAAAATTAATGACATATGTCATATGACAACAAACTTTATGAAAAATCACTTTCCTTAAAGAAAAAAGTAAATTTCAGGGTGCTGGGTGGCTCAGTCGGTTAAACATCCAACTTCAGCTCAGGTAATGATCTTGCGGTCCATGAGTCGAGCCCTGCGTCAGGCTCTGTACGGATAGCTCAGAACCTGGAGCCTGCATTGGATTCTGTGTCTCCCTCTCTTTCTGCCCCTCACCCACTCATACTCTGTCTCTCTCTGTCTCTCAAAAATAAATATTTTTTTTAAATTTTAAAGGAAATTTCTTTCATGTCTAATTTAATAGAAGATGAATTTTCATATCTGCTTCTATATTCAATCTGTTGTGACATGTTGTTTTGATTTTAATAAAAAAGGAAGTATATGCTAATATTAATTGCCTTTTCAAATAATTATGAATGTTCTTCTTTGATACTACACCAAAACTTGACATGGTGGAGTTTAAAGGTTATCTGTAACATGGAATCCATTATCACATAAACTCTCTGTATTGTTACTTACTTTTATTTTTTAATGTTTATTTATTTATTTTTTGAGAGAGAGAGAAAGAGAGGCAGAGAGAAAGGAGACAGAGAATCCCAAACAGACTCTGCACTGGGGAGAGCCCGGTGCAGGAATGGAACTCGCCAATAGTGACATCATGACCTGAGCCGAGATCAAGAGTCTGACGCTTAACCAACTGAGCCACCCAGCCATCCTGGTTACTTTCTTCTCATAAAGGTCTTTTACCCATAATTTTGTAACACTGATCACTTTGAAAATATTGCTCCTTGCATTATGTTTATGTTCCAAATATTGACATAATTAATACCACAAGAAAAACTCAGATTCATTAATACCACCACTCATCTCAACAGATAAATCTTTAAGTACAGGGAAGCTGACAAGGGCACAGCAGGTGATACAAGTTTTCCAAAATTTTAATTTTCACTTGAAAGCTCAAATTTTATCATTGGCAACAAATATTACCAGTTGTTTTCCCCGAAGTGAGAGGCTCACTTTGTTCATTTTCAAGAAAATGAATGCCAAATACCTAAATCTAAATAATTGTAGTTTGGTAGTCATTATTACAAGAAAAAGTGATGCGTCGTGCAAAATAGGACTAATTCAGCTTGCAACTCAAAAAATCACGAAAGGGTTTTCTTGAGCCAACCAATGTACTCTGGGTACGCAGCAGCAATGTTTTTTGAGTATTTTCTATCGCATCACAAAGAATATTACAACAATATGTACTCAGGGATGAAGATTTAATAAAAATTTTTTTACTGCTTCATAAAGGACATTCTTCAGTGAAACTGGCTTTTCTGTTTTGTTTTTTTACTGGGAAAGCATGGTAGTAAAAAATAAAACGACTACTAGTACAGTTTGATGGCACTGCCATTTAATACCTACTAAGATGTCCACAGTTTTACCTACCATTGCTTTAGTATCAGCAAGGCAAGTATCAAAGCAATGGAAACAGCAAGAAGTCAGTATTACTAGGAAAATAGTTTTTACCTCACAGACTCCCCAAAAGGCTCTAGGCAACCCCCATGGATCTGTACATCGCAATCTGAGAACTGTGGTCTTAAGGAAACACTGAAAGTTATAAATGATAAATTGCCATCCCCAAATCCATAATTAATAAATACCCCCAACATAAGGACATTAAATATCTGTACAAATTCTTTCATTTTATCTCCAAATTGGTCCAACTCAGCTAGAAACCAAATAACGTAATACCAATTAATATGAAATGAGCACTTACATGTATTATCTCATTAAATCCTCATAATAATTCTATTAGTTCTCTGATGTATTCATGCTACAGATGAGGAAACCTGAGGTAGAGAGAGGGGAAGTCACTTGTCTGAGGTCACAATAACAACTATCAGTATTTATGGATTCAGGCATTACTAAGTATTTTGCATACCTCATCTCTGAAGTCTTTACAACAACATGTCATCCTTTTTCACCCTTTATTATTCTTAATAATTTTATTACCCATTTTACAGATGAAAACTGAGTCAAGAAGGTAAAGTTCCCTGCCCAAGGTTATCCAAGCGCTAGCTCATCATAGATAAATCCAAGTCTGTCTTAATCCAAAACTATGCTACATAACTCTACCTCTCTATGTCACATATCAGTACACCCTATGTATATAAATACATCAATTATTGCAAGATCCTTACATAGTTTTAAATTCAACTGAGCAAGACCTCTATTTGGAAACACTTTTACTAATTTGATGATCTGTCTTCAACTAGAACAAAACCTACTTCCTTTTAAAATAGTCCATTATCGAGGTAGATAATGAACTCACACTATTAAAAACTTATCTGCATACACAAATCAATAGATAAGATTATTCTGAGGAAACTAAAACCCAGAAAAGTAACTAACTTCCCCAAAGATATGCTGTTCATAAATGGTACAGGGTCAAAATCAGTTTGGACTGACCCTGAAGCCTGAGCTCTTCAAACACACTGACTGCATATATAAGAAGGTCTCAGGCAATGACCTAGGAATTGTTCACAAGGTCTGGATACAGAGCTTGTGATATCATATCCACTTTACCCAAGGTAATCAAGATATGAATCACCTTGTATCTCAAAGACCTACAGGCAAAAAGGAAGCTGCCACATGCTGAAAGTAAAGAACGAAAATAAAAAATGTTTACAGATGCTTTAGGTAAAATGTCAGCAGGTAATGTTGAAAAGAGAAGTAAAATTTCTACACACATCTCCATAGCTGAGATAACCCTACCTCTGTTCAAAAACAAAACAAAAAATGCCTTTAAAAAAATGTCATCACAGCTACACAGGCTATCTACTCTTTACACAATAGCTTTCAGATGCCAGGAGCCCAGGAGTGCTGTAAACTTAATAAACTACAGCAGAAATCAGTTTCCTAAAAGCTTTCTAAACTCTAATCAATCAGCAAAATTTTCATTTCAAGTAAGGATCCATAAAAGCCAGGGGTTATGCCCCAGTGTCTGTTTCTATTTTAAGGTCCTAAATCATAAGATACCGCTTAATACTAAACCTTCAGTGAGACAGGGAAGGAATTAAAGTTGGCCCAGCTCAATTCATCTTAACTTGTTTTGACTCAACTTTTAGGAAGTATAAACATCTTGTGATTGGACAGAGTGTGGCTTTAATTTCAAACAAACTGTATGTGTATTCCACATACACATTTGACATTTGACAGGAAGGTGACAAAATGGAAGGCTGTGGTATACCACCTAAAAGGGCAGGGCAGCACAGGCAGGAGATGAGCAATTATACTTCTCATAGACTACCACATTCTGGATTCCCTTTGTGGCAAAGGAAAAAAACAAAAAAATACAGAGCAAACTTGACCTCCTCCCATCACCAAAAAGAATCTCAATCTAGCAATGTAAAAGAAACTGACACATATATATATGTGTGTGTGTGTGTGTGTGTGTGTGTGTATATATATATATATATATATATATATATATATATATACACACAGAGAGAGAGAGAGAGAGAGAGAAAAGATTGAGGTCATGTCTCTTGGCATGCATCATTTACACTAAGGATTCCCCCATTTATCTGAATTAATTTCATGTACTTCATTTCATTCAGATAATTGAAGTTTTCCTTTTAGAGTTGTAAAATGTTACCTCAACATAATTAGTATACTGTCCACTTAAAAACACCACTACAAAAAATACTATCCCCTCCTCTCTCACATACACATATATGCCACTATCATTAAAAGTATGAAATGTTGGCCTTCATAGGAAATTTAGTTCAAAAGTCCTCCTTAAAAAATTAGCACAAGAAATTCCACACCAAAAAAGTTATGGTCATTACCTTTTTAATACAGAGTGTTTGCATTACTTGTTAAAGACATGGTAATTTGGGTATTCAATACATGACTGAATACTGTTCTGAAACCAAATTAAAGGTTTAGACTACTAAAGAGTTTGATGACTTGCCTCAAAACAATAACCACGACTGTATGGAGAACAAAATCAAAGAGGTCTCTCTTTTTTATGAGCAGGCATTTAAGGGCCTTTTAATGAGAATTTACTCTTTAGTATATAATTACTAATGAACAAAAAGAGGACCATTAAGCTCACTTCTTTATAGTGCCATAAAACTTCAATGTGTAAGAAATATTACATATATATTAATCAAACTCAAGAAAACTGAAATGTGCAATACTTAAAAATGCATAGTGAAAATTATATACCTTTTCATCTTAAATGCCCTGCCACGCTATTTTTTATATGGATACACTTATAATTTAAACTATACAGACTCTGTAGTACTGATGATGGTGATGAAATGTCAAAACTTCTTGTATGAATTCTAAATTTCTATACAAACACTGGTTTCCCATACTAACAGACTTACTGTTAGGATGCATTTTATATTCATCAGTATTTATCTATCACCTGCTATTTGTCAGGCACTGTACTGAGTGCTGAGAACACCAACAGGAACAGCACAAATTCAGTCTCAGCACTCAGGGTACACACAGTTTGGAAGGAAAGACAGATAATGAACAAATGTGCTACGGGAAAATATAACAGCTACTTGGTCAAATAAACGTTCAAAACTGAGAAAAGACATAGGTAGACTATTAAGCAATTAAATATAATTAGCTGCCTCTAGGGCAAAATGGGGGATATAAACCACCCATCACATGACTCAGCTAAGAAGCCAAAGAATCCAACAGGTATACAGTCAGGAAAGGGATCTAAGTAATGACTGGATGACGTCTAGGGCGCCCTAGAGCCTGAGGCAAATTAAAAGCTGACCCTCACAATAGGCTCAAAGTGTTAATAGCCAAAGGGCCCAGCTCTCAGCCAGCCTATCAATCCCAGGTATCCAAGGAGTCAATCCAGTAAATTAGAATCCCGGAGGCAGTTTCCCAGTATCTTGGCTCTGCAAATTCTGCCTCGGTTGAAACAGAGCCACAACCATTCACCTGTGGATAAGAACAGGTTCCAACTCTCGGAAAGGAATAGGGGATAGCAAGGAGAGCCAGATGACCAAGAGGTTAGAGTTCCTAAGCAGGCTTAAGGCAAGGTTTTAGGTCCCCAAGGGATCTGGAATACAAAAAGGAACAACACAAGAAAACATATCAACTCTATGAACTATTTAACACTTACTAAAGAAAGGCTGTGGTACTGCTTCTCTGGTTACTTTTAAAAATAAATACTCAAAAATAAAACACTCATCTATTTAAATGACTTGAGTATGATCTTCAAGTATAGTGGGAAAGGATTAAATATTCTTACTAATTCTTACTGATTAATGAATCTATACCCTAATACCACCTAAATACTGAAATATTCTGAATGCCTCAAACACACTTCATTAAATGTTTATGCTATATATTTCAAAACTCTTGATGAGTAATGTTTTTAAAAGTAAGAATCTTATGGTCAAACTGCACACATGCCAATGGTACAGTGAGATACCATACTTCTGTGAACAATGAACGCTCAGGGCACCAGAATAAGTCCAGATCCGTAAGTGGATGGTGATCTTAATGTATTTTCGGGGTTTGTTTTACTTTTTTAATGTTTATGTATTATTTTGAGTGAGACTGAGTGGTGGAGGGGCAGAGAAAGAGGGAGACACAGAATCCGAAGCAGGATTTAGGCTCTGAACTGTCAGCACAGAGCCTGATGTGGGACTCAAACCCATGAACCAAGAGATCATTACCAGAGCCAAAGTCAAATGCTTAACTGACTGAGCCATCCAGGTGCCCCTGTATTTTCAGTCTTAAAAACCAATTTAAAAACTGGGTCAAAGAAATAGAACTGGCAGTGGATAGAACACACAGGCTGGGACTAGCAAAAGAATCAGCAATGACACATGTGAAAGGATTTGCTTCCTGTAAATTAAATACCCCCCTACTGTACTGTACAAATGTTTTCAGTAATAGAATCCTAGAAGAAAATACATGTAGTCCAAAATGTTGTCCCTGTGAAGGCTATTATTTACATGACTCTACATATTCAAATAGGACTCACTCTAAGGAACTGGCCTTACATTTGCCCAAACATTATTTTCCAAAGCTATTCAAAGGGTGGAGTGGTGGTACTTTCCAAAAGAAATGCTTGAAAATTTTCCACAGTAAGTTTTTAAAAAATAAATAAAATACACTATTCTGATCTACTAAAGAAAGAAGAGCTACGCCTAAGGAAAAAAGAAAATACAGCAAATTTTTTGGTTTTTCTCTTCTTTTGTTTTTACCATATCACCAGAATGCCATATCAAATAAAGCCTAAAATTGCTTAAATTATCATTTCAGGAAGCTTGCCAAGGTAGTCTGGACTCCAAAAGTCATGTTCCTTACAAAGGTCTATATGCTGAAAAATGTTTATCCTTATCGTGAAACCAAAACTTTAAAATGTGGCCTACAGTAACAGAGGGTCACTCAAGTGACGGGTGTCAAATTTTGCTCCACTGAAAAATTTCACTAGAAAATTCACATTACTTCAACTCTACTGAGCTGTTCTACCAAAATATATAAATAATGGTTCTTTTCCCAATTTCACAGTGAGTAGCATATGTTAAAGAATAAAATTCTCAATGTTAAGTTTGTTCTCCCAATTTTTCTAAAATATTTGATACCTGCCACCTCTTTCAATATTGGAATTAAACTTAATAAAATATTTGATTCAGCACATAAGTGGAAATAAATTAATTCGTTTATAATATGATTCATGACTTCCACGCACTCGACTACCTTATGTTTGATTAAACCCAAAATGACCAGAAGCATTTACAGAGTATCCACTACATGTGACACAAGGTTTGCACAGATAGAGTAAGTCCTGGTCACCAGGTAAAGTGTACACAAGTATTTACCCAAAAGTATATGCTAAATGCCTAAACACTGTGGTGTGTGAGACGCAAAGAATTCACCCTGCCTTAGCAAGGACTTCAGAACCTCTGCATTTGAGGCCCACTAAGAAATATGATCTTGGCTGGAGAACTGGAATTCAATTATTGCATGTATATAGCACCTTTCTTCCTCATCAATATCAAGGTTATATACACCAGAGTCTTATATGTAAGAATCTTGAAGTGCCAATCTCCTATAATTAAAACAGACTATCTGAAACATGAATATGTACAAACATTCTTAAAGTAAAAATAATTAATTTCAAGCAAACTGGAAAGTACTGTTCCAACTGATAGAATGTTACATTTCCTAACTATACATAATTTGTGCCATTTGTATCTAATGGGTCCAAATCATAAACTAAGGCATATATTCAAAACAGGAAAAAAGAAAAAAGAAAATTTAGTAATTACTAGGCCTTTTTTAAGATACCATAATGAAAAAAAATTTTTGGTAAAAGAGTATTCACTGGAGAAGTCTGAATTGTATACTTATGTGTTCATTTCAGTTAGTTAAGTCAACCAGTTCTATTTAACTCCTGTTAAATATCTTCAAGAAACTTTCTTTAAAATCTCCCTGTGAAATAATGGGGTTGGATTAAACTGCGAAAGTCCCTTACAAACAGAAAATTCTGTACTTCTGTGGTACCTAAGATTAAAATGTCAACAGGGTTTCAAAACAGGAGTAAAGAAGTCAACCTCTCAAACTGATAATGCTAAAAATCCAGTTTCCTATTTTTATCTCAGTATCGGGGTTCATATTTTAGCTATTTAGTTTACAAATTCGTCAAAGGAAGTCTCATGATTCAAAACGTACTCTTCCAACCCTCCAAAGTCAAACTGTTTCATTAAATACCAGATCCTAAGGAAAATATATAATGAAAGAGCTAAGGAGTATCTATTCCCCATCAGACCTGGAACGCACTAATGAAAATTCAACAGAGCCTTTGGCCTGTGGGTTCGTAGGTAAAGCTCCTGCCTTGCTTTAGCCTAAGCAGGTTAACAGAACGCAATAAAATGACTCTACTGAATTATTCTGAACTTTATAGCAGCTCCTGTATCTGACCACTACACTGGGCTTTAAAATCAACTTCAGAGGTAGCACCAAACAGCCAAGGTGAGCCACAGCCCTCGGGGGCTGCACAGTGAAACCCACCTCTTCTGGAAAATCACTGTCAACTCAACGTTTTCCATTGCAAACGGTGATACAGGTGGAGGAAAAAGTGTACAAGCCTTCTCTTTGAACCTCCCAGCAAGCTGCCTTAAGGCGCTAACTTAAGAATTATTTCAAAGATAATCTAATGCAGCACAGTTCTCAGAAGACTCTAAAAGTTGTATTTGTGAGAGAGTGAGAGAGACAGAGAAGGGAGGGAGGAAGGGGGAGAGAACATTCCCTCGGGCCTAATGGTTAAACTGTGGAGTACTGCAACTCCGCCGTAGTGTTCACGGCTGGATTTACAAGACCTAAATTAAGAGAATCTTTCCGTCAGAGCAGTCAGCCCGGACCCCGATCAAAATAAGTACACGCCGGATTCCCACAGGAGGGATGGGGTACCGGGAGAATGAGGTCTCTCGTCTAAGCTGGCCGAGAGGAAGACGGGCTGACAAAGCAAGAAAGTGAGGGCGTTAATGGGGCCAGGCGCAAAGATTCCCTTCAGTAAGGCCCGGGGCCGCTCGTCGCAAGGGACCCGGCCTGGCAGCCTCTGGATCGGCCAAAGAGGCCCCTCCGCCTATTCAGGCCAACCCAGGGAACCCGGCCTCCCGGCTCCCGGCGCTAGAGTAATGCGCCCCTCCCCGCCCCCCACCCCCGTACGAGGAGGTGGCGGCGGCGCGCGGGGCAGCGGGAAGCATCGTTCTACGCACGAAGCGCAGAACTCAAAAAAATTAAATCATAAAATGGCCAGAGCGCAGGATTGAAACGCAGCAGCCCGAGTGCCCCGTTCCGGGCGCGACGCTGATCGCCGCACCAGGAGCGCAGCGCGTGCGCCCGGGAAGCGCGCCGCCCGCGCGGCACTCAGCCCCGCCCCCCCACCCACCCCC